>NC_138550.1:99835817-100201484 GCF_964273705.1 Natrix helvetica | reverse complement strand
CAAAAAGAGGAGGAGGGGCAGGGTGCTGTAGGTGGAGTCGACCCCTCTGGATCTCTGTTGTGCTCCTTCTTGGAAGAAGGACCTTCTAAGTCTCTCACTGAAATGCCGATATTTAAACCTGTCGAACAACGTATTACCAGATCCACGACTAGACAAATGTTAGAATCTCATAAGCGCGTCGACCCTCAAATACAATGTGCTAAGAAAGAAGCTAAGAAGCAAACCGGAGCCATGGGAGGAGCAGGGCTGGAGATTGGTTTTGTGGAGAGAGATCTTCAGCAAATGCTTTCAGCGCTTCAGACCAGATCTAAAGATGCTTAAGCTATTATCTTGGAACGTGAATGGAATGAACTCTCCACAAAAAAGGAAAAAAATATTTTATTATTTGAAGCAATTTAATAATGATGTTGTTTGCCTTCAAGAGACTCATATTAGGCTGCAAGACCAGAAGTACTTAGTGAATTCAAAACTGGGAACATTTTATGCTGCCTCTGATTTGGTAAAGAAAAATGGTGTGGTGATATATATAAATAAAAGATTTTCAACTAAAGTTATAGAGGCAGATGACGCTGGTAGATATATAGCAATTCAATTTGATACAGACTTCGGTTCCATTTTGGTGCTAGGAATATATGCTCCTAACCAATGCCAAGAAAGTTTTTATAAGATGCTCCATTTAAAAATTTTAGACTGGAACTTTAAGAGTATTCTAATAATGGGAGACTGGAATGGAGTGATTTCTCCAAAGATAGACAAGAGTACAAAGACGAAATTCACTACCAAATTACCAAAGGCTTTTTTTGATTTACAAGACGATTTGAAATTAAAAGATGTTTGGAGGACACAACATCTAAATGAGATGGATTTTTCTTTCTACTCAGATAGACATAAATCCTTTTCAAGGATTGATTTCTTTTTGTTAACACCGGATCTACTTCCTAAAGCCAAGAAATCCAAGATTTTCGCCAGGTCACTTAGCGATCATAGTCCGGTGTGGTTACAAATTGAATTAGGGATGAGGCCAAGAAGGTCTTGGAGAGTAAATGAAAATTTATTTAGATATGAAAAAAATGTTGATGAACTTAAAAAACACAT
Source organism: Natrix helvetica (assembly GCF_964273705.1). NCBI lineage: Eukaryota > Metazoa > Chordata > Lepidosauria > Squamata > Natricidae > Natrix > Natrix helvetica. The sequence continues at coordinate 100,200,389 of NC_138550.1, read as the reverse complement.
GAAGGAATTTTTTAGTTTTAATATGAATAAGGGCACTCCCATTGAAATAGTTTGGGATGCAAGTAAAGCTTATATGCGTGGGGTCCTGATACATATGAACTTTAAACACAAACAAATTAGACAGAAAAGGAGAATGGAATTGGAAGATGAAATAAAACGTAAAGAACAGCTGCTTATAATAAACCCGAATGACCAGGCGCTCCAGATGGCGCTAAAGCTGTTGAAAGATCAATTTCAGATGCTTATAGCAGAACAAACAGCAACCAATTTGCAATTTGCTAAACATAACACCTTTGCCAACGCTAATAAACCTGGTAGATGGTTAGCATATACTTTGAGAAGGAATATGAATGATAGAATTATTGATAAAATTGAGTTTCGAGGGAAGATGGTATATCAACAAGAGTTGATTAAAAAATCATTTGTGGACTATTATACTAAGCTATATGTACAGGATAATATACAGAACAAGTTAATAGATGATTTTTTGGAAGGAAAAAGGGTTGCAAAAATTTCTGTGCTTCAAAAGGCAAATTTGGAACGTCTTATAACCGCTGATGAGATCACTTTAGTTATAAATCAACTTAAATTAGCTAAGGCTCCAGGGACTGATGGTTTGACTGCAATGTATTATAAAACTTTACAACTGGAAATGATTGAATATCTTACACAACTATTTTGTAATATACAACAAGGAGGTAAAATACCTCTCTCATGGAAAGCGGCTTTTATCTCATTGATACCTAAAGATAAAGAGGGCCCTAAGAAACCAGAGGATTACAGGCCGATATCTCTTCTGAACACAGATTATAAAATATTTGCTAAAGTATTAGCCAACAGATTGATGCCGGTTATTCAAGAGATTATTCATCATGATCAAGCAGGATTTATTGAAGGCAGACATATGAAGGAGAATGTAAGGCAACTCATAGATTTAATTGACTATCTTGATAAGAATAAGCAGATCTCTGCAGTGCTGGTTTTCTTGGATGCAGAGAAGGCCTTCGATCGAGTGAATTGGAACTTTCTAACCAAGACTTTGGAAAAGATGGATATGGGACCACGATTGCGGCAGGCGATTGGAGCAATTTATCAGCAACAAAATGCACAACTTATTATTAATGGAAATTTGTCAACAACTTTCGAGATACAAAAAGGCACAAGACAAGGTTGCCCATTATCCCCATTGTTATTTATTTTAACTTTGGAAGTCTTGTTGAACGCAATTCGGGACTCAAAATCCTTAGATGGCATAGCTATCAGGCAAAAGGAATACAGAACTAGAGCATTCGCCGATGATCTGGTTGTTACCCTTTCACATCCTTTGAAATCAATAATCCAGATGAAAAATATCATAATAGAATTTGGCATGGTGTCTGGGTTTAGACTAAATCAAAACAAAACGAAAATGATGGTTAAAAACATGACAGAGACTCAAAGAAAGAGACTTGTAAGTTTAGCAGGTTTTGAAATAGTTTCTAAAGTTAAATATTTAGGAATACAAATTTCAGAATCAAACACAAAACTTTTCTCAAATAACTATGAAGTGTTGTGGCAAAAGATACAGAAAGATCTTGAAGCGTGGAAAAAGTTACAATTGTCTTTGCTTGGAAGGATCTCAGCAATTAAAATGAACATTCTACCTAGATTTATCTTTCTATTCCAGATGATTCCGGTGCTCAAGTCAGATAAAACCTTGTTAAATTGGCAAACAACATTAAATAAATTTGTTTGGAAGGAGAAAAAACCGAGAGTAAAGATGAAGATTATGCAAGATACACGTGAAAGAGGTGGCCTCAGACTCCCAAACCTTCGATTGTATTATGAAGCTGCGGTATTAACGCATGTAGCAGATTGGTTTGGGAAAACAAAAATGGAATTGCTCAATATAGAAGGCCATGATCTTGTTCTGGGATGGCATGCATATCTTTTTTATGAAGACAGGGTGGATAAAGTGTTCAACAACCATGTTCTCCGTAGTGCCTTGATGAGAATATGGAAGAAGCACCGGCCCAATTGGGATTATAAAATACCGCTTTGGTTGGATCTTGCAGACACCATGGGGATTATGAATATTAAGTCACTCGGGGGTTGTTTATATAAAGATGTGCTTATTGCTGATGGGGGCGAATGGAAGTTAAAAACTTTGGAACAGCTGTTGGAAGAAGGAATTACTTTAAATTGGTTACATTACATACAGCTTCAGAAGAGATGGGAAGAAGATCGTAGGGTCGGCTTTATGGATAAAGAAGTGGAACTGATTAAGCAGATAAAAGAGACTGGTCCAAAACAAGTTAAAAGAATATATAATGTACTGTTAGAAAGAGACTCAGAAAGTGAATTGGTTAAGGATTGTATGATTAAATGGGCTCAGAATTTTGGGGAAGTGGTTATGTTGGAAACGTGGGAAAAAATATGGGTTCAGAATGTTAAATTTACACAGTCACAGAATTTAAGGGAGAATTTTTATAAAATGTTTTACAGATGGTATTTAGATCCTAAAAAATTATCATGCATGTACCCAAATGTTCAACCAAAATGTTGGAGATGCGGGTGTCTAGATGCTACCTTTTTTCATGTATGGTGGACTTGTAACAAGGTTAAAGCTTTTTGGATAAAAATATGGTGGGTTATGCAGAATGTATTTAAGAAAAGAATACAATTTACTTCGCAAATGTTTTTATTGGGTATAGCTAAGGATTTTACCAAAGGGGAAACAAAATTGGCCTTGTATATGGTAACAGCAGCTAGGTTGTTGATTGCGCAACATTGGAAAAAAGATTTTTTACCGACAATTGATCAATGGATTCAGAAGGTGGCGGGGTTCGCTGAAATGGCAAAAATTTCAGCTTTCTTAAAAGCTCAGAAACAGGAGGATTACACACAGGAATGGGCAAAATGGATTGATTATATACAGAATAAATACCAGACTAGGAGTTATTATCTAGCCTTTAGGTAAGAATGTTTAGACCGATAGATGATCAGAGTAAATAGTATATGGGATGTTTGGAATTATTAGAGTGGTATACAGCGGAAGTCAGGGGGGTGGGTTTGTGCGGGAGGTGGGGGAGGGTTAGGGTGGAGGGTGGGGCAATATATATGTATGAATAAATTAGAAGATGGGACTAATGAAACATTGTTAGGCTAGGAGAAATTTATATTAAGAGTTATAGATGTTAAATTAGCTTAGAAAATGATCAATGTGTTATTATTAATTTAAGACTAATCTCTATAGTTTTTGTTGGGAGGAGAGGGGTTATGAGTAATCTATTTTAAGATGGGGGGTGGGGAGGGGGTAAAGTGTTTGGTATAATATTTGAATGTGAATTTTTGCGGGGGGGTATAGCATTTGTATGAGATTTATATTGTATGGAGGGGGGGGGGTGAAAAGGGGGAAAATTTGTTTGTACAAAACTCTTTTAATAAAAAAAAAAAAAAAACCAACATTTTAATCGATCATTCAATCTTGGACCATAAAATGGACCATGAAATGGCAATGAAACAGCTGGAAAAGGAGGTGCATCTTTGCCATATTTCTAAATACTGAGAGAGTAAAAGACCAAATCTATCTCCATGGAAATCACATTTCATTGTCTGAGAGTCACTCAACAAAAAGGGCATTTTTCCTGCGGGCTGGAGAGTAGAGATTCCAACAAGAGGGCCAACTTGAAAGAATCTTCTTCTACTGATTTAATGGACTGGGAAGGTTCACAGTAGAAGAGGTGATCCCTCAGATAGCCAGATCTTTAATTCATTAGGAAATTAAAGGTCAACACCATCTTCTTACAATGTGCCCAGCAACCAACCAACATAGGTAGTCCTCGACCTACAACCACAACTGAACCCAAAATTCCCATTGCTAAGCAAGACTGTTGTGAAGTGAGTTGGCCCCCATTTTACGACTTTTTTTGCCATGGTTGTTAAGCAAATCGCTGTAGCTATTAAATGAATCCTGCAGCTGTTAAGCAAATCTGGCTTCCCCATTGACTTTTCTTGGTGGAAGCCAGCTCAGAAGACTATAAATGATGATCACGTGACTACATTGGACAGTTCAACTGTCATAAATACATGCCAGTTGCCAGGTGAGGGAATGAGAGGTAACCTTACGTAAAGACATGCATAGGAAGCTACCATGATCTCAGCAGCTGGTTATCTTGGATACCTACAAGCTCACCTAATTAGCAGAACCAGATGTGGGAATAAAGGAAAGGTTATGCACAGACATACGCATTTCAGCCATGGTCTCGAGTAGTCTGTTATCTTTTAGCCCACTATCTCACCGAGAAAGGCAGGAGTTAACCTTGGCCTGAATAGCATTTTGGATTCACTAGGGAAAAAATGGGGGAGTAAACCAAAACAATATATTGTTGCTCTGTGCTTTGCTTGTAAAACTGTATAAAAGCCAAATAAACTCTGCGAAGGCAGACAGACATTTTTGACACCACTGCTTGACGGATTTCTGAAACCTACAGCCAGGCGCCCTAGGTTTGATCGCGTGCAATGGTTGTAAGGGTGAAAAACAATCATAAGCCGCTTTTTCCGGTGCTGTCACAGCTTTGAATGGTCACTAAAAATGGTTGTAAGTCGAGGACTATTTGCAGTCAGGAAGTGCCAATATTTTAATACATGATGGCTACACCTTGCAATAGTCAGTTGCTTGGTATATTGCAACAAGTAGAATAACATGCATGCCACTTATTCATTATTATGATTTAATGAAAAGATATATAAGATCAGTAAGGCTGGAGACTTGGGTAGCACGAAGTAAGGTATCTGTAACCTTAGATATGCCACTCAGTGAATCACAGTCTTATAACACGACCTTAAATTCTTGCTCAGAAAATGAGCCTTGGCAAACTTGATTTGTTATGCTAGGTAAGGAACAAGTGGGACAAAGTAAAGAAAGGACTATATTAAGATTAAGTCATTTTAAAAAATATATATTTTCTATGTACTTCTCTGTGTTGACATTGGTAACTACTTCATGTTAAGAGGTGCTAGTGTTAATACTGAAGATTAATTAAAATTCACTTTTAATTGTTATTCCGGAAATCTTCCTGATGCCTTTGGGCCTTTCAGATGATATGGCCAATAGTAACAGTTTGTGGGACTGATCCAAAACATCCAATGGGTACCCGATCCATAGTTAAAATGGGATTCTGTAGAAAGAAATTGACTGAAAAACAAATGGATCAGAACCAAGGGGATTAAAAAAAAATCTTAGTAGCCAGCAAATACTGAACAAGATCAGAACATATTGCAATAATATGTTCTGATCTTGTTCAAGTGAACGTTAACATTCCTAAAGATAGTTCAAGAATAAATTAGGATTAAAAGAGGGCATAAATATTAGGAGTACCTATGATCTCTTTTTACAAACTCATTTTTCAATGAATAAACATCGTTATTCTTTTTTGTAATGTTCTGTTTTATTCAGGCCAACAGAAAGCACCTGGAAGAAAATTACTGAAGGTTTTTTTTTTTTAAATGGAAGCAAATGATACAATTGCAAAGTAGAAAAGGCTATTTTAATTCCTACAGAGGCTTGTAGTAACAAACACACAACCTCTCAGGCACCATTTATCTCTCTTCTCATATCTACAAATGGCAAAGTTCAAGGTATAGAAGAGAGTCTGACTCAGGAATTCTGGGACTTGAAGTTCACAAGTCACAAAAGGGCCATTGTTCCCCACCCCTGATATAGAGAAATGTTTGGGAGGAAATTAACAGACTTCTATGTGTAATGCAATGGTTACAAAACAGTCAAGTTGTCAGTTAGAGAGAACATAGTGATGGGAATTAAATCATCTCCCATCACAGCAATATTAACCGATAAACCATTCTGCAGAAGTAGATTAAAAGCTGATAAATCTGGACATAATTCAATCTTTCTGGAAGGTTGTTTATTAGCAATTACATGAAAAAATTGCCCCTTCTCTCACTTACACAAAACATGACTATAATGAATTTGGGAATCCAAAATCCAGAACATAGTGATAAAAACCCAAAATAGAGCAAGCACAATAAAGCAAAAAAAAAAAAAAAAAAAAAAACGAGAGAGAGAGAGAAAGAGAGAAAAAAAATCGCTCACATATTTGTAAGTGCATCTGAATCCTTATGGATATTTGTAAGTGCATCTGAATCCTTATGGAGGTTTATGGATGCAATATTATATTCTTATAATCTGAATGGTGTTTTCTGACTCTTTATTGCAAAACATTGCCAGATTAGCTCCATTTTTATGGCCTGAAACTGTCTCCTGAAGTGTCTCTTTCTGAATCTTTCATTTAATATGTTAAAAATGGTTTGAGCATGCTTTAGACTAGAATGAAGTAGCCATTAGAGCACTAAGTGTGCCGTCCACTAAGCAGTGCCAAAGTGCGGCGCCCAGGAGCAGGGCCTTCTCTGTGATGGGCCCAGCCCTCTGGAATGACCTCCCCCCCCCCGACATTAGGATTACTACCGACCTCCGCTCCTTCCGTACAAAACTCAAGACCCACCTTTTCCAACTAGCTGGCCTGGCTCAACTATAGTTCTATCTCCAATCCTCCTGGCAATTTTATACTTTTTACATTTTAAAATTTTAAATCGGGGTATTTTTAATTTTTAACCTTATTATTATTGTTGTTTTATGTATTGTAACAATTGTTGTGATTTTATACCTCCTCCGTGTAATGTCTAACCATGTAATGTCTAATTGTGTAACATGTGATTTATTTATTGTACGCCGCCCCGAGTCCCTTCGTGGAGAGGGAGTGGCTAACAAGTCTAATAAATAAATAAATAATAAATAAAAAAGTATGTTCCATATTGGTCACTATGCCAAATTATGCTGAATAATTATTGTTGAATCTGCAGCCATCCATAACATAGCATGAAGAAATGGCTTCCTTTTGCTCTTCCTGATAAATGTATTTCTTCTTTTTGGCAATGCATAAGTGGTCAACCTATGACAGTGATGACAAACTTTTTCAGCACCGAGTGCCAAAAAGGGCGTGCGGCAGAGGTGGGTTGCTCCTGGTTCGGCCCGGATTGGGCAAACCGATAATGGCGGCGGCAGGAGGCTCCACCCACCCACCCAGACGCTTCTGCGCATGCACACAGGCGCACAAGTGAGCTGGTAGTAAAAAAAATTGGAAACCCACCACTGGAGAGTGCATGTGCATGGGTGGCACCAAGTGCCAAAAAGAGAACACTTTTCATGCACGCTCACACGTCTGGGCCACGACTAAGAAGAGGAGTTGTTCAGGGGGCATGCATGAGCTGGAAAACAAACTTCCAGTTTCCAGGGCACCTATGCGTGCCAGCCAGCAAGTCTTCCGGTTACTGGCATGCATGGACATGTGCCGATCAGCTGGCCAATGCGCATGCTCACTCCGGAAAGTGGAAGACTAGCTCTTCCAATTTCTGGCACTGCCACATGCGCAAAGGCCAGCTGATCTTTGAGTGCGCATGCGCACCAGAAACCGGGAAGAACAGGTGCCGCCACATGTGCCAGGTGACATGGCTTCGTGGGCCACTTTGGGCATGCGTACCATAGGTTCACCATCGTGGACCTATGAGATATAAAGGTATTTTCTAAGATTTCAAAAAAGGGCCTATGTTGCTCAAATTGTATTGTATTTTAAGGTAGTTAAGATGAAGAATGCTGACAACTTTCTTGATCCACCTTACATATTTAAGGATCCTTCTGATTAAAAAAAATGAGTTATAATAATTGAATATCAGGGTATTGCCTATTAACCAAACAGTAGCTCTCCATGGATGCTTAACCATTGAGCTATAGCAATTGTCTATCTCTCATCAAAAAATCCAGCACTACTAAATACTATACAAAGTTCTCTAACTTGGTAAACTAGAGAAATATTTAAGTGAAGCCTCCCACTGAAATCCACCCTTGTGTGCGCTACCTTTTACAAGCATAGTACAAGGAACACAAGTAGGCGTTGATCAAGAACCATTGCTCAAGATTCTCGGCAGTGTTCCAAGGTTGTCAATCAGATTGTCACCGTGGTATTTTGCATTCAAACCCTCTCTGCTCATTTGAACCCACATTGCTGTTTTGTGGATTATGTTTTTACAACCTTCTTCCAACCCAAGGTTAAAGCTTGGCCTGTTTTAGGAACTGCTTCGTCACTTGTGCAAACAGGCATGAGTTGGATGGATGGATTTTAGGCAAATTATATTTTGAGCCAACAGAGCAATCGCCATTTATTATTTTGTACCAGATCACATTTTGGCTTTTTTTTTCCCCCTCGTGAAGCAATTTTGAAGTATTTTAAACGGTTAGAGAAAGGAGGCAGAGAATTAATAGCTGCATTATGTTTATTCCCTGCTCTAAAAGCTTTCTCTTTCTTTCAGGGAAGGGCAGAAGATATTATTATAATGTAAAAAAAAAGGGGGGGTGGAATGTTGGAAAGTAAGTTTTGGCTGTTTACTTGGAGAAACTGAATACATTGTGCAATATGCATTTATCAATATTTATCTAGGTGCCTTTTTACACTAGGTGCCAGAGTACAAAGAGGTGGACCAAGTTAATAAGAACTTCTAGCAGTGCTTGCTCATATTTGCTCACAACACATTAATTAAAACCCTACTTGCTACCCTTGCTTTGTGAATGATTATTTCTGTATGTATTGAATGTATTCTTGAGTGGGTAGAGTCACCACAATGACAGGCAATTACTTTGAAAAACAAAACAAGCACAAGTTTTATGTGCCAAGGCATTAAATTGTTCTACCTCTGTAAGAGGTAATGCCATCCAGGTCAATGTATTTGGATGTCACAGCAGGTCTCTTATTTATGGCAAACTGGTTTTGTTGGCTGTTTCGAGGTACGGCATTTTATATCCAGGCCTATCAGGTTTGTTACAAGAGCATGAGTCTCACTCTCCCATTAATGTATAAGTTTTCTTCCATTAAACATAGGTGACATTATTCAAGGGTTGCTTTTCATTTTGGATTCTACAAAGAAATTCTAAGAAATGGGGGGAATTAAAGTACAGAATATGTTATTGTTAAGAGTCACGATGGTGCAGTGGTTGGAGTGCAGAAATACAGGCTACTTCAGCAGAAAACATCTGTCAAGATCACACACACAAAAAGGATGAGATCAATTCCTAAATCCCAGTATCCAATTATTTCCTTGTGTAGCAAACAAAAGAAACCAAGTGCATTTGTCGTGTGAGAGGAGACACTATCCTATTACCTCTCACTAAATGAGGAAAAATGGGAATGGATCTGTTGACCTCTAGCATCTATTTGGCTCTTTTAGCTTTAATGATGCATAAAAGTGGTTAGGAAATCGGGACATAGACATTAACTCATCTCAAAATCAATTAGAGCAGAATTTCTTAACCTTGGCAGCTTTCAGAGGTGTGGCCTTAACTTCCCAGAGCTGAAGTGATGTTGAAGCAGTGTTGGCTGCTGAAATGGAAGTGATTGCTGGCTGGAGAATTCTGGGAGTTGAAGTCTAAACATCTGAAAGCCCTCAAGGCTGAGAATCATTGGATTAGAAATTACGCAAAAATCTTTCTTAGAGATATAGCGCCAAGGAATGCAAATGCTTCCCTTAAAAATATTTTTCTGCCGGACATCTTTCTGCCACATAGTTGTTGTGCCAACCCTAAAACTAGCAGTGAACTCAAATATCATGAATTATAAACATTGTTGATTTGTAGGTCTGTAGTTATTTGGCTGATGTATCTTTGGCTGGGAAAACTACATTCAGTGAAAGGCTGAAGATGGGTGGACGAGATGGCACAAGACCTCAACTATGCCACAACCAAGGCTCAGATGTTAATACTTGGGTAAATTTAATGGAAAAAGCGTAGAAGATTGCACTGTATTTTTAAGAGAACTTGTGGAGGATATTTCTATTTCAATATAGTGCTATTATTGCTATTGGAATATATTAATCTTTTCTTTTTTTCTTTCTCTTTTTTCTTTTCTTTCCAGAAAAATGAAGTTGAGTTTTAAAATGAATATATTTCAGCAGTAAAAAAAATAAAAATCCACCTCCTCTTCATTTTCTATGGGTGGGAAAGAATTAATCATCGTTTTCCCACCCCCAGAATATTGCTACAATTTTACATACCACTCTGAAAAAGGTAAATTCTCCTTCTAATTGACTAGGGAATTTTATGGACATGTTTCTGAAATTAACTTGGTAACAAGTTTATAAGCCTTGGTTTTTCCAAGGGCCTTTAACCCAGTGGTGGGATTCAAACATTTTTACTACCGGTTCTGTGAGCGTGGCTTGGTGGGCATAGCATGGTTCGGTGGGTCTGGCTTGGTGGGCGCAGCAGGGAAAGGATACTGCAAAATCCCTATTTCCTCCCGATCAGCTGGGGCTTGGGAGGCAGAGAATAGATTGGGGCGGGGCCAGTCCGAGGTGGCATTTACCAGTTCCCCAAACTACCCCAACAGATTCAGATTTTATTCCCTTTTCAGTAGACCTGCATTTATCCACAAAGTATGCAAGACCCACGTAAGCATTTTTATCCACATTTTTTGCTCCCCAAATTCTTTAGAGTAGCTTGAAGCAAGGCTGCTGTTGCCTTCACTGCTGTCAATCTCGACAGGCAGACAGCAAAAGCTGAGTTCAGCGTAAGGCAGGAAGCGCTCCAGGGCTCCAAGGGACCATTATGAGACACACAAAAATGCAGAGTCAGAGTCCATCCGCAAGGTGTCTTCAGTTGTAGACAAATAAAAAATCCCTCCCCCCCACCAAGGCTCTAATCCTAACTGCATTCTGCTACAATCATGGGAGAAGGGAGGAGAAGATGCTCAGCCTTAAACAAGCCAGAAGTCCCTTTTGAAAAAAAAAATATTCAGAATTGATCTGCCTGTTTGCAACCATTTCTCTCTGGCCAGAGTTCAGATGGAGTGCAAAGCAATTGGCAGCATGCTTTGGGGATTTTTCACTCGAGCAATTACGCCCAGATTTCACCTGGGTCTCTACCCTGGTTAAGCCAATTCAGTGTAGTTCAGTAGGAGAGGCATTGGGGGAGACTGCAAAAAGGTAATTTTGTTCTAGTTTCACTCATCAGTCCAGAAAAAGAGATGGTTTCTGAAAAGAGCCAACATTATAGAAACAGACCAGTCTGGAGCTGATTTTGAACTAGCCCAAATTCTTTGCCTGGAGACATTTTCATTCACAACAGATAAATGAAGAGTTCATAATAATTTTACTTTAACGTTAATTCAAATGCTGAGAATGAATCTATTTCCAGTTTAGTAAGGCAGGTTTAGCTATTGGTTGTGAACATTATTACTTACCGTAGTACCCCATGAGCCTCAGTGGAGCAGGGGTTAGAATGTAGTACTGCAGGCTGCCTGCAATTTGGCAGTTAAAATCTCATCAGGTTCAAGGTTGACTCAGCCTTCCATTCTTCCGAGGTGGGTAAAATGAGGACCCAGATTGTTGGCAATAGGCTGACTTTGTAAACCACTTAGAGAGGGCTGCAGAGCACTGTAAAGTGGTATATATGTCTAAGTGCTATTGCTATTGCTATGGAACTGCATCTACATGGAGGGAAGTATGCAGTGGAGTACCCCAAGGCTCTGTTTTGGGCCCAGTACTCTTCAACATCTTCATCAATGATTTGGATGAGGGAATAAATGGGGAACTCATCAAATTTGTAGATGACACCAAGCTGGCAGGAATAGCCAACACTCCAGAAGACAGGCTTAAGATACAGAAGGATCTTGATAAACTTGAACATTGGGCACTATCTAATAAAATGAAATTCAATGGTGAAAAGAGTAAAGTTCCACATTTAGGCAAGAAAAATGAAATGCACAGGTACAGTGTAGGTGGTACCTTCCTCAATAGTAGTAACTGTGAGAGGGATCTTGGAGTCCTAGTGGACAACCATTTAAATATGAGCCAGCAGTGTGCAGCAGCTGCCAAAAAAGCCAACACAGTTCTAGGCTACATAAACAGAGGGATAGAATCAAGATCACGTGAAGTGTTAATACCACTTTATAATGCCTTGGTAAGGCCAAACTTGGAATACTGCATTCAATTTTGGTCGCCATGATGTGGAAAAGATGTGGAGACTCTAGAAAGAGTGCAGAGAAGAGCAACAAAGATGATTAGGGGACTGGAGACTAAAACATATGAAGAACAGTTGCAGGAACTGGGTATGTTTAGCTTAAGAGAAAGAAGGACTAGGGGAGACATGATAGCAGTGTTCCAATATCTCAGGGGTTGCCACAAAGAAGAGGGAGTCAAACTATTCTCCAAAGCACCTGAGGGTAGAACAAGAAGCAATGGGTGGAAATTAATCAAGGAAAGAAGCAACTTAGAACTGAGGAGAAATTTCCTGACAGTTAGAACAATTAATCAGTGGAACAGCTTGCCTCCAGAAGTTGTGAATGCCCCAACACTGGAAGTCTTTAAGAAGATGTTGGACAGCCATTTGTCTGAAATGGTATAGGGTTTCCTGCCTAGTCAGGGGGTTGGACTAGAAGACCTCCAAGGTCCCTTCCAACTCTTCTATTGCATTGTATTGTATTGTATTGTATTGCATTGCATTGCATTGCATTGCATTGCATTGCATTGCATTGCATTGCATTGCATTGCATTGCATTGCATTGCATTGCATTGCATTGCATTGCATTGCATTGTATTGCTATTGCTATCCATATCAGGTGAGCTTTTCCCTCTGTTTAAACAAGGGTAATTAGTGATCTTGAGTATTAGGATGCTTAGAAAAATGGAGAAACTTGCCTTATGCCAAATCTCATTTATCTTGGGATAGTCTCCTTCAAAGTTGCAGAGAGAGGTTTTTCTCAGATCTTACCTGAGGATGCAGGAACTAACCCCATGTAAGCAAAAACTTTGTGCCACTCAGATAAGAACTTGGTCATAACCTCAGTGATATACTAATTAATTAGTGCCTAAAGGATTAATCCATCTACAAGTAGTCCCCAATTTTCAATGGTTCATTTAATGAGTCTGTAGAGATTCTCAGTCTTCCATGTCATGGTTGTCCCAAAGGTGCTTTTTCAGGAGGCAACTGGACTTCCTTGTTTTTTTCTTTTGAAGACATTTTGCTTCTCATCCAAGAAGCTTCTTCTGACAGCATTCCTTACTACTGACACCATTCCCAACTATCCTGTCAGAGCTGAAGAAGCTTCTTGGATGAGAAGCGAAACATCTTCAAAAGAAAAAAACAAGAAAATCCAGTTGCCTCCTGAAAAAGCACCTTTGGGGATGTTCATTTAAGGAGTGTTTAAAGTTACAATGTGGCTGAAAAAAAGGGATTTATGACTGGTGTAGCATCCCTGATAAAAATTCAGGTACTTGACAACCAGCATATATTTATAATGGCTGCAGCATCCCAAGGTCTTCCCATAGGTCTTCCAATGAACAGAGTCAATGGGGAAAGTTGGATTTGCTTAACAACCACATGATTTGCATAATGTCCCTAGTGATTCACTTAATGAGCTGATCTCTGAGGGGGAGCTGGACCTTGCAGGGATAACGGAGACCTGGTTGGGCCACGAGGATGGTTTACCCCTCGTGGAAATGTGCCCACCAGGTTTCCGCGCATTCCATCAGCCTCGGGCCCTGGGTAAGGGTGGTGGGGTGGCGGTAGTTATACGGGAAGGTCTAGAGCCGAGGGAGTTCACTGTTCCTCAGATATCCGGGTGTGAGTCCCTTGGTGTGAAATGGGGCCCAGGGAGGCAGTTGGGTTTGCTGATTGTATACTTGGCTCCTCGTTATACATCAGCGGCCCTGCCCGAGCTCCTCGAGCTGATCTCGGAGACGGCGGTTGAGATCCCCAGGCTTGTGGTTATGGGGGATTTCAACCTGCCGTCGACGGGAGCAGCGTCTGAGGTGGCTCGGGAGTTCGTGGCTTCCATGACAGCCATGGGCCTGACCCAGTTAATTCAGGGCCCCACACACGAAGGTGGCCACACATTGGACCTTGTTTTTGTATCTGAGCAGTGGACGAGTGATCTGGGTATAGGGGACTTTGTTGTTACACCCCTGTCATGGTCGGATCACTCATGTCTCCGGCTGGACTTCCCTGGCGCTACCCCCCACCGCGAGGAGGCGGGACCAGATGGTCCAAGCTGGTACCGCCCCAAGCACCTGATGGAGCCGGATAGGTTCCAGATGGAGCTTGGGCCATTACCTGTAGCCCTGACCCGTGCTCGGTCGGAGGACCTAGCGGCCGCCTGGAATAGGGCGGCGGCTGGGGCCTTGGACCGGGTTGCGCCTTTGCGACCTCTCCTGCGGCAGCGACCCACCCGGGCTCCTTGGTATACCGAGGAGCTGAGGGTGATGAAGCGCCATAGGAGACGTCTAGAGAGCAGGTGGAGGTCCTCACACTCCGAATCTGATCGAACACAGGTAAGAGCCTATTTACGGACCTACCTTGTGGCATTAAGGGCGGTCAAACGTAGATATTGCGCTGCTCTTATTGCGTCCGCGGATAACCGCCCTGCCGCCCTGTTTAGGGTGACCCGCTCCCTCTTGTCACAGAGGACGCAGGGGGCACCCTTGCAGGGCAGAGCAGAGGAGTTTGGGGAATATCTGCAGGATAAAGTCGCTCAGATCCGGAGCGGATGGGCCCCCCTCAGTGGACCGGACGGGCCGCCAACAGCGAGTCTTGTGAGACCATCCTGGGAGGAGTTTGATTCTGTTGCCCCCGAGGATTTGGATAGGTTGCGTGGACGGCTGCGACCCACCACATGTTTAATGGACCCGTGTCCCTCCTGGTTGGTACTGGCATCTTGGGAGGTGACCCGAGGCTGGCTTCTGGGCCTGGTGAATGCCTCATTGGGTGAGGGATCCTTACCAGCCGCCTTGAAGGAGGCGGTGGTGAGACCCTTACTTAAGAGGCCTGCACTCGACCCAATGGAGCTAGCTAACTATCGTCCAGTCTCCAACCTTCCGTTTTTAGCGAAGGTTGTCGAGAATGTGGTGGCGCAGCAGTTTCCACAACACCTTGACGAATCCGAGTATCTAGACTCACGCCAGTCCGGCTTCCGACCCGGGCACAGCACAGAGACAGCCTTGGTCGTGTTGGTCGATGATCTCTGGAGGGCCAGAGATAGAGGTTGTTCCTCTATCCTGGTCCTATTAGACCTCTCGGCGGCTTTTGATACCATCGACCATGGTATCCTATTGCGCCGGTTGGAGGGGATAGGAGTTGGAGGTACCGTTTTGCGGTGGTTCGGCTCCTACCTCTCCGACCGGAGGCAATGTGTGTTGACAGGGGGACAGAGGTCGACCCCGAGGCCACTCACTTGTGGAGTGCCACAGGGGTCGGTCCTCTCGCCTCTCCTGTTCAACACATATGTGAAGCCGCTGGGTGAGATCATCCGTGGTTTTGGGGTTGAGTATCACCTCTACGCTGATGATACTCAGCTGTATATTTCAACCCCAAACCACCCCAACGAGGCTGTTGAAGTGATGTCCCGGTGCTTGGAAGCCGTCGGGGTCTGGATGGGGGACAACAGACTTAAACTCAACCCCTCCAAGACCGAGTGGCTGTGGCTACCGGCACCTCGGTTCAGCCAGCTGATTCCATCGCTGGCCATAGGGGGCGAACAATTGCCCCCTGTGGAACGGGCGCGCAATTTGGGCGTCCTCCTTGATGCCCGGCTGTCAATGGATGACCATGTGGCAGCCGTGGCGAGGGGGGCGTTCCACCAGGTTCGCCTGGTGCGCCAATTGCGCCCCCTACTGGACCGGGATGCCCTACGCACGGTCACTCATGCGCTGGTGACGTCCCGCCTGGATTACTGCAACGCTCTCTACATGGGGCTGCCCTTGGGACGCGCCCGGAGACTGCAGTTGGTTCAGAACGCAGCCGCGCGGGCTGTGATGGGGAGTACGAGGTACTCCCACGTAACACCTCTCCTGTGCGAGCTGCACTGGCTACCTGTGGTTTTTCGGGTGCGTTTCAAGGTGCTGATTACCATCTTTAAAGCGCTCCATGGCACGGGACCTAGTTACTTGCGGGATCGCATCCTCCCACATACATCCCTGCGGCCAATTCGCTCACACAGGGAGGGACTTCTCCTGGTGCCGTCCACTAGGCAATGCCAACGGGCGACACCAAGGAGTAGGGCCTTCTCTGTGATGGGCCCAACCCTCTGGAATGACCTCCCCCCCGACATTAGAACCACTTCTGACCTCCGCTCCTTCCGGCAAAAATTGAAGACTCACCTGTTCCGATTAGCAGGCCTGGCATAATTACAACTGTCCCTCCTGGCAAATGTATTATTATCTGGTTATTTTAGGGTTTTTTAATCTGTTGTGTCTGTTTTAGGGATTTAAAAAAAAAAATATTTATTTAGCTTTGTACAGTTCTTTTAATTGCATTTTAACCTCCTCCAAACTGTACATATTTAATTTTTTATTGTATTTTTGTGATATTCTCTATGGACTGTACACCGCCCCGAGTCCCTTCTGGGAGAGGGGGCGGTCTAGAAGCACAAATAAATTGAAATTGAAAATTGAAATTAACATCTGCGGCAAAAAAAAATCATAAAATCAGGTGTGCCTTTCTTAATAACCACATCATTTAACAACAAAAGTTTTGGTAATTGTGGTTGTAAGTCAAGGACTACCTATACTGGTTATTATATGTTGGGAATGAAACTCCTATGGGTGAAAAAGAAGAATGACTGAAAATAGGGAAACTTAATTGCCAATGTTCTCCTGCGCTAAGGCTATTGAATTTTCAAAATGAGACCTCAGCTAAGCAAATAAGCAAAAAAATGATCCATTCCTGATGGAAGGAAAAAGAACTTTTTCTGCCTCCAAATGAAATCAAGTTTGCAGTACTGGGGAAAACATTAAAACTCCAGGAACCACATTGGATTCCAATCTGAATCAGGTATCTACACTGGCATCTGTTCCCCAAATCCTGCCAAGGGTATCTACATTTTTAAAAAGTCACAACTAGTTCGGGCCTGCGTGTGAGATGAATGCAATGTGATTTTAGTAACTCAGTGCACAGTCACAAAAATACATAGATTTGAAGAAACAGCAATCCTAATCTCATTTGGGAAATGTTGAAGGATGTGCAGTCAGGCTCCAGTACTCTGAATTAAAAAACAAAGCCTTCATTCTGTTGTTGTTTTCCTACACAGAGATAAATACAACTGAAATGAATAGAACTAACTTTTGAATAGACTGCATCACTTCGAACAATTTGAAATGCCCATTTAATGACTGAATAAATGTTTGTCGCAACCCACAAGAATGAAGTCAAGTTCCCAAATCATTGGGTCACACGTTACAAGCAACGAAATGGCAACGACATAGTATCCTAAACTAGGTGGTTAAAGATTTAAGATGATTAAATCTGATGTAAGTCTTTTCAAATGTTTGGATCCATTTGCTTCCAGTTTTTCAAATGTACTGAAAACTTGAAAACATAAATATTTAAATATCCTTTAAATATTTAGGATCTTTAGCAGAAAAAAGTGGTCAAGCGGCTTGCTTTGGACCATTCTTTGTCTTTTTGAGGGAAAAATATAATTTTACAAACAGCTGCAAATAAGTTGTTTCGGTTTTCATGCAAGAGTTAAATAACAGAAGTAATGCAATGGCCTTCTTATAGATCGATAGATAGACAGACAGACATAGATTCCCTATCAATTTGTATTATTTCAATAGAGCAATAATATATGCCACAAAATATACTGTACTTACAAGCATAAATGCAGATCAGACTGGCATTTTTAAAATCATTCACTTTTCAATCCTAAAGAATATATTTCTGTATCACATAACTTTGGCATCTTAGAAAAGGAGATATTATATTACCAATCATATATTCATACTTAGAAGTCCGCATTGAATTCTAAGATTGAAATTAAGCTGTCTTATAGTCTATTAGTATATTCTATACTAAGTATAGGGACAGGTTTCTTTTCATTTAATAAATGTGACTTAAATGTGCCAGAATGAATGGGTGTATACAAGCATATTTTTCTACATTATACAAAGCAATTATACTTTTGTCATCTGGTAACATAATGGTTTGATTAGTAGGTACCTTAAATCAGTGGACCTGGCTAAATCCCTTAAATTTTGCCATTCTCCCTGATTCTTTCTGCAATATAGATGTAGCAGTTTTAGAAGAATATATGACTGGGTTTTATTCATTTTGGCAGAGGTGCATATTGATTAACAAAATAATCCAATGTTCTCTTTGGAGAATAAAAAAGACTCATTAACAACTTCTTCTTAGGCTGCTGGGCCTTTCTGCTATAATTTCTGTCATAATTATGCCTGAAGAAAATGCTTCCAGTGGAAGTGTAAATCACCCCAAATAATGGGATTCAGGCTTTATTGTAATACTGCAAGCAATTATGCGTTAATGTAATTTATGTACACTCCATTTAGAACTCAAATACAAAAAGGTTTCTTTTCCTATGCATCTTACCCAAAAATAATCCTACCCTTTGCTCCTCTGTTAACCAGTTTTAAAAATTGCAAGAAATGTGCCGCACATTCATATCTGTATTTTATTCCCGCTTTTCTAATCCACCTTTCATAGTTGTGATAGGTACCAGGCAGAGCAGAAGACCAGTTACAGAGAGGAAGTCTTACTAAATCATTGTGTTCTGACCTAGGCTTCCCCCAAAAGCACAAAGCAGATTCCTGCTCCCGACAAAACCCTTTTTATTAAACGAATGTGAATTCCTCTCATTCACATTCAGTAAAGACCTGGTAAACAATTTTTCAAAGGTGAATTTATGACCACAGACCTTATCTAGCTTAGAAAGCTGCCATGTAAATATTTTCCAAACGCTGTGCTATGCAAGGAAAGACTTGGCACAGAATCTCTGAGTTTCATGGACAGATCTTCACACTCCTGAAACAAGTAAACAAACAAACTGTTGAGTACTGAAGTTCCCTGCCATTGACTTACATTGCTAGTTCCTGATTGGCTGAGACGCGAGCAGCCTGCTGGCGGGAGATTCCAGCTACCTGATTGGCTAAGCGTCTGGCAGCTCTAGTATAAAAGAGCTGTCAGCTGTCCTTTGCTTTGCTGTTTGCCGGTTCGAGGTTTGCCGTACATATGAGCTGTTTGTCACTGTTAATAAAAGTTGTGTTAGCTTCAACCTGCCTTGCCTCAGTCCCTGTCTGCCTCGTTCTCCCTACAGAACACAAACGAATGAACGAACGAGCAAATTGTTTCCTGCAAAAGCCCACTTCCCTTTCACTCCTCTTTCATTTCCTATGGGAGGGGCCATTCCCCATCCAACTGTGGCCTTACTCACAAGTTGACCCCAATTTCTTATCTGTTCTTTTCTTCTGGCAGCTCTGGGCATGCGCACACTAGGAACAGGCTCCAGCTGTTCCTCTGCCTCACTGCTGTCTAGCTCCGAAGGCAGCTGAGAACTGCTATCTCTGCCTCTGACGCAGAGCCCTCGTCCGAGCCTTCCCCAGCCTCCAGGACTGGCCCATGTTCCTCCCCAACCTCCTCACTGTCTGACTCTGCTGCCAGCTCCACTGGCGGGCCATTGCACATCGCTTGCAGATCTGTGAAATCCTGTCTTTCTTGAAATATTTATAAGTGAGGGTGGGGAAGGAGGAGAACCAAAGAATTGTTAGAGCATAGATTTTGGCATATAACAAAATATAAGTGTTAGAAGGGATCTTGGAGGTCTTCTAGTTCAACCTCCTGCTCAAGCAGGAAACCCTGTAGCATTTCAGACAAATGGTTGCCCAATCTCTTCTTAAAAACCTCCAGTGTGGCAGCAATCCAACTTTTGGAGGCAAGTGGTCCCACTGATTAATTGTTCTAACTGTCATTAAACTAGACATATGATTTGAGCCTAGTTTATTCCTCAGAAAATGACTGCCAAGAACAAATGCCTGTTAGAGACAGTATTTATTTAGGGATTTGTCAGCCCTGGAAGCCATCTTTTTTGTTGGAGCTTCCGGGCTGCCACATTTCGTGCCTGGGAAAACAGGAGGGAGGATTACAAGGATCAGTGGAGGATTAGCCATAACAACATTCCTTTCTCTGGGAGTCAAGGGCATTCAGTCTGCACCTGGATGGGAGTGACTGGGGGTTGTCTCCAGTTAGGACGGTGAATTGATTCGACCGTGTGATGGACCTGTGGGCGCAGGGGATGGATCTTTGACTTTCTTTTGGGTGGGGAAAACCCGGAACTCTCAAGATTTGGGTTTTCCCAGATGTGCCAATATGACGTCTCTAATAAAATGGAACTTTGAGGAACTTCAAGCCTCGGAGTCTTCTTTTGTTGGAGGTGTTACTTGGAACCCTGTCAGGATCCTTGGTTTCACTAGCACTAATGATTGTTACCTAGTTGGCACTGGATTTGAATGGGAAAGAAAGGGCAACAGTAGGGCTTTGAAGAAGCCCATGGAGAGATAACTCCAGAATACAGGCATGTAGATCACTGGTTCATGGTCTTCACTACTATAGTGAAATATATCAAATTTTTATTTAAAAAAAACCCATTCCTAAATTTTATAGATTCTTAAACTGAACAATTCATATATCAATAAAATGAAAGTAAATGTATGAACATATTAGCATAGGGATTCTTTTTTAAAAATTAGGCACTATAGGGTTGTCTTTTCTCATATGAATTAGGCAGTTGATTGAGATCTGTGTAAGTTCTCTGCTGACTCTCACCAGATTCAAGAAACTGAGTTGCAATTTGTTGGTAATTAACAAAGGCAGGAATGAAGCCCCCCCTCCATCTGTTCCCCAAGATGGAAAGAAGAGCCACTACTTTCTCCTTCCTCCAATGGGACCCTTCTACTGCTACCTTAGGTGCAAG
Source organism: Natrix helvetica (assembly GCF_964273705.1). Lineage (NCBI taxonomy): Eukaryota > Metazoa > Chordata > Lepidosauria > Squamata > Natricidae > Natrix > Natrix helvetica. Next base: position 100,179,591 of record NC_138550.1, on the reverse strand, counting down.
AGCAAGTGGTAGCTTGCTTGTCTTCATGAACCTCAGCCTAGGGATCTTTGCTTTGTCTATCTAATAGTTGGACTGGTCTTTAGAACACTGTTTCTCAATTGTGGCAACTTGAAGATGTGCGGCTGGCTGGGGAATTCTGGGAGTTGAAGTCCACAGATCTTCCAAGCTGCCAAGGCTGAGAAACATTGATTTACAAGGTTGTCTGCTCTGAAGTTTTGCCATGGAGGCCCTTATGACAATTCGCTGTGACCAACTTGCCATGGGACTACTCACTGCAGGAGAAGGCTTACACTAATATTGACGAAATAGTGGAACAGAATCATTAAAGAAAGGATGCCAAAGAAGGGACAAAATGAAATGTGAATGAAAAAAAAATTAAAATAATTTTTAAATTATTTATATAATTAAATTGAATTGTTGAATTGTCCCACAACAAGGTGTCTTGTAGTGAGTTGGCCATGGTGAGCTGGCTGCATTGAATTGGCTGGGATGAGTTGTCTCATTCCATTCCTTCCTTTCCATTGTTCAATTGTCTCCCGTTAATGTGAAATACCATTTTTCTTTCTCAATTATCGAACTGTTAAATTTAATTTCCCTGATTAATTTTGTTGATGTCTCTTCTTTCTCTTGTTGGGCTAGATATTAATTGGGTAAAGTGTTAAACTAGAACCTAGAAGACCCAGATTCTAGACCATCCATAGCTGCAGAAATTCACTGGGTAGTTTTGCTCTGTTTGCTTTCTCTCAGCCCAACCTCCCTCCCAGAATTATGGTGGCTGCATGAGGAAAAATTGGAGAAGGCAGTGCTATCTACTCCACTTTTAGCCCCTGAGGCAAAGATAGGACATAAAGTGAACACTAAATAAATATGTATAGAATTTAAAAGATCACTTATTTGGGGCTAAGCTAGAGAGTAAGGGAAGAACTGGCAATCTAGAAAAAGTAAAGTCATTAGAAGTTAAGAACCTGGCCAGAAAAAGTTACTGAAGTTGAATGGTAAAGAAGAGATATTTGCATTCTGGAAAGATCTGGGAATCTAAGAGACATATTCAATAATTTGTTGAAAAGTAGATAGATTTGGGGGTTGGGGTAAAAAGCTCTGAGTTGTTGAGACCAATTTGCATACTTAGAAATAATCCTAAATAGTGTTCTCTATATGCATTAGAAGAACGGAAGGTGTATCTATGAAATAAATAAACCTTTAAACTTTGAATCATGTTAGAGAACTTTTTTTATCATACCTGGAAGAGTTTGTGTGCATGGTAGTACCGAAAAAGCCTACATGCCATTAAAATTTATGGTATGCTAATAATACATTAAATCTGTCATCGAATGTAAAAAAGAAAACAGACTGAATAGGTGTTACTTACTGCCAAGCTTCCAAGACTATTCATCAGATGAACTGATCTCTGAGTCATTCTCCTAACATCACGACTTTGTAGAGACTTTTACAGAGAGTAGTACAGGGTCATCCTCCTGAAACTTTTCTATCTTGTGGAAACAATTCACGACAACATGAAGCAGTCATTCTAAGATGGGGGGCATTAAAATAGAGTAATTGGAACCCATTTTCTGATTTTTATCTTCCACAGAGAAATGTCTGTGGAGAAATGTCCTTTTGAAAAACAGGTACACTTCATAAACATACTGTCAGGCCTGCAGTTATATTCCTTTTAGGATATTTGGCCTGCCACACTCTATTATTTCATTACGCTGTTTCATTAGTGTAGCAATTGGGAGGGGGAATAGAAAGGAGTAGAATTGTGGAATGTGTTGTTGTCATTCCTTTCTAGAGACCCAAGGTCATATTTTGTCTCTGCACCTCTGCATCTGACCAGAACCAGCTGGGTGGAGATGCCAGCGTGGCCAAAGAAGATTGGACCATGTGATGGAATTATGGGTGTGGGGATAAGATCATGAACTTTCAACTGGGTGGAATCCCAGAAAGCTTTTAGATTTGGGATTCCACAGTTTGTTGCCAACATGTCCGTCTTATTAAATTGGAACTTTAAGGATAGCTCTGCCTTGGACTCTGATTTAATTCTGCATGATATTTGGAACGCTGACACATACACTGTTTTGAGGTGGTAAACAGATTAATTTAACTATAGGATTTTGGCAATCAATACAGGTAATCCTCAATTTACAACAGTTCATTTAGTGACCGTTCGAAATTACAACTGCATTGAAAAAAGTGACTTATGACCATTTTTCAGACCTATGACAATTGCAGCTTAAGCCATGGTCGTGTGATTCATATTGGGATGCTTGATGACTGACTCACATTTATGATGGTTGCATTGTCCTGGATCTTGTCCAGGTTGCAGTGCCCCGGGGTCACGTGATCACCTTTGGCGACCTTCTGACATGCAAAATCAATGGGGAAATCAGATGCACTTAACAACCGTGTTACTAATTTAACAATGGCAGTGATTTGGTTAACAAATGTGACAAGAAAAGTCGTAAAAGGGGGCAAAACTCAACACATTTCTCACTTAGCAACATAAATGTTGAGCTCAGTTGTGGTCATAAGTCGAGGACCACCTGTATAAGGTATGTAAGAGAAATATCCCATTTATCATTAAATATTTTGGATATTTAACTGATTGGAAGATAAGTAGGCAGATGGATGGAGAGAAGGAGAGGGAGAGGGAGGGAGGAGAGAGAGAGAGAGAGCAGAAAGATAAATCAATGGCCAACTGTCTTGTTTAACAGAAGACATTCAGTTTCTATCCTAATTGTCAAAGGACAGGCAGGAAAGTATCTGCTTTTTAATGTAAGGCTTAGAGCCAGGAGTAATAGTTCCAGGGCTGGAGATCAGCCATATGTAAACATACTCATCTTTATGGACAATAAGTGCTGTACCAAGTATTCAACAGAGTAGGCATAAAAAGTGATTCTTTAAACTGGAGAATATATAGCCCCTAACATCTTGGTGCTGGCAAGCAACTACTATCTGTGAAGTCCTTGAAATGCAGATTTTAATCTAACTAAGACACTCTGTGAGTCTACTGGAAAACTGAGCTGAAGAATCAACCCAAGCTATGACATGTTAGCATATTGCTGTTCTCAGTCCAAGTCAGGAAAACAGACATTTAAAGCCAATCCCATTCTGCATTAAAAGTAGAACTACTTTAAGGAGGGATAATATTCCTGAAGTCACCTAATTAATTGATTAGTTAAGGAGGCTTTCTATTGCTTCAATCACAGTGAATTATAAGAGTAGAATTAGTATGACTAAATTACTAATTTTATAACTAAATCTATCTATATAAAAGTGGCTCTGTGTGTGTGTGTGTGTGTGTGTGTTTGTGTGTGTGTGTTTCAGCATAACTCTGGAATGCCTCGAGCAATTTCAACCAAACTTGGTACACAGATGACACTCTCTGGAAACAAATACTGTGGGGGTAAAACACCTGTAACACCCTGTGTGTGTGCATATGTGTGTGCGTATTCTGTTAAAATGCAACCTGTTGTGCCTTAAAATATCTTCTACTGTACTGCCTTAAAATGGATTCTACTGCACAGCACAGTGAAGTTGCTATGGTAACGGCTTCACAGTACTCCACAAGGGGATTCCCTCTGGTAAAGGGGAAAATCCAACATTAGAAATTACATTTGGTCCAGACATTTGTGAATGTCTAATACAGAACTGAGATAAACAAATACCTGGGCAACGCTGGGTTAACAGCTAGTTATTTATAAATTAGCAGATAAGCACATAGAATAAATCTTATCAATTCTGTGTAAACCATTTCCTTTTTTCCTGTTTTTAAACAAATTACGCATATGTGCTTTTTCTACTAGTTTCCCATAAAACAATTTGCCATGTTTGAGTGGCTGTGCTGTTAAACTTCTAGATGAAATCAAAAATATTATTATGAAGTCTCTCAACAAAGACTGTGTTGATTGAGTGCATGGGTGAAATGATAGGTCTTTCCTTCTAACAATAGGAAAACGGAGTTGTTTCTCTAAGAATATAAACTAATGATTGCTAGTATGATCAGGAAATCACTCTGATGGACTTTGAAGCTTGCTTCTCAACATGCTATCTTTGGGCAATGTGCAATTTGGTGAAAGGCGTCATTGTACCCCTAGTTATATCAAACAATTGGACCATCTCACAGTTATTCACAGAAATCAAGCAGAATGGAGGTCTAGGAATATTGGCCATTCTTTGTGAGGAAAAATACAGCTGCATCTTGTTCTGACCGAGGCTTCACAAAATCACAAAGCGACTCCTTGTTCCGACAAAACCCCTTTTTATTAAGCTAATGTGAATTCCTCTCATTCACATCCAGCAAAGTCTCGGCAAACAATCTTTCAAGAGTGAATTTACAACCACAGACCTTATCAGGCTTGGAGAGCTGCCAGGCCAATATCTTCCAAACACAAGGCTGTATAAGAAAATACTCGGAAAGGAATCTCTGAGAGTCAGGAACAAATGTTCACACTAATTAAGCGAACAAATTGTCTCCTGCAAACTCCACTCCCCTTTCGTTCCTCTTTATTCCCTATGGGAGGGGCCATTCACCGTCCACCTGTGCCTTTACTCCTGAGTCGGCCCTTGTTCCTTAGCTGTTCCCTTCTCCTGGCAGCTCTGTGGGGCTGTTCTTCTGCCCCACTGATCTCTGACTCCGAAGGCAGCTGATAACTGTCGGAAGGCCCTGGACTCCGACCCAGAGCACTCATCAGAGCCTACTCCAGACTCCAGGGCTGGCCCATGTTCCTCCCCAAACTCCTCACTGTCTCAGTCTGCCACCAGCTCTCCTGGCCGCTGGCGGGACGCAACACATCTCTGATTGTATTCTGAAAGAGCAAATTGCAATTAATGTACTGATATCAATCATACTATAAAAGAACTGAACAGACACAGGAGAAGTAGGACTTCTTCTCCTGGTTTGCAAACTTCCCATTGACTTCCGTAAGAAAACTTAAAGATATCATCCCCCACAAATCTGCGGGCCAGCATGGAGATTTTTACGTCATTTGTTTTAAAAATGGAAAATTACTCAGTGTGGTTTCTCCCCTATGGTTTCTTTAACAAGATCTCAATCTGTTTTCTTTAAATGGCATTTATTTTATTCAAAGCGAAGTGACAGTTTCAAGCAAGATATATTTGTCATATTGACTATTGTTTTATATATATATAATCTTTTGGCATTTTGGGGGGATAATTAAAAAGGCATAATACTGACATATTTAGGGGCAGACTAAATTCTCCTCATTTGCAGCATTGCAGCTAAGAAATTCATGTCTATGGAGATTCTCAATCATCCAGACCATGGTTGTCCTAAAAGGGCTTTTCAAAAGGCAAGTGGACTTGCTTGGCTCCTCCCCTCCCCGAAAACATTTCACTTCTCATTCAAGAAGTTTCTTCAGTTCTGACTCAGAACTGAAGAAGCTTCTTAGATGAGAAGCAAAATGTTTTCAAGTGAACCCCCCCCCCCAAAGAAAGTCCAGCTGCCTTTTGAAAAGCACCTTTGAGACAGTTGTGCATTCAGCTTTCCTACCATGATTACAAAATCGAAAGGAATAATATTGCTTATAATGCAGATCTCAAGAAAGGAGGGAATATTGGGGGCAATTTCCATATGGGTCTTTTATGCCAGCCCCAGACTAGTATTCTGCCCCTGAATTGATGCCATTTTTTTTTATTCTTAAGCCAGGAGTGTCCAACTTTGGCAACTTTATAGCTTGTGCACTTCAACTCCCAGAATTCCCCAGCCAGCTGGTTGGGGAATTCTGGGAGTTGAAGTCCACAAATCTTAAAATTGCCCAGGATTGGATAGCCCTGTTTATCTTTCAGCATATTATTCTTGGCCCACTGCAGCTCAGGAGGAATTGTAAAACTTCTGTTCTAAGTGTGAGAATCTTTCTGGAACTTGTTGTTAAGCTACTATACAGATTATGTCAGTGGAGAAATTCATTTTTTTTTACTACCGATTCTGTGGGCGTGGCTTGGTGGGCGTGGCAGGGGAAGGATACTGCAAAATCCCCATTCCCTCCCCAATCCTGGGGGAAGGAAACTTCAAAATCTCCATTCTCACCGCACTCTGGGGACAGACAGAGATCGTATTTACCGGTTCTCCGAACTACTCAAAATGTCCGCTACCGGTTCTCCAGAACCTGTCAGAACCTACTGGATTTCATTCCTGGATTCTGTGGTGTTCCCAACACTGGATTCCCCAAATACAGTAAAACTGGAGTGGTGACGCAGTGGTTAGAGTGCAGTACTGCAGGCTACTTCTGCTGACTGCTGGCTGCCTGCAATTTGGCAGTTCGAATCTCACCAGGCTCAAGGTTGACTCAGCCTTCCATCTTTCTGAGGTGGGTAAAATGAGGACCCAGATTGTTGGGAACAATAGGCTGACTCTGTAAACTGCTTAGAGAGGGCTGTAAAGCACTGTAAAGCGGTATATAAGTCTAAGTGCTAGTTCTAGTGCTAGTGCTATTCCATAATTGCCTGTGAAGCTTGTACTCTCACTTTCAACACTTGCTCACTTTTCCATAACTAGAGTGCTGAAAATTACTCTCAATTTTATTTAATCAGATCTAGGTTTGCAAGCAGTCACAGAATGAAGTACAGGACTTTCTCCTGTCATCTAGTTAATTGCATTTGCTTTCCTAATTTTCAAATCAGTGGCTGAAATTGGAGGATGTCTCCATAGCCGTGTACTGTTCTTTTATTTTATCTGATTAACTCGGTATCAATTATTTCTCATCAAAGCATTTTTCAATTTACATAAAATATTCTGTATTTTACATCCCAGGGGTCAGCACTAGAGAAAGATATTTGCCATGTAGAGTCGAAACAGTCAGCACTTGCCAATATAATTAAAGTAACCCTGTTCTTCGCCACCCAACCAGGAGGCGGAAGGCAATCGGTAATGTAAGAAGAACCTCATCAATTTTCCTGTACAGTATGCTGAATACTCTAACCATGATACATCAAATACTTATAAATTGAACAAATACATAATCAAAATAAAATTGATGATCAGCTACAAGACTCTTCCACAAAACTTAACAGTGCTGAATTGGGCAGAAAAGGGTAGATCTTACACATGACAATATAAGCAGGAATTTTTATATAGAAATCAAGAAACAAGGCCCATTTATCGACTGGGTGTTCTCGAGTCCAGCAAATAAATGGGGAGGAGATACATGTAACTTTAAAAACCATGTTGCAATACCGGTAGTCCTCGACTTACAATAGTTCATTTAGTGACCATTCAAAGTTACAGTGTGACTTATGGCTGTGTTTCACAGCTACGACCTTTGCAGCATTCCCATGATCATGTGATCAAAATTCAGACGCTTGGCAGTTGGTTCATCCTTATGACCATTGCTGTGTCCCAAGGTCATGTAATCACCTTTTGTGACCTTCTGACAGGCAAAGTCAATGGGGAAGTCAGATTCAATTAACAACCAGGTTACTATCTTAGCAACTGCAGTGATTCACTTAAGAACTGAAGCAAGAAAGGTCATAAAATGGGGCAAAACTCCCTTAACAAATGTCTCACTCAACAGCAGAAATTTTGGGCTCAATTGTGGTGGTAGGTCAAGGACTACCTGTACAGTAATTTTTCCCTAGTCACTGAATATTACACCTTGTCTGTAGTCTTTTCGTAAAATCGTGGCTTGATCCTATGAAATCAAAGGCCCTTGATCAATACTTTATCTGAGCATTGATCTGATAAAGCAAAATTATTCTTATATCACTTAACGTAGTGAATCAATATTATGGTTTCACGACTGATCATTGTGGCGTGGCATTCATGAATGTCTTTCAAGATTTTGAAGTTTGTCTTTTTACTATTTTGCCCTTCCATTAAAGAAACACTCATCCCATATTTTTCAATGGGTGCATGAAGATACTTGAGAAGGGGGTGAGCTGTACGCTGGCAATGCCTACAGTACCTGTCCGGACTTTGAGAATGAATGCAAGAAATCTAATTGGAAACTAAACAGAACCAAATAATTATTGTTGGCAGGCCCTGGATTCAGATCCGATAGATGGATGGATGGATGGGAATGATAGCTAGATACTGTAGATGATAGATGATAGACAGATGATAGAGACAGATAGATAGATAGATAGATAGATAGATAGATAGATAGATAGATAGATAGATAGATAGATAGATAGATATATGATATATGATAGAGAGAGGCGGCGGGGAAGGAGAAAGGGAGGGAGATATAGATAGATAGATAGATAGATAGATAGATAGATAGATAGATGGATGGATGGATGGATGGATGGATGGATGGATGGATGGATGGATGGATGGATGGGAATGATAGCTAGATACTGTAGATGATAGATGATAGATAGCTAGATACCATAGATGATAGATGATAGATGATAGAGAGGGGGGGGAGGAGAGACAGAGAGAGAGAGAGAGAGAGAGAGAGAGAGAGAGATGGATGGATGGTTGAGAATGATAGCTAGATACTGTAGATGATAAATGATAGACAGATAGATGATAGAGATAGATACCATAGATGATAGATGATATATGATAGATAGAGAGGGGGGGAAGGAGAGAGGGCGAGAGATAGATAGATAGATGATAGATAGATAGATAGATAGATAGATAGATAGAGAGAGAGAGAGAGAGAGAGATAGAGAGGGGGGAGAGAGATATGGATGGATGGTTGAGAATGATAGCTAGATACTGTAGATGATAGATGATAGAGTTAGATAGCTAGATACCATAAATGATAGATGATATATGATATATGATAGATAGAGAGGGGGGAGGAGAGAGGGAGAAAGATAGAGATAGATAGATGGATGGATGCATGGATGGATGAGAATGATAGCTATACTGTACCTTTTTAAAAATTATGAAACAGTTGTGATGCATTTTGGCAATATATGAAACCAACCTGGGATGGCTCAATCTCAATTCAGACAATGCAGTGGTTCGGTTAACAAATGTGTCAGGAAAAGTCGTAGACCGAGGCAAAACTCACTTAACACATTTCTCACTTAGCAACATAAATTCTGGGCTCAAACGCGGTCGCAAGTCAAGGACTATGTGTTTGACATTTGGAAGAAGCTATCACATCATTTAAACCACATGGGATGTGATCTTTGAAATGAGGTGGTCCATCCGTTGTCCATAATAAAACCTGGCAAGGTTCTCCTAGTCATTGTCACCTTGTTTTCCAGTTTCCAAAAAACATAGTCAATGGGGAAGCTGGTAAGAGGTCACAAATGGCAACTGTGCGATGTCCTCATTTAATGACTCACAATGATGGTGAACAGGAGTGCCAGAATGATTGTCATTAAGTGGCACTGACATGTTAACATCGTGACCTATGGCTGCATCACTAAGCAATAGCAATTCCAGTCCAAACTGCTGTTGTTAACCAAAGACTACATGTATGGGGATGGAGTATCTTTTTAAAAATTATGAAACAGTTGTGATGCATTTTGGCAATATATGAAACCAACCTGGGATGGCTCAATCTCAATTCCTTCTCTTCTTCCACTTGGCTAGACATTCTTACCAATACTGACCACCAGGAGGCAGTACATGATTGGTTTCATCCTATATTGGGGCTCATCAGGCATGCATGGACAGCTATTTGTATGGATTCAAACCTATACAGAGTAATCCTTGACTTACAACAGTTTGTTTAGTGACCGTTCGAAGTTACAACAGGACTGAAAAAAGTGACCGAGGATCATTTTTCGCACTTATGACCATTGCAGCATCCCTGTGATCAAAATTCAGATGCTTGGCAATTGACTCATATTTATGACGATTGCAGTGTCCTGGAGGGATTACATGATCCCCTTTTCAACCTTCTGACTAGCCACATCAATGGGGAAGCCTGATGCGCTGAAGAACCTTAATTAACATTTACTAATTTTAACCACGCCAGTGATTCGCTTAACAACTGTGACAAGAAGGGTGGGGAAAGGGGGCAGAGCTCATTTAACAAACATCTCACTTAGCAACCTAAATGTTGGGCTCAATTGTAGTCATAGGTCAAGGACTACCTGTAATGGGTTATAACACAGTATATTCACCGTAAAAATAAAGAAACCTCTCTGCCTCCAGAAAAAGGGGTGGCAGTTACAGAAAACTTTGCATGTAGGGACAGGATATAACATCCGTATTTCTCTTCTCTGGCAGTTTAAGGGAAGGTGGACTGTATGTGTATATATCAGGGGGAAAATTCAGCAGGTTCTGACAGGTTCTGGAGAACCAGTAGCGGAAATTTTGAGTAGTTCGGAGAACTGGCAAATACCACCTGTGGCTGGCCCCAGAGTGGGCTGGGAATGGGGATTTTGCAATATCCTTCCCCCAGAAGTAAATGGAGATTTTGCAGTATCCTTCCCCTGCCACGCCCACCAAGCCATGCCCACAGAACCGGTAGTAAAAAAAATATTTGAATTTCACCACTGGTATATATCCATGTGTTTCAAACATTGCATCGACAACCATGTTCAGGCCAACTCTGGGCAGCTTACAGCCAATAAAATAATATAGGCAATCAAAAGTAAAACTGTAAAACCAACACACAAACACACTGCGACGCCACAACCGCAGCCCCCTGATGCAGCTCACATTCCTGTGCCATGTAGGGGCTGCCAAGGTAACAGCCAGCATCTTGAATTGCCCTCCGAACAAAACCAGGAGTCAATTCAGTTCATGCAGCAGTGGTACGGTTTGAGCAAACTAAGGGGCATCCAACACAGTGCTCGATACTGCATTCGTACAACTACAGTTATAACTTCTGGGAGGGGTGGGGGGGTCTTCAAGCCCACACACCTACTATTTTGATAGGCACTGTCACAAAGTAATTGCATCTTCTTCTTTCAAAAGGAGTTGTGTGACAGCAGGAAAAATATCATCTGACTTGTCTTAAAAGAAAAGGGATCCTACCTCTTCTAAAGACCACCCTATGAGTTGGAGGCAAGGATGATGGTGGGGGGAGTTGGAGGAATTAGAAGATTTGAGCTCTCTCAAGCTGTGCTCCATTTGTCTGCTTTGTTGTCACAGAGAAGAGGGATCAGATCTTGAATGCCCTACCCAGTTTGCTCTAGCACAGTGCTTGCCAGCTTTCATTTTGGTTTCCCAGACTGCCTCATTCTTAGCTCCATTGGCACGGGTCTCTGCTGAAAGAGAAGGGTGCAAATGGCATCCCATGGGTGACTGTGCAAATTACATTTCTGTGGCTCGTACTCAGAGGTGGGTTGCAAATCCCGGCGCTACCGGTTCGCTTCGTGCTCTCTCTCTCTCTCTCATGCGCAATGCTTCTGCACATGGGCAGAAGGGTCCGGGTGGAGCCTCTTGCCGCCGCCACTACCGAACCAGACCAAACTGGGAGCAACCCACTCTGCTTGTACTGGATGCCTACTTTCACATGGCAGGATCTCTCCTCTAAGGAAATGTAAGGATGTGGGATCACGTTAGACATAATATACTTTTCCGGGGAAATAAAATGCCCACAAGGGGATGTGAACTCAAGTACCGAGAGGCAGCAGAAGTGCCAGAAAGCAAGGGCATTCAACAATACTAAAGAAAAGGTAACATTTTTAGCAAATACATTCTTAGACCCTTTTGCTCAAGGTTGCCATAATATTCATCCCCATTATTTCAATGTTCTGATAGCGTTAAGATGAGGAGCCGTGGTGGCACAGGAATTAGAATGTAGAATTGCAGGCTAACTCACTGTTCACTGCCAGGAGTTCGAATCTCACCAGGCTCAAGGTTGGCTTGGCCTTCCATCCTTCCGAGATGGGTAAAATGAGGATCTAGAATCTAAGTCACTTCCAGTTTGCTTGGAGGGTCGTTTTAAGCGTTCCGAAGGCTTTAGGGAAGCCTCCGGACGGTGTCTGAAGCCTCCGGACGGTGCCTGAAGCCTCCGGAGGGCCTCTGGGGGGCGTGGGAGGCTCTTTTTGCCCTCCCCAGGCTCCTATAAAGCCTCTGGAGCCTGGGGAGGGCGAAAAAAGCATGTAAAATGGGGGGGGCACCTGTTGTGCGCAGTGGTGGGGTCACACATTGCATTATGGGTGCGGCACGCCCGCACATGACCCCCTGCGCTCCCCCCACTTGTGGCACGTGAGCCAAAAAAGTTCGCCATCGCTGACCTAGATTGTTGGGGGCAAGACACTGACTCTTTAAACCACTTAGAGAGGGCTGTAAAGCTCTGTGAAATGGTATATAACTCTAAGTTTTTTACTAGTGCTATAGCTATGTGCCATAACCCAATCAAATACTTTTTATTCCCATTAAAGCAATAGCACTTTAGACTTATATACCACTTCACAGTGCTTTACAGCCCTCTCTACGCAGTTTACAGAGTCAGCCTATTTCCCCCAACAATCTGGGTCCTCATTTTACCTCATTTTACACTTGGAAGGAGAGAAGGCCAAGTCAACTTTGAGCCTGGTGAGATTTGAACTGCCAAATTGCAGTCAGCTGCAGTCAGCAGAAGTTGCCTGCAGTACTGAACTCTAACCACTGCACCCCCAGGGATCATTACCAATTATCGGTATATTGTGATCTGGGAGAGATAATATGCTGTCAAGTCAGTCTTGACTTGTGGTGACTGTATGGACAAACCCTATAGTTTTCTTGGCAAGATTCCAGAAGTGGTTTGCCATTGCCTCCTTTCTAGGGCTGAGAGAGAATGGTTGGCCCAAGATTGCCCCGCTTGATAAGGCAGGATTAGGACTCCTGGTGTCCTGATTTCTAGCCAGGTGCCTTCACCACTTTGCCAAACTGGTTCATAATGCAATCTGCAGAAGTCTCTACCGAGGGGTTCCACTCTAGGCACTTTAGGCTTGCCTTATCGCCTCCAGTGCTGCAGTAAAATAATTTTGCGCTTCAGTGAAACTTCCTGCTATCTCTGATTTCAAACAAACTCTTCAACTTCCTCCTGCCTAAGCATCCACTGCTGTTTGGCCTGCAGGAGAAACCAAAGGGAAACGTCTGTCACTCTATGCAGCAATCCCAGACCTCTGCCTTGAAGTCCTGGCAAAACAGCCCCGCTGGAAATAAAGAGTAGAGAGGGGCTTTCATCTGAGCAGACAGGCGATCAGAAAGTGAGGTGCTCGCCCGGCATGACAGTTCAGGCAAAGGAAAACGTCAGCTCCGCGCACACTTTGCCCGACTGCTGCAATGCGAGTAGCAGGGAAGTGATTTCTGCGAGGGGTGGACGGACGAAGGATGCCAATCTAAAGCCATTTTGGAATGGAAAATGGAATATTTAAATCCACCTGGTTGGCTTGTGTGATTCAATTCCCTTCAAATAGCTTTGTTAAAAGAAGAAGAGCTTGATAGAAAGAAGGCTCTTTTTCTAGAAAATTACTGCCTTCTCTATTCAGGATGCCAAGAGGGAAGACTGAAAACTTATTATAAGGCAAGAGTCTTTCTGTGGAGAGCGATGGAGAGTTTCCCTTATTGTTTCTGACACAGCAAATGTCATTTGAAATGACACCTCATCTGGTTTCCTCGCTGCTACTGGGAAACCTGCGAAGGCAGTCGCTGTGGGGGGCTTGTCACTAACACCTCCAGTGGAATTTCAGAGAACCGAATTGAGTCATTGGCTTCCTGGTGACTCACTGATGCCACTTGATGTACATGTTTTTCCATTTTAATTCAGGACAGCAATTGCTTATAGAGCCACCTAACAGACAGCTGGCAGCTACTTTGTACTTAATACCTTATCACTGTACTAAGTTCTCTCGGGCCTGTCAAATATAGACGAAAACAATTTTTCTCTGGGGGTGGTGAGGAATTATGTGCACTCTCTGTTTCACACCTGCCACAGTCACATCTAGGCCACAGGCGTTGTCCTTTGACCAGTATATTTAATTTAAAATTGCCAATATTGGAAAGAGGCAAGAGAAAAGATGTAAAAACATTTCAGATGCACGATGAAACAAAGCTTTGATCAATGGAAGAGGAGGACCTTACTGCTTGAAGACAGAATTTTACTCGAATGGTCATTCTCCATCCAACCATTAGGCAACACTGCCCAATGTGGTTTCTATATTTTGTAACTTAAGTGTTCAAGACATAATTGAACCCGGCTTCATAAATATAATCACTGCCAGATTCTTCTTACTTTGTAACAAGCTGAATGTTTTGATTCAAGTTGGAAAAAAAGACTATTTTTATATTTTTAAAAATGATGGATCAGATCTTACATGTTTTGTTTACCCAACCAGTTACCTGAAACCTGCAGGGTGTTTAGAAGAGATGAATTCATTTAAGTCTGTATCTCTCCCTTGATATACATACTTAGAGATTTGCAGCATTTTCCATGATGGAAAGTTTAAAAGCTAAAACATATGCTAAAATATATTTGGTGGACATGGATTTATTTCCCCCTTATGGACCAGTATAGCTTACTTACTTACATACCTTCCTGATAATACTTTGAGGAGCAGATTTAGATGGGCACAACAGATTTTAATTATCTAAAAGACTGTTAGTTATTAATACACTCCTGCAACACTAATAATGGCACTTCACAGCATAAGCAACAGCAACCGAGAGCTAAATTCTACTCTGGAGAAATCATCAATCTAAAGTGCATTGCCTTGACTCCTTGGAGGAAAGAGGGATATAGAATATAGTAGACATACAATAATGAGCTTAATAACATGTACATCCAGGAGCAAAAACAATTAATATAGTTCTTCTATAAACTGAATTTTTACAATTCTACCAGCAGACAAATGTCATCATGCCAGTCATTGGCCAAAAATGATGGGATTTTTTTTTTAAAAAATTGATGTATGTGGCTGCCACCAGATAGAAGAAGGCCAATTTAGTACATTCAACATGCTTGATTGAATTTATGAAGACTAAGAGAAGAACTCTGGGGTTTTAACAGAATAACAGAGTTAGAAGGGACCTTGGAGGTTTTCTAGTGCAGCCTCCTGCTCAAGCAGGAATCTCTATAACATTTCAGATAAATGGTTGTGCAATCTCTTCTTAAAAACCTCCAGTGTTGGAGCATCCACAATTTCAAAAGGCAAGTCATTCCACTAATTATTTGTCCTAACTTTTGGGAAATTTCTCCTTAGTTCTAGGTTGCTTCTGTCCTTGATTCCATCCACTGCTTCTTGTCCTGCCCTGTGCTTGGAAAATAGCTTGACTCCCGCTTCTTAGTTGCAGCTCCTGAGAAATTGGAAAACGGCTATCATGTCACCCCTAGTCCTTCTCTTTATTAGACTAGACCAGGGGTCAGCAACCTGTGGCTCTGGAGCCACATGCGGCTCTTTCATCCCTCTGCTGCGGCTCTCTGTTGCTGGTTGGCTCCACAATTGATACGGCTTTCGGTTAGGACAGGTAGAGGAAAAAGGACGCCATGCTAGGAGAAGACTCTATGGTGGGGGAACCGGACTTCGGATCAGCAGAGGAAAAAGGACACCGCATTAGGAGGAGACTCTATGGTGGGGGGAACTGGACTTCCGGTCAGCTCCAGAATTGAATGGGGGGGGGAGGGAGGCTTCCGTTTAGGACCTGTGTGGCTCTTTGAGTGTTTAAGGTTGCCTACCCCTGAACTAGACATATTCAATTCCTGCAACAGTTCTTTGTATCTTTTAAGTGCCAGTCCTAACCCAAATCGTCTTTGTTGCTTTTCTCTGAACTCTTTTTCAACCTTTGGTCATCCAGGGGTGACCAAAACTGGATGCAATATTTCAAGTGTGGTCTTATTACCAAAGCATTATAAAGTGTTTTTAAACAGGTTTTTTAAAGACAACATGTGAACATATTGTTGTGGGAGTAAAATACATTTCAGATAGACTTTCTTTTATACCATCTGAGAGCCTAAACTAAAAACGTTATCCTGAAAAAGCCATGTAGCCCAAATGATACACATTAGGGACTAAAACAATCAACTAAGAATTATGCTGGGTTGCTTTTTTATCAAAACTCTAGATAAAATACCAACATTATATGATTCTGTAAGCTTTACAAGTGTTCTAAGTATTTAACAGTGAGTGGGTTCACATATCACATTAAATCCAAATTATGGTTTCTGTCAGCAAACCCACCTCTGCAGGAAACCCTGGATTATGCATCTAGTCATTGTTATATATTTCAAAGTTACTGCTAAAACAAGTCGTAGTTTACTGTAATGTGTGAACCCATTAATGATAGATTGGCATTACTGTTTGTCCATTAGATAAAAAGAAGTGAAGTGGGCAGGATGGTGAGGTGGAATGGATTATCTAAGGATAATTGATGCATTCATGGATGAAGTGAGATTCAGACTGAGAACGTTTTCCTTCATTGTCTCCAAGAGACAACCATGACGTGAATGGCTGAGACCCTTCACGGATCTTTTTCCTTCATTGATCAAACCTCTTATCCAATAAGTTCATCTTTAGAAAATTAAAACTAGATTTGCAGCATAATCTTTTGCGTGATTAATATCTGAAGCAATGCTCATTCTGCACTCACCCTAAATAAATATGCACAGAGCTATCAGCCAAATGCCGGAATTGGCTAGCTGTGACTCAAGGATGGAGAATATTGAGCTATTCAGATATTGCTGAACTAGTATTTCCAGCAACCCCAGCAAATGACCATGCTAGCTGGCTGATCTGGGAGTGATTGTTCAGCATTATCAAGGAGGCCATAAATTTCTCATCTTTGATATGGCTGAGTTTCAGATAGACAATTATAAGTTTTTTTTGCTGAATTTCAGCTTTGGTGAGTTAAAACTATACAGAAAGTCCTCGACGTAGGAACACAATGGAGGCCAAAATTTCCATTGCTAAGCGAGGCAGCTAAGTGAGCTTTGCCCCGTTTTATGACCTTTTATGCCACAATTGTTAAGTGAATCCCTGCCGTTGTTAAGTGAATCATGCACTCATTAAGTGAATCTGGCTTCCCCTGATTACTTGGCTTGTCGGAAGTTGGCTGGGAAGGTTACAAATGGTAGTCACACAACCCTGGGACAATGCAGTTGTCATAAACACTTGCCAGTTGCCAAGCATCTGAATTTTGATCAAGCGCTGCAACAGCTATAAGTGGGGAAACCAGTTATAAGTCAATAAGTTGCAACTTTGAATGCTCACTAAACAAATGGTTATAAGTGGAGGACAACCTGCAAGGGCTGGTGGACCTGTCCATTGACTTATTTAAAACTACTATATCTGCGCTGCTAAAGCCCAGTTGACCACTAGATGCAGGCAAGATGCTAGCGTTTTCTTTACTCTGCTAGCTGGTGGTCATTCCCTATTTTTGTAGCCCGGATACGGTAGCTTTAAATCCTGCTGAGACTCATTGGGTGAAAGGGCTATCAAGATTTTAAAAAGCAAAATAAATGCAAAGTTTTTGAATAAGAAGTCATCTGTTCAACGCAGAAGGACCTGAGCCATTTGACACAAGATGAATCACTAAGGTGACAATGGTTGCTAACTATGATATATTTAGTAAGATATGATTAAACAACCCACAGCTTCATGATACATGGTAAACGAAGGAGAAACAAAAGATTTGTAAAACTATGAAGCTGTCCAATGCCTGTTCCTCAGTGATATAAGGTTGACCCAATTAGAAAAGGACAAGTAGCAGGCGACTGGCCCAAAGTGTTTCTCTCTCAGCCCAACCCACTTCAAAGGACTGTTGTTGTGGGGAAAATAAGAGGAGGAAGTTGTGCTAGATAATTTTGCCACCTTGAGTTATTTGTAAAAAAATTAAAATAAAGGCGGGATATAAATAAATACATATAAGCTTCATTCCTTGGTTTAATTCATTAAACATTAAAGTTGAATAAAATGATAATTTTTTAAAAAAGAATTTTTAGCATCTTTATTAGCTGCTGCCTCTAATTTCACCTAATTTAAAAAACAAGGTTCTTAATAACAACATCTCTATGAAAATTCAAATTGCCCAAGAACTATTTCACTGAGAATGAAAAATTGGGGTTTATTTCTCAAATGGAAACATCACATGACAAAATAGCAACAAGCATGAAATAACCATTAGAGATAAAAAAAGAGAAATTTTTAAAAAATGAGGGATTCCAACTGGTATCCAAGCAGATGTTAAGAATATTTTACAATATAATAAAGGTTGTAAAGAAAACCTCAGCTCAAAGATTTTATTGCCCTTGGTTGCCAGTTGATGGATGAAAATATTGTGGTTAATGGTATCAAAAGCCACCAAGACTCCTATAAAACCCAACAAAATCTCATTCTCCAATCTAGTTTCTCAAATATTTTGTTCACAAAGCCAACCCGAAGGTTAATAGCCCACTAGTAAAAAGAGGAAAGGGTGCTTAGTTAAAACCAAAGCAAAACTTTAATTTTTTCAGCTGATACAATTTTTAATTTCAAAGTATCAGCCTTCTTTCAATGAACTCCTTTTTCACTGCAAAAAGAAAAGAAATCCTTGAATTCACTGAACAACAGTATTCATATTTGTTTCTAGTTTTCATTTCTGCTGAATAAGGGGATAGTGTATGTTTGCTAGGGGGAAAAAGGGGGACCTGGACCACATACATTTTCATTTAGCTTCTTTGTTCTCTGGCTTATTAGGATTTCAACCAACCGTGGACATTTCAATACCACCTGCATTTCCAACCTCTCAGTTTTCAGTCACCTTCACTATCTGCTGTGCTCTGCTGACATTCTAAACCATATAATCTTTTGCAAGGGATCATGAGACAATCACGTTCCTTGTTCTGCTGTTTCAGTGATTACAGAGTATTGTTTACTGCTTGATCGGTGTTAATTTTGGTGTTAATCCCTGCTTGTATGAGCCCATTTCCCAAACTTCCGGTAGGTCTATTTTTCGCCCTCTCTGAGCTTCCATGCGCTCCTGCACTTATCTGCATCCAAAACAGGCCGTGTGGGGACACCTAGGAGGGGAGGGGTGGGCGAGACTAGCCAGGAGTGGGATTTGGGATTCTCTGAATGGCACAGAATCTTAACTAGAGGTTCTCCCAAACCTCTGCGAACTCCCACCCACCCACCCTTGGTTTGGATGCAGCGGTGGGATTTCCTGATGGCTTCCCCATTGACTTTGCTTGTGGGAAGCTGGCAGAGAGCATCAGAAATCACTCTTCCTCCTTCTCTAGGCTGACCTGAGGAACTGCCTGCCACTCTTCTGAGGGGCAGGATAACAACAGAATGACTGCAGATGGGCAAAAAAGCAAGGAGAATGTTTCTCCCAATTTCCTGCCAAGTGACTTTGCTGTTGGGCAATTGGCAGGGAGCATCGGAAATCACCTCATCCTTGGCTGATCTGCAGAACTGCCTGCCACTTTGCTGGAGGGAGAGGGAACAAAAGGAAATGAAGACCACAAGGAAAACTGCAACCCAACTCTCCATTACTGGCATGTCCCCAAGATCCAGGTAGGAAGAGACACCATCCATCAACCATTAGCTCCCTCCAGCTAGGCCTACCTCCCTAGCAAGCATCACTTCCTTGCCCTTCCTTCACTAACCACTGCTGTTTCAGTCTTGGCTCCAAAGCGGCCAATCTCTCATGCCTGTTGGGCCTTGACACCAGATGATTGGATGCAGGGCCAGAGGAAGGTGGGAAAAGGGGCAGAGATGTAACCCTGTCGTCTTCCCTTGCTCAAGGTAATCCATAAGTTTCTGGGAAGTAGAGTTGGAAGGCTAGGTTGCATGACTGCAGCCACAACTCCCTCAAATGTCATTCCAATGGGAGCCATAGGTCTTGGCAGTCTGTGAGTTGGCTCATATGAGTTACCTTGCTTTAATACTTGTTGCCCATACCTTCTAATTTTGCTCCTCTGAAGATTACAAACAGACACGGCAGTTTTAGCCATATATAGATCTGTGAAATGTGGATGGGCTCACAGCTCAGTGTAGAGACATGGGATGTGCATTCGAATGGGATAAATTGCTATTTAGAATGTTGACATTGAGCTTGTCTTAGGAGAAATGGTCTCTCTGATGTCAAATTTAGGTTTTGTTTAATTTGTTTACTTTATGATATTGGGACCATTTTAGGCCTTTGAAATAGGATTCTGTTACAATTAAGTATTGAGATGTGGAAGGTTGAGTTTTATATACGTTGATTAAAATCTTAGAGCTTTATTTGGATCTTTCACTGATAACTGGATCAAAAAATAAGGTTACTTCTTTGATTTGCCTACTGTGAAGAGATCGATTGTGGGAGGAAGAGTTTTATATTTATTAGCGGAAGCGAAGAATTGTTTATGCTGGTCACAATGTGGACCAAAAGGGGACAGATCTTTTTTCTTGTTGTATCCCCCCCCTCTTTTCTTCTAGTTTGTATCTTTTATTGTTCTATCTAAAACCTTTAATAAAATTACAAAAAAATGATTTAGTTCTTCAAACACACAATGTTATGAGAACAATTGTCGCAGCATTGATTCCTATGTGGTGCAGAATATCAATCTGAAAGATTTCTAAGTTAAAGAAAAGATCCATCTACATAGGCACAAACAAGCTGAAACTCTACACAGACCTGATTTCTTCAATATTCTAGGCATCTTATCAGTAACTTGAAGAGTAAGAACTAGAGGATTTATAAAAAAGGGGAGGGGAACTTCCATCTGGATTGAGCGTTCAAGTCCAAGGGACTGGGTAAATGTAGCAAGGTCAACATTTTAGAAATATTTCTTGAGGGAGAACATCTTAACATGTTGTTTTATTTGTGTCCTTTACCTTGTGTTTCTAAACAACTGTGGAAGCTCTACTGAACAGAAGCAAACACACCTTTTAAATAAAACAAAACAGTAATTTTTTCATCATATATTTTTTACACGTCTTAGTCTTTCTCTTCCTGGTGCCATCACAGAACAATCTCATCCTTAAACACTGCAATGGAATCTCTTGTTTTACAGGGAAAATCCAAATGAAGGCCAACCTTTTTCCAAAGAATCATTCCCCATTTCTGCATTGTTAAAATTTTCTTTTTCTACATTCTAATTCCTGTGCCACCACGGCTCCTCATCTTAACGCTATCAGAACATTGAAATAATGGGGATGAATATAATGGCAACCTTGAGTAAAAGGGTCTAAGAATGTATTTGCTAAAAATGTTACCTTTTCTTTAGTATTGTTGAATGCCCTTGCTTTCTTTTTCTCTGGCAAAACCTAATGTGCAGTGACAACTACAGGCAACCCTTGACCTTCGACCCTAAATGGGTCTGGAGTTATGGTTGTACATTGTGTTGGTTGTTAAGTGGGTCATCATATGACTGACTCAATTTTGCCACTTTTTGGGCGGTGGCAGTTATTAAGCAACTGGTTCGCTCTGCACACACACAGTACATTTGAAAACAGCTCAAAAACTTACTTTCTACTGCAGCCCCAGTGAGTAAAACAGCTGAGGAGCAGCAATCCGCTCTGCTGCGCCTATTAGCTGGGCTTCAAACAAAGGAAATATAGGTCAATATAGCACAGGGGCGGGAAGGCAGGCCCACCTGATAGTCGGAGCAAACTGGTTCACTCTCAGCTGCTCATCAGAGCTAACGGTTCGCCCGAACCAGTCCAAACCGGCTGAATCCCACCCCTGGTTATAATTGTTATGCAAACCCATTGTAGACAATGGATGTTCTTTTTACCAGTCAAAAGTTGAGGACTACCTGTTTAAAAACAATTTAAAAGGTAACCTATGGAAGAAAGTCAACAAAAAGAAATAATCTTATTTCATATTCACATTGATTGCCTATTGTTTTGGATTTATATTCCTATCTATTAGGAGAATAATCATATATATTGATCGAATAAAACAAATTCTCTTAAAGGGGCTGCTTTTGAATACTAAAAAACTCCCTGCACTAAAACATAGCTCCTGGAGGCTTCAGGGACACATCCATGTAGTTTATTTAGATATAAGAGCATTGCAGCTGCTTTCTTCTAGAAAATTTCCAAGTATAACCTCCATCCTGATACTGCCTCATGGTCTCCCATACAAATGCTAACCAGATCAAAACTGTCTGTCTGTCTCTCGTCTGTCTGTCTGTCTGTCTGTCTGTCTGTCTGTCTGTCTGTCTGTCTATCTATCTATCTATCTATCATCTATCTATCTATCTATCTATCTATCTATCTATCTATCTATCTATCTATCTATCTATCTATCATCTATCTGTGGTGAGATGGAATTCAATTTTTTTTACTCCCGGTCTGTGGGCATGGCTTGGTGGGCATGGCAGAGGAAGGATACTGCAAGATCCCCTCCCAATCAGCTGGGACTTGGGAGGCAGAGAATAGATGGGGGTGGGGCCAGTCAGAGATTATATTTACCGGTTTATTTATTTATATTTATTTATATTTAATGCTTCTAGACCGCCCCCTCTCCCGAAAGGGACTCGGGGCGGTGTACAGTTCATACAAAATATAACAGAATACAATAAAAAAGTTAAATATGTACAGTTGACAGTTGACATGGAGGAGGTTAAAATGCAATTAAAAGAACTGTACAAAGCTAATATAAATATAAATTTAAACCCCTAAAATAGATACAGTAAATTAAAAAACCCCTAAAAATAACCAGATATAATACATTTGCCAGGAGGGACAGTTGTAATTATGCCAGGCCTGCTAATCGGAACAGGTGGGTCTTCAATTTTTGCCGGAAGGAGCGGAGGTCAGAAGTAGTTCTAATGTCGGGGGGGAGGTCATTCCAGAGGGTTGGGCCTATCACAGAGAAGGCCCTACTCCTCGGTGTCGCCCGTTGGCATTGCCTAGTGGACGGCACCAGGAGAAGTCCCTCCCTGTGTGAGCGAATTGGCCGCAGGGATGTATGTGGGAGGATGCGATCCCGCAAGTAACTAGGTCCCGTGCCATGGAGCGCTTTAAAGATGGTAATTAGCACCTTGAAACGCACCCGGAAAACCACAGGTAGCCAGTGCAGCTCGCGCAGGAGAGGTGTTACGTGGGAGTACCGCGTACTCCCCATCACAGCCCGCGCGGCTGCGTTCTGAACTAACTGCAGTCTCCGGGCGCGTCCCAAGGGCAGCCCCATGTAGAGAGCATTGCAGTAATCCAGGCGGGACGTCACCAGCGCATGAGTGACCGTGCGTAGGGCATCCCGGTCCAGTAGGGGGCGCAATTGGCGCACCAGGCGAACCTGGTGGAACGCCCCCCTTGCCACGGCTGCCACATGGTCATCCATTGACAGCCGGGCATCAAGGAGGACGCCCAAATTGCGCGCCCGTTCCACAGAGGGCAATTGTTCGCCCCCTATGGCCAGCGATGGGATCAGCTGGCTGAACCGAGGTGCCGGTAGCCACAGCCACTCAGTCTTGGAGGGGTTGAGTTTAAGTCTGTTGTCCCCCATCCAGACCCCGACGGCCTCCAAACACCGGGACATTACTTCGACAGCCTCATTGGGGTGGTTTGGAGTTGAAATATACAGCTGAGTATCATCAGCGTAGAGGTGATACTCAACCCCAAAACCACGGATGATCTCACCCAGCGGCTTCACATATGTGTTGAACAGGAGAGGCGAGAGGACCGACCCCTGTGGCACTCCACAAGTGAGTGGCCTCGGGGTCGACCTCTGTCCCCCTGTCAACACACATTGCCTCCGGTCGGAGAGGTAGGAGCCGAACCACCGCAAAACGGTACCTCCGACTCCTATCCCCTCCAACCGGCGCAATAGGATACCATGGTCGATGGTATCAAAAGCCGCCGAGAGGTCTAATAGGACCAGGATAGAGGAACAACCTCTATCTCTGGCCCTCCAGAGATCATCAACCAACGCGACCAAGGCTGTCTCTGTGCTGTGCCCAGGTTGGAAGCCGGACTGGCGTGAGTCTAGATACTCGGATTCGTCGAGGTGTCGTGGAAACTGCTGCGCCACCACATTCTCAACAACCTTCGCTAAAAACGGAAGGTTGGAGACTGGACAATAATTAGCTAGCTCCATTGGGTCGAGTGAAGGCCTCTTAAGTAAGGGCCTCACCACCGCCTCCTTCAAGGCGGTTGGTAAGGATCCCTCACCCAATGAGGCATTCACCAGGCCCAGAAGCCAGCCTCGGGTCACCTCCCAAGATCCCAGTACCAACCAGGAGGGACACGGGTCCATTAAACATGTGGTGGGTCGCAGCCGTCCACGCAACCTATCTAAATCCTCGGGGGCAACAGAATCAAACTCCTCCCAGGATGGTCTCACAAGACTCGCTGTTGGCGGCCCATCCGGTCCACTGAGGGGGGCCCATCCGCTCCGGATCTGAGCGACTATATCCTGCAGATATTTCCCAAACTCCTCTGCTCTGCCCTGCAAGGGTGCCCCCTGCGTCCTCTGTGACAAGAGGGAGCGGGTCACCCTAAACAGGGCGGCAGGGCGGTTATCCGCGGATGCAATAAGAGCGGTGCAATATCTACGTTTGGCCGCCCTTAATGCCACAAGGTAGGTCCGTAAGTAGGATCTTACCTGTGTTCGATCAGATTCGGAGCGTGAGGACCTCCACCTGCTCTCTAGACGTCTCCTATGGCGCTTCATCACCCTCAGCTCCTCGGTATACCAAGGAGCCCGGGTGGGTTGCTGCCGCAGGAGAGGTCGCAAAGGCGCAACCCGGTCCAAGGCCCCAGCCGCCGCCCTATTCCAGGCGGCCGCTAGGTCCTCTGACCGAGCGCGGGTCAGGGCTACAGGTAATGGCCCAAGCTCCGTCTGGAACCTATCCGGCTCCATCAGGTGCTTGGGGCGGTACCAGCGCGGACTGTCTGGTCCCGCCTCCTCGCGGTGGGGGGTAGTGCCAGGGAAGTCCAGCCGGAGACATGAGTGATCTGACCATGACAGGGGTGTAATAACAAAATCCCCTATACCCAGATCACTCGTCCACTGCTCAGATACAAAAACAAGGTCCAATGTGTGGCCTCCTTCGTGTGTGGGGCCCTGAATTAACTGGGTCAGGCCCATGGCTGTCATGGAAGCCATGAACTCCCGAGCTACCTCAGACGCTGCTCCCGTCGACGGCAGGTTGAAATCCCCCATAACCACAAGCCTGGGGATCTCAACCGCCGTCTCCGAGATCAGCTCGAGGAGCTAGGGCAGGGCCGCTGATGTATAGTGAGGAGCCAAGTATACAATCAGCAAACCCAACTGCCTCCCTGGGCCCCATTTCACACCAAGGGACTCACACCCGGATATCTGAGGAACAGTGAACTCCCTCGGCTCTAGACCTTCCCGTATAACTACCGGTTCTCTGAACTATCCAAAGTTTCTGCTACCGGTTCTCCAGAACTGGTAAGAATCTGATGAACACCACCTCTGCCATCCATCCATCCATCCATCCATCCATCCATCCATCCATCCATCCATCCATCCATCCACCCACCCACCCACCCACCCACCCTTCTTTCTTTCTATCTATCTATCTATCTATCTATCTATCTATCTATCTATCTATCTATCTATCTATCTATCTATCTATCTATCTATCTATCATCTATCTATCTATCTATCTATCTATCTATCTATCTATCATCTATCATCTATCTATCTACCTACCTAACTACCTAACTACCTAACTACCTAACTACCTAACTAACTAACCTAATTTATCTACTTATCGATCTATGCATCATCCATGTCACAAGGAGGTGCCACATAAAGTTGATCATTTTGTCTGTTACATTCCTTCTCTCTTTGCTTCAATTTGCACTGAAACTATGCTTCAGAAACATGGAATCAACTTCAGAATGAGTTGATATTTCTTTGATTTCAACTAATAAATTCAGTGTGTGCTAAATGATTACCTGGAGCCTACCATGTACATTTTTAATGAGGTCAGTTTTTTGCATTTCTCTCACTGAAAATGGAATATTCATCAGCAGCTCTGGATAGCAGGCAACCATCAATCAGATTCTGAATCTTGGCAAATCCCATGTATATTTCCTTTGGTGTTGATCCAATAACATCTAATTCTTTGGATTATTTTTTAGTCTCCTAAACTAAAGTGTTTAGGAGGGGCTCTGAAATACCTTGCCAAGAAAACTGCAGGGACTTGTCCAGGCAGCCTACAAGAATCAAACACCACTGAAGGCAAAAAAACCCAACTTAAACATTGCATCAACCTACATTTAAACCTGCTCTACAAAATAGTAAGAAAATTGCTGACAAATGTGGAAACAAAGCAAATGTACCTGCATTATTTCCATCTTTTTTCCTCCAATAGTATAGTTTACTACAAAAAGGAGAATTTTTAGAAGGCAGAAAATATAGCTTTTATTAGTAAGTCAGTGATTTACTAATAATTAAGCAATTACTTAATCAGTGTTACTCAACATTTTGCAGATTGTTTTCCTGCATTTTTTTTTCTCAAGGAAGACAAATAAGTATCACAGTAGGCAGAAGAATAATAATTAAGATGTAGTGATTATGGTCTACAATCCAACATGTAATTGTGAAAAAATTAAATGACCACCAAATTTAGCAAGAATACCTCCTAAAATTCCTTTGTTTGCTGGTGTTCTATAACAATAATAATATGTATGTTTGCCTGAAACATGTATAAACATAAATCACCCTGTACATTTGTTATATTTATATTGCATCCACGTGCTGTTTTGAATGCACAGATAAATCAGGATAAAATGCTACACTTCTGTGTCTCAACAATGAAAACTCCTGGGAACATGAGTGCGCAATTTAGTTGTTGGCTGTTCCATGAAAGGCACATCTGTACTGCTGTTGTAATCCCTTGGGATTACAACAGAAAAACAATATAAAACTTATTTTTAAAAAAACTCCTTTTAAATATGAAAATAAAATAAAAGTAAAAATACAATCTTTCATGGAAGAAACTTATCAGGATGATCAAGGAAGGGCCAAACCTAAGCGTGACACCAATGAATCCCAATTGGCATGTATCTATGAATTCTTAGGAGCATAATTTTCAGAATTCACAAATAAAACAATTCAAGATTTAAATATGTCCTTTTACTTTGGGATTATAAATTGGAAAGAAAATGTATTATAGAAACATTTAAGTACTTTGAAGGGGTTGATTAATTATATTCTTCCTGATAGCCCTGGCACCTCTCTATCTATGATAGATACCACAGCTATCCATGGTAGGTTCCACAGTTCAATACACAGAATATTCAGCTGAAAATTGCTCTCACTTTCCTGTGGAGACAGCAAATCTGTGCTGATGCATAAATGCTCAAAGGCAGCTGTGATTAAGGGAGCTAACTGACCTCTGGGACATCGGGATGCACATGGCTGAGATAGAGAAGTCAGGGCCATAAATCCTAAGGCGAATGCTTCAAAAATAGCAAATGAATATTTGACTGTTTTCCAGGATTCATTTTAAAATATCAGTTTCTTTCAGTTGCATTCCAAATATCTTGCTTTGACAGATTCAAGCCCTTCTATCAAAGATAGACAGATAGACAGACAGACAGACAGATATCATAGATCAGGGCTATCAAACTCCCGGCCCGCGGACCAAATACATCACACGCTGGCCACACCCGGTTTAGTGAAGGGGAAAAATCTCCTGATTTGTCAGGTGACACTGCCGTGATGACATGAGTTTAACACCCCTGAAGTGGATGGATGGATGGATGGATGGATGGATGGATGGACGGACAGACGGACGGACGGACAGACAGACAGATGATAGACAGGCAGCCAGGCAGCCAGGCAAGATAGATTTCATAAATGTGTAAAAGCACCAATGACATTGCAGCTGGAATGAAATAGTTAAACCCTAGGAACAGGGCAGTTAAAGCTGAAATAACTGAATTTATGGATACACATAAATATATCCAGACAATAGCTCTACAAGAATGGGCAAAAATAATGCCTCTGGTTAAAAAGAAAGAACATTGGTGTATTTGATTCACATTCCCTAGCATTCGACAAGGAAAATTAAAGTAGCACTAAGAAAAATAAACAGACTCCCCCATACACTGCCACCCTGAAAACCCTTATGGATAACAGCAGCACATTTGTGAAGTGAGGAGTGTGTTGAGTCTGTTGTTTCTGATTCTACCAAGCTTTTTAGGCTCAGGAACCAAGCCTTAATTATTTATTAAACCAAAACACTGCATATATCTAGCAATTTAAAGTGTTTATAGGGATTTTCTAGTTGGAATGGGGCAGGGTGGGGAGGAAGCAGGAAAACTTTATATGCAATCAGTCAAAAGAAGGCCCAACTTTCTTTAACCTTTTTGCAAGTCTTTTTCAAATGTAAACAGTCCCATGGAGGGGGGAAAAGTCATAACCACTGCTTTCCAACTCACAATTCAGACCTAAAGCTTTTTCTCTGCCTTGCGTCCAACAAGAAAGAAATGAACACAGAAGATGAATGGGAAGTATCAGACCAATTAATAAATAAAGTCTTGGCATCTTTCCTCATAACCGAATGTCTTCGGTCTGGTGGATCCTCTCTATTATAACACCAGGAGGTATCCCCAAGTGCAGAAACCAAAAGCTCTGAATATTCAGCCCCAGCTCTTAGTTGAATTGCACCCATCTACAGTCAGTCAGGAATGCGGTGGCTCAGTGGCTAAGATGCTGAGCTTGTCGATCAGAAAAGTCAGGAGTTCAGCGGTTCAAATCCCTAGTGCCGCGTAATGGAGTAAGCTCCCGTTACCTCTCCCAGCTTCTGACAACCTAGCAGTTCGAAAGCATGTAGAAAATGCAAGTAGAAAAAATAGGGACCACCTTTGTTGGGAAGGTAACAGTGTTCCGTGCGCCTTTGGCGTTTAGTCATGCCGGCCACATGACCATGAAGATGTCTTTGGACAGTGCTGTCTCTCCGGCTTTGAAACAGAGATGAGCACCGCCCCCTAGAGTCGGGAATGACTAGCACATATGTGCGAGGGGAACCTTTACCTTTACAGTCAGTCAGCTTGTGCTAAAGGACGACCAGAAGCAATCCTTAGTCATGACCTCAGTGCTACTTTATGCCAAGTCACAGTTTAATGCAGGAGGTTCTGCACTTAATGCAAGGGAAATTTCCTGAAAGTCTATACAAAGCTAGAAAGGCAATAAAAGCATCTGATTAACCTTTGCAGCCAGCCGGAATCATTTGCAATCAGCAAAGGTAGGGCTGGTGAGAATGTTATTGAGCATTTTGGTACAAGAGGGGGTGGGAGCTCAGGGCAAGAGTTTATAGGCCCAAAATCGCAGATTCATTCACAGTTTAGATGAGCCAACTTCTCTAGCTGCTGCTGCTGAGAATCCACTACAGGACTGAAATTTCTCCTTTTCTTCCCTTAAGGCTTCCAGGGATGTCAAACTGGCGGCCCACAGGCCAAATGCGTCACGGACAGACCACGCCAACCCCAGCTCTGTTTTTGGCTGCAACAGCCTCCTGCAACCCTCTGTCAGCAAAAACAGAGCTTGGGAGGGCAGCCCTCCTGAGCTCAGTTTCTGCTGGCAGAGGCACCTCAGGCCAGTCCTTCACTATTTCCAGGGCGGCCCAGTGGGCCAGGTCTAAGCATCCCGTGGGCCGGATCTGGCCCCTGGGCCTTGAGTTTGACACCCCTGATATAGAGGATGCTTTATAACCAGCTTCAAATTATACTCTGGTCTAATAAGAATACAGGACTTTACCAAATTTTAGTCAATCAGGGAAGGAGGTGAAGTGTATTTAGCCTCTTCATCGTTGAAGGTACCAGATGCCATATGATGACATGGTGATATCATGGAAAGGGCAAGATTAATGTTTGGTGGGCTTTTGGGGGGACAATTTAAGAGTGAAGATGGAATCAAAAGGTCTCTGGGAGGAAAGCCACTACAAGTCCCATCCTTAACCGTCTTAAACCCCAAGCATGAATTGAGCTCTGGCATTGATTAGGGACTCATCCAATAAATTCCTGATCAAATACAACATTGCCTGCTCTCCTTTTTAAAAAAATTTATAGTATCAGGTTTAAAACTGGAATCTGTTAAATGCAAAACACCTTCCAGGCACATAGCTCTTTGACATAAGATAACTTCCTCAATTCATGTGGACTGCTTCAAGTTGACATAATTAAACGAATGAGCAATTTTTTGATAGATTGGAACAGGACAATTAACATCACTTTTTTCTTGTAGTACAAGCAGCACAGGAATAATAATCTCGCCTGAAATGAGGGGATTTTAAACTTAGTTTTCCTCTTATTGGGGATTAAAAATTAGGTTAGATAAGTTTACCAAAGATGCAATGTATCATTTGGAGTTTCCCCCCCCCCCCACTGAAAATCCTAAACTTCTGTATTTTGGCAATGTGGTTTTAATAGAGATAGGTTCAATCAATCAATCAATCAATCAATCAATCAATCAATATCTTAAGATCTACAGAGACCGGCTGGATGGCCTTATCCCCTCTACTGTATACTTGCAAAACCTGAATAGAAACCCCTATTAATATTTACAGGTCGTCCTTGGCTTACAACAGTTTATTTAGTGACGGTTCAAAGTTACAACAGCACTGAAAAATGTGACTTATGATTGTCTTTCACAGCTACGACCTTTACATCATCCCCATGATCATGTGATCAAAATTCAGGTGCTTGGCAACTGGTTCATATTTATGACCATTGCTGTGTCCCCAAAAATATGTGATCCACTTTTGTGACTTCTGATAAGCAAAGTCAATGGGGAAGCCAGATTCACTTAACAACCAGAGTACTAACATCAACTTAAGTAATTCACTTAACAACGGTGGCAAGAAAAGTTGTAAAATGGGGAATAACTCACTTAACAAATTTAACAACAGAAAGTTTGGTCTCAATTGTGATTGTACATCAAGGACTACCGGTACTAAAGTAGGATGTAAAGTGAGATTTGGACATTAAGAGTGAACTTACTGGGTCAGCCTGGTCAGCCTCTCGGGGCCCCTTTCCTTCTTTATTAAAAGGCCACATAGGCAGAGTTTGCAGCTTGCAAAAGAACAGGAAGTGAGTGCCCAACCACAGAGTTCAATAGTTCTCACAAAACCACAAGGTTCAGCTAAAGTTCGCTTAGAGACACGTAGTCAGTACTTATGGCCCAAGACAAAAGGAGAAGTAAGACCCTATCTACTTATAAGGCTTTTTCCTCAAGGTAACCAATAAGAAGTGAAGTTAAGCATTTCTGTGTACGTTGCTCTTAGAAAGATATATAAGAAACTGTCTTTTCTATAGGTTTTTGTCCAAATGTTAGAGATTGTTATTTCTCTCTGGACCTTTTGGCCAAAATAAAGCTTATCTTGATCTCGCCGTCCTACCTCTTGATTTTCTGCAACATTTCTTTCATTGTTTTTATTTATTATTGGTCATCCTCAAATGGAATGTTGGGGTCCATTTCTGTTGTTAAATATCACAAAGCATACATGGAGTTTTCATCCCCAATCACTGATAAAAGAAACCAGAAATATTCCTGTATTTTTCCATGAATTATATCTTTTTCTTCCTTAATTTTATTTTAGCACACACCGGCCCAGAGCACTTCTATTGGATAAATTAAAATAAGAAAATAAATCATAATAAAGAAGTACATCATGACATTTAATAGCCTCCTGTGGAATTGCCTAAAAGCAGAATAGTTTTACTTTGTCCATACTGTATCTAAAACTGTTAGATCATACATCTAATGAGGCCCAGAAAACTCTAATAAATTTGAAATTATAATACATGTAACTTGTCTCAGCCATCTTCCATTACAATGGCAGCATCTTAATTTTGAGCAGCGATGGCATGTTGGGGGATATTTAGGAATTTGGGGAGAATAATTTAGGAACTTAAATTCTGAAAAGACTGTGAACAGTAACTAAGGCCTTGCGCAGGTAGTTTTATAAATGAAAGTGATCAATAAGATGACAAAAGAGACAAAAGATCAGGGCTTCTTACAACAGATCTGCTGAGTAATAGCTTGGGGGTAAAAACAACATACATGTAACACAGCCACTCAATCAGATTATCAAACAGAAGATCATAAACCATAGTTTATATATGTCTATAATTCCTCACCCAGAAAGCTTCTTACTGTACATATATCATTCATTCATGAATCTAGACAAAACCTTCTGTGCTTCAGTGAAAATATAAATTAGGTTCTGTCCTCTTTAAATTATAATTAAAAGCAAGTGGAGCCAAGAAAAAAACGAGCAATGCAAAAGGAGAGCCCCAATACAGGGAGTGGATTGTTAATTAAAAAATCAAACTACATTTAAATATTGATTCCATGATTCCCATTTTAGCTAGCCTATCTACAGAAAATATTATCAGCGAAGCACTGTTCATAATTGGGGGAATGAGAGAGGGATAGGAAAGGAAGAAGGGATATGTAAAAAAATCCAGATTGTATCGATCAGTTTCAACCAAAAAACAAAAAAAAAAGTCCTCTCACTGGATTGGCCCTAGCTGATGAATATCATTAGCTCGAAGTGAATCAATATTTGTAATGTCTATTAAGGCAAACATTATCTTTATTTTTAGCCTTGTTGAGATACACTGTACTCCAAAGTGTCATTTTTACAGTTGTAAAATTCTGTAAATGGACATGCTAGATTTCATTTCTCTGCCATTATGCAGTATAAACCAAGATTATAGCGAGATGTTATTTCTGAATCATTCTCATTCTTCATCAGATTTTCAGTTCTGTTATATACGATTTAAGCCAACTTGAAAATAAGTTTACAAAAATAAACTCCCACTTGTCTGTATTTATGCAGTAATTATATGTGGCTCGACTGGGAAAACTTCAACAATTATAAATTTCTCAATCCAATCGCCAAAGGATTGACGCCAATACTTTTTAGAGGCACAAGTAACCAAGAAGGTTGGTTAAGTAAAAGCACAATTAAACAGACTTCTGTTTATCAAACTACAAGTTCATTATATTATAAATTATGTATAACAGTAGTCTAACAATTGGATTAGAGTTGATGGTTTACATTTTATCATTCATCATGTTTATTATAATGTAGGCAATACCTCTAAGATATTCTAAAACAAACAGACAGCCTTGTTCTTCGGGAAGGGACAAGCTAAATTCAATGTAAGTTTTAAATAAGTTTTCTCAGAGAATGGTGATGTGATAAAATTCAGACACTGGCGTGTATTTATGATAATTGTGGGACCAAGTCATATTTGGTGACTTTCTAACTAGCAAAGTCAATGAGGAAACCGGATTCACCTACGTGTTACTAAGTTAAGAACTGAAGTGATTCACTTAACAACGGTGGCAAGAAAGGTTGCAAAATGGGGCAAACCTCACTCAATAACTGTCTTGCTTAGCAATGGAATTTTGGGCTAGACAGGCTGCATGATTTATGTTTGCCTAGTTTAAAAAAATGAAGAATTAGGGGTGACATGATAGCAGTATTCCAGTATTTGAGGGGCTGCCACAAAGAAAAGGGATAAATTATTATCCAAAGCTCCAGAGGGCAGGACAAGAAACAATGGTTGGAAACTAATCAAAGAGAGAAGCAACCTGGAATTCAGGAGAAACTTCCTAACAGTAAGAACAATTAACCAGTGGAACAGCTTGTCTTTAGAAATCATGGGCATGCCATCACTGGAGGTTTTTAAGAAGAGACTGGATAGCCTCTTGTCTGAAATGCTATAGAATCTCCTGTCCGAGAAGGGGGTTGGACTAGAAGACCGTCAAGGTCCCTTCCGGCTCTATTCTATTCTATTCTATTCTATTCTGCACTCTAGTCTACTCCACTCCAATCCAATCCAATCCACTCCACTCCACTCCACTCTGCACTCTAGTACTCTAGAATAGAGTATTATTCTATTTTTCTATTCTATTCTATTCTATTCTATTCTATTCTATTCTATTTTATTCTATTCTATTCTATTCTGCACTCTACTCCACTCCATTCTGCACTCTAGTACTGTAGAATAGAGTATTATTCTATTTTTCTATTCTATTCTATTCTATTCTATTCTATTCTATTCTATTCTATTCTATTCTATTCTATTCTGCACTCTACTCTACTCTACTCTACTCCACTCTGCACTCTAGTACTCTAGAATAGAGTATTATTCTATTTTTCTATTCTATTTTATTCTATTCTATTCTATTCTGCACTCTACTCTACTCCACTACACTCTGCATTCTAGTACTCTAGAATAGAGTATTATTCTATTTTTCTACTCTATTCTATTCCATTCATAAATGCACATTGTAAAACCCCAAATGCCTCTAAAGTGACAGCTCTTCTAGAAAGACAGAGGCACTCCTTTATATTGCATAAGTTATAACTAGGCCAGTAACTTTATAACTAGGATGTTACTTTATGTCAGTCTTAAGTCTGTTGTATTGCAATGAAATTGTTTCCCATCCTCAAGCAGATTATTAAATGCAGTGAGGGTCTAGAAATGTGGGTTCCGTCAGCCAAAAGCAGCCAACCAACCACTCAGACCCTGTGGATTAATATATGGTT
Source organism: Natrix helvetica (assembly GCF_964273705.1). Classification (NCBI taxonomy): domain Eukaryota; kingdom Metazoa; phylum Chordata; class Lepidosauria; order Squamata; family Natricidae; genus Natrix; species Natrix helvetica. The sequence continues at coordinate 100,145,272 of NC_138550.1, read as the reverse complement.
TCTGTTACCTCTAGAGATGTACAAGGGGGGGGGGAAGTGCAGCAAGAGTGTCAGGGCACAATATAATGCTACTAGTCATAGTTAATTTTGCTGAGTGACAAATCATGCAGGACCGTTGCAGTAAAAAAGTACTATAAATAGTGTTATACTGCTAAAGAAAAAAAGAAAAATTCAATGTAAACTAGATCAGAGATGCTTAAGAGACTGGAGCAAAATTTCAGATATTTTAAAAAGCCAATTTAAACTGTATCCTGCACTGCAATCATCAATCAGACTTAGTTTTATTTCATCTTTGTAGCTCCAAAAACAAAATACCTATATGTAAAAAAGATCTCTGTCTGTCTGTGTGTCTCTCTCTCTCTCTCTCTTCTTACCTGTTTCTTCTTTTGAGAATGTTTTGCCATTCTCTTGAAAAGATAAGAACCAAGTGATGTTTAATTTGTTTTCAATATATGGCAAAAAGTAAAAATTCTGCATATATATCCTGTTCAGGTAAGAATTCAAACAAACTCTGTTAAACTGGTATTTTAAGACAGGAACTTTTTTTGGGGGGGGGCGGGGTAATCCTTCTTAAAAATGCACGTGGAGCTTCGAAGTCTACACATTTCCAGATGAGGCCTAAGAATTCAAGGATTTATCAAGGGAAGCCAACTACATGGATATTTACAAGCCTATTCAAAGCAGAAGGCATATGAGAATATTTTAAACAACCCACATTCACAATTTCTGAACAGATCCTGCAATGATCTGCAATGGAACTTAGTGTGGGAATGTAAGTTTTGAAAATAAGTCAGAGACAAACATTTGGGAAAATAATCACCGATGTTTAATAATTTAGTGAGAAAAAACCCTATTTTTACAAATCTATTCAAATTTCTTTTGAAAGAGCTATAGAGATGAATTAATAAAGCATTAATAATTTATAACAAGACCAATCCAGCTTAAATGATCAGGGAGTACAGAAATGTTTAAGGATTCATTTAAAATTGCCAAAATTGGCCTACCTCAACACTTGTTTCACTCAGAGCCAATTAATATTAGATAACTCTTATCTAAATGATTTAATTCCATGTTATTATTTTGATCACTTATATTAAAAAGAACAGAGTTCCTCCTGGCATAAACTAGAATGCCTAGCTGTGGATTAACAGGCGCAGAGTCATTAATGAGTGTGAGAAAAACCCCAGAGCATCTTGGCACATGGACCACTTAAAAGTTCTTTCATTTGTCTGACAGATAATAATGACTAAAAATCCAAAGTTTATCCCAGAATATTTGCTGAACTACAATCTTTGTGCCACAGAGTAAATGGAAGCTGACACATGGTTGTGTTATAAAGACTACTCTAAATAATTCCTTTAAAAACAAAAGAAGGAACTCGTGTTTCTATCCCCTTAAAAAAAAGGACCAGGAAAGAATTCCCCTTGAGACTCTGGCTTCTGCCTGTAATAAAGTTTTATCTTTTCTAATTCCCATCAAGATCAATAAATGTTAGCTATATTTCTGGCCTTGCAAAGATGGGGGGGGGGGCTTTGAGAAATCAACACTTTGAAAGGAGATTAAAATGCACATTTTGGATCTGCTCCCTCCATTCCTGTGTTGATAGAGTAGATGTACAGAATCATAACTGCACTCCGTTTAATGAGCTACAATACTCTGCGCAATTGGAAACTGAACTATCAATTATGTGAAATGTTGTCACCATATTCAACTGAACAGTTTTCCTGCAGACCATCTCTGTCATCTCAGAGAAGTTAGGGATAGAAGAAGCAGAGCTCCCAATCATTTCTGTATAGTAATGATCCGCTGGATCCTAATATTTCTGTGAACATGGAACAGAACTTCCCAATGTTTGGTGTACAAATTTGCAACAACAGTGGACAACAGATCTTGGAACACTAAAAACACAATCCAGTACGTGTATATAACTTCATAGGGTTGGGTTTTTTTTTGCCCAAAGTAAATATCTTGTGCTCTCTGTGTGTGTGTGCGCACGTGTGTGTTTTAAGAGAAAACTGTAAAGAAGAACTCTCTTCAGATAGACAAGATTTTCCCTTAAAATTTAGAGAAGCCAGCATGAGGATTTGGGGTATCTGTAGAGGTTCAAGAGCTGTAGAATCCCATAAAGCCAGTGGCAGACATAATATATCTAACTGGGATGGGCCTTATTAGTATTTGAATGGGAGACCTCTAGGGAGCATCAGGATGCTAGTCTAGTTTAGATAGTGAAAACTACATGAAGGTACCCATGAGGCCACCAAGAAATGAACCAAAGGAGGTTTTTTTCTTTCATATACTGTATGCCATCAAACTATGTAAGCCAATGCGTATATGTATATCTAGACTAGCATCCTAGATTAGTATATGTATAGACATACATATATGTTCCGATTAGCAGGCCTGGCATAATTACAACTGTCCCTCCTGGCAAATGTATTATTATCTGGTTATCTTAGGGGTTTTTTAATTTGTTGTGTCTGTTTTAGGGATTTAAAACGTATATTTATATAGCTTTGTACAGTTCTTTTAATTGCATTTTAACCTCCTCCAAACTGTACATATTTAACTTTTTTATTGTATTTTGTGATATTCTTTATGGACTGTACACCGCCCCGAGTCCCTTTTGGGAGAGGGGGCGGTCTAGAAGCACCAAATATAAAATAAATAAATAAATAAATGTATACATATGTATATATGTATGTATGTATGTAATCTAATGAAACAATGCAACCATTAGTCTAATTTGATTAGAAGGACAGTTAAACTCTCTCTTACCGCATTACTCTGGAGGAAAAAAAAGCAAATCCAGATTATTCCTCAACTACATGCTTGGCTTTACATGTTTAGGTAACTAAAATAATACTAATAACTTTTGGCTCAAAGAGCTAACAAAACTATTAGTCCCCAGTCATTTCCCAAGGAATATGGAATATGGATCTTTTGATTATTTAGCTGAACAAATACAAATATAAGCAAGGGCTGTTCTATGATTCAGCTTATTTCACCTGCTGTCTTAGCAACAAAAACAGTGATCAGATTCAGGAACCCTAAAAGCAGCAGCTGACAGGCAAACACAGCAATGCAACTAGCAGTTGAACAACAAGGACTGTAATCATAAATGCATTAAGTGAGAAGGGAGGTAGCCTTTCTAGAACTATTTTAGCTCTGTTTGCAATGTTAAACTGAAAAACAAATGATTTCTTTTCTTCCTTCCAGGTGCATTTAAAGGCAGGCCTAAATGAAAGCACAGTACATAAATGTGTAGCTCTTTAAAAATAATTCTTCACCAGAAAGTACATTTTCGCTGTTTTATAAAGGCATCATTTTCAGCACTGTGCTGAAATGGACAGCGCCTGCCTCTCCTAACTCTGTACCTGCCTTTCTCTTATGGGCTCTGCTCATAAGCCAGAGCCAAAATGGCACACCCCACATATAGGAGACCAACCTCAGTAGGTCTGAATGATTTCCAGATTTGCAGAAATATTTATCTTCAGGGTGGAAAAACACTTAAAGGGAGAAAATCCCAAAACCATCTCAGAGAAGGCGGAATGGTCAGACAATACTACTGAAGTGGAAATTGGAGAAAAGAAATTGGGAAGGAGATGAAATGGAACATCTTGGAGGCGGACGTAGCAAACTGTTTGAAAATCAACAGGACACTCCACACTGCAATATTTTATTATACACCTTATTGGCATGTAAAGAATTGTCCAGTTGACTTTCCAGTTGAGAAACTATAAAGAGCAGTGCATTACCCAAAGGCAAAACTCAGTGATACTTACTTAAAATGCCATTTTATTCTACAAATATCTTCATAGTATAATAATTTAAAAAAACGGTAGTTTTAGCATCAAGTAACATTTTGTATTTTTTAAAAAATGCCAATAGCCTGTGTAAATATTAATGACAATAGCAGGATTATTCTTGTGGATTGTGGATTGTGAGTAAATCTTGTGGATTGTGAGTAAAAACAACCTCTACCACCATCCAATTATATATATATATATATATATATATATATATATATATATATATATATATATATATATATATATATATATATATATATATATATATATATATATATATATATATATATATATATATATATATATATATATATATATATATATATATATATATATATATATATATATCTTTTCTAGTTCCAAGGGTTACACACTATACCCCTTCTATTTATAGTTAGTCTTAATAAAATCACTATCCTCATCCAGGCTAGGCACCCTTGCTTTACATTTTATGACCACTACAAGCATATTTCTAAGACTGTTTGCACATTAACATAAACATTGCTTAGCAACCAATTGATACCATATTTTTAAACTCCAGGCATTAAATGATTCTATGGTTCTATGAAATGCAAGATGGTTTAATGAAAACAACCTCTAGTTTTCTATTGTTAATTTATACCTCTGTGAATACAGATTCTTCCAAATGAGACTAATGACAGAACCTAACATTTAGAAGAAAAAACATATATATATATATATATATATATATGTGTGTGTGTGTGTGTGTGTGTGTGTGTGTATGTATAATTTATATAAATTGTTTACCATGCACTCAGCAATTTTGAAATCATGCAATTTCTCTTTTTCAATGACACATCTTATGCCTATCCCATCATGCTATACAATATCTTTCATCCTCTGACTTTTTTGTCATCAGTATATGTCCTCAATAATCCAAAATATTTTTCAATTCCTGGGTTATTAAAGTAAACCAGTGACAATAAGTAAGCTAATATGACAAGGCCAATGTTGTCCAGAACATGATCTGATCAAATGAATATGCAGAGTTGTTCCTATTTCACATCTTACTTGACACAAAAAGTGAGCGAGGTCATGGAAATGCAGAAGAAGCACACACCAAGTTTCAATAGAAGCCACTATAAAACCATTGGCTATAGTCCAAACAATGTTTTAAGGAGTTGAGAAACATCATTCCATCAGATAGATATGTTGAGATATCAGTATCCATACATGTAATTAACGGAAATCATTGGGTTTTGCTAAACAATTGTTATGGAATGCTGGGTTTCTGTGGCTTCTTTATCAAGAAAGATGTGTATCTAACATTTTCAAAAAGCAAACTCGAGCTCAGTATGGAAATACGCATTTCCCTTTCTCTAGTCATCCTTTAGAACTGGGAAAAGAACAGATGACAGGAGAGGGTAATTAGGACTGAAAACTGCAGTATTAAAGTATTAAAAATGGAGGGAACCCAGGAAGGCATAGCTTGGGATGCAAGTATTAAGGGGAAAATATTTCCCTTGAAAGAACCAGACTCATCCAGGACTAAACTGTGAGCGAGATAATCAGGTCTGTATCACAAAGATCCAAAAACAGGGTCACATTTCAGACAAAAGTCTTGGATAGGTTTCTGGTATGGAAGGAAAAGTCGATGTGCATTAAAGAGAAAGGAAAATATAAAGACAGCAAATAGAAATTGGTAATGAAATCAGTGAGCTAAATTAATGTGGGCCAGAGGAATATAAGAAATAAGAAATGGCTGGAGAATGAGTTAGGGGTGGAGGAGAGCATGACCACTGACCCAAAGTGGAGTCAAATCTCACTGGCTCTTCTCCTGTATCTTTAATGTGAACTTAAAAGGACAGAGGTAAAACTTCATGTTTCATATCTTCTTGTGACATTAACGGTATGCTTTCAGCATAGGATAACCATGAGCAATTGTACAAACCACTGCATGAATAATTAGTAACCATTTGAAATACCATACTATGGTGGCAGGAGGACGACCAGCTTAGGAAAACCAAATGAGACAGTAAGGGATTCTTCACCAGGAAGGTGACTGGGAGAAAGTGGAAGGCAGGAAGAGAAGGGAAAATAGCCCTTCTCAACTGGAGAACCTTCAGATGTGAGGGATCATGCTCAACTCCTTCCCCCCTAGATGATAGGGGTCACAAACCAGTCTTCTGGGTTCAGATGGGAAGTTTGAGTTGGAAAATGCAAGCAGGACTAAAAGGAAATCTGGAAAGCTAACAGGTTGTGAGCAGGAAGAGGAATGCAGACCTTGGAAGACCTGAAGAGGAAATAGGGCCCCTTGAGTGAGAAGGTGAAATTTGAAGGTATGAGAAAGTGTGTCAGCTGAAGGAAGGAGGGGTGTGTGCGTTGAGGAGCATTCAAAAAGGGCTGCTAGGGGAATAGGAGAGAAGCTGAAAGCTGGATCCTGCCAGGTATAGCTGGCAAGAGCACCAGTGCGGGATTCTTCACCCTATGAAGTTTGAGATCACTTCCACCGGCCTCCAGATCCTGGCAGGAAATGTCACACTTTCACTCAAGCACTTCTCAGGCTCCTTTCCATTGGGTGGGTGTGTATGTGTCCCCGCGCGCCTGTGCTTTGTACTACACCAGCATCTAGATGAGGAGGAGGAGGAGGAGGAGGAGAGAAAAAAAGCCAGCCGCGTGTGTGTGTGCGCGCGTGTGTCTATCCGTCTGTGTGTGACAGCCAGGACGTGTCAGGGAGGCACATTCCTGCAGCAAGAGCGCGTCTCTCCCCCCCACACACACACCGCACCCCCCAACCCGGCAGACACAAAGAGGGGGGGAGTGTAGAAAAAGCCGCCGCTTTGGGCTTGAGGAGGGAGGGCGAAGGGATTTGCGCTGGAGGCGGGGTAGGCGACACTCACCTGCTTCGAGATTGAAGGAGATCCTGGCCTCGGCTAGGTAAGGCGTGTCACTCTTGGACCGAACTCTCCGGATGGGTCTCCTGTCTATGTCCTCTTCGGAAGAAGCCGCCATTAATGTGGGTACAGTGAGCAGGGTCGCCCGGCGAGCTGGTGTTGTAGAGGAAGCAGCGAGAGGGGTGGGGGTAGAAAAGAGGAGGAGGAGGGCGCACACGCAAAGGAGGAGAAGAGGAAAGAGAGGAGCAGGGACACAGAGAGGGAGAGACACCGGGAGGGAAGGGGGAAAAGAGAGAGAGAAAGAGAGAGAGAGATGGGGAGAGAAAAGGAAAACCCGTTAAGGATTTCTGGATTGGAGCTGAGCTGGAAACCCTACCCTGTCACCTTCTGGCAGCCTTGAGCCAAGCGGGTGAGGCTCCACGTGGGACCCTACCCAATCTAACAAAGCCTGGCCCTTTGCTTGAAAGCTGCAGATATAACGGCCCCTTGTGAATGGCTCATTCAAGGCCAGAGATTTGCCGACCAAGATTGAGAAGCTTGGTTGCTTCCTTGTACATTTGGGTAGGGGAGAGAAGCAGCAAGCAAAAAATAAAAGCCAGCTGAGGAAACACGTGAGACCATTTGACATGGCAATGCATCAGGTGGACCAACCTCTTTCTGTGCAGATCACACACACACACACACACACACACACACTCACTCACTCCATACACTGCACATTACACTGTAGGGATTCACCGATTGCATTAAGGTGGAATGTAGGTTCTTGGTTCTGGGTAAATGTGAAACCAGTTATTGTAGGTGGGAATTATGTTTTAGGATTTAGTGTTTGGTCATTATGGTGTTTTCAAAAATAGATGCCTTGGGGTGATGCAACCTGAGCAGTACCTTTTTAAAAAAAAAAGAATGCAAGAATGAGGGCTTGGAAGTCTAATTCTTGGAGTTTCCATCAGCAACTTCAACAAAGTTTTTGGAGATTCCAAACACACTCTGAGGTCTACAGCTGGGAAGGTCATAAATCACTTATGTGAATTTCAGCTCCCAGGATTCACAACAATGTCCCGGTTGGTTGCAAAGTTCTGGGAATTGAAGTTCATAGGACCTTACAAGAAAAAAACTGTTCTCTCTCTCTCTCTTTTTTTTTTTTTGCTAAATGATGAATGATTGTAAATATAATTAATTGATACAGCGAAGTAAACCCCTTTGTAGTAAAAAAAAGTTGAAGCACTCCCAGAATTTGGACAAACAACTATTATAATTTTTTTTTAAAAAAGGTTGAGTAGATTAATAGTTTGTCTATATAAACTACATTTAAGGAATCACTTTGTAGCCCTCAGTACCTTTCAGGAATGGACACCATACAAATTAATTAAATACTTTTATGGGACTTTACTGGGAGGCAGTACGTTAATTGCCTTATGTGAGAAACTGTTCTAAGAAACTATTTCAGTAATTATATTAATACTGGATAGATCTTTCTAGTGGAATTAGAGAATCATAAACTCTACAGGGTAGAAAGGGGCTTGGAGATAATGGGCTCTAATTACCTGGAATCCACTCTTAAGCACCCCAACACATGCCCAAATCCCAACGTCTACTCAAACACCTTCAGCAATGGGAAATCCATTGCTTCCTGAAGGAGTTTGTTCCATTTTCAAACATCTCTTACCATGAGGCAATGTCTCCTGCTGTAAAGAATCTGGGAGATGATTTTGAGGGAACTAGGCAAGAACTACAATAAGGTAAAGGTAAAAGGTTCCCCTTGCACATATGTGCTAGTCGCTCCCGACTCTAGGGGGCGGTGCTCATCTCTATTTGAAAGCCGGAGAGCCAGTGCTATCCAAAGACATCTCCATGGTCATGTGGCCGGCATGACTAAACACAGAAGGTGCACAGAACGCTGTTACCTTCCTACCAAAGGTGGTTCCTATTTTTCTACTTGCATTTTTACGTTCTTTCCAACTGCTAGGTTGGCAGAAACTGGGACAAGTAACCGGAGTTCACTCCGTTATGCACTGCTAGGGATTTGAACCACCGAACTGCCGACCTTTCTGATCAACAAGCTCAATGTCTTAGCCACTGAGCCACTGTGTCCCTTTTAAGAACTACAATATTACCTAAGCAAAGAAGGCTGAAACATCCTTCAGTCCTGGGAAAAGAAGATAGTATTCAAGGGAGAGGCAGGCAAGCTCCCCTGATTCCCTGGGGTATAAGAAGGAGGGGATGTAAAATGCAATCAGGCTTGGAAGATTTTGTATTAATTGTATTCTCAATAAGTAAAGCTCTCAGCTTCCTTTGAAGTTGGTCTCCTCATTGGATCTACTTCATAGGCTCATGCCTGGTGACCATTAAAAATCTACTTCCTGTCTTTAAAGATTCCCATTGCTTCTTGTTTTATCTTCTGGGTGATACTGATCAGTTCTGCCCCATCTTCTTCTTCTTCTTCTTTCAGATTCTTGAAGGATGGCTGTCATGTCCCTCTCCCACAATTTTCTTTCACCTGATCCAAACATTTATTTATTCATTTCAGTTTATAGGCTGCCCATCTTATCCTTGTGCACTCTATGTACCCAGCCATTCCTCATACATTTCTCCCTTTTGGGGGCTTTGATTATTATCATATGTGGTGCCCAGGATTGGACACAATAGTGAAAGTGCCTTCTGACCAATGCAGAATAGAGAGGAACAATAAGAAGTACAGTACATATTTTCACATTTCAGATTCTGATATTACCTTTTTTCAAGAGCCCAAATAACATATTTATGATTCTTGTAGTAGTACATAAATAAAAATTTCAATCTAATGATGTTTTTGGCCCTCAATCTTTCCCTAGGACAAACATGCAAAAATGCCAGAATGATGGAGGAGACTGCACCAAAAGTATTGTCTTACCTGCAGTGGTGCAAAGAAGATGCACAATGGAACAGATAGCATAATCCATACTAAAGTCCTTATCTAAGGCCCAAGAAATGATTGTTTGATATGCACATATGCAGTTGAGACTAATACTAGTCCACAACCAATTCTTGATGTCTTCCATGAACAACACTGATTAGGTTCGGATACATCAAATGTATTTATTTGTTTTTGGTGCAGCAAGGAAGTGGAATGTAATGGATGTATGCACTTTCAGACTCCAAAACCAATTTGCAAGAACAATACATTTCATCAAATAATGCCATGTGGGTATTTATCACATGCATTAAAGACATTGGGGCAGATGGTACTGTGAAAATTGGAAAACTATTACCATTAAACATAAGCAGCTGTTTCAATCAAACAACCACAAGGAAATGGATCTATTAGGCACTTAACATTTCAAAATGTAAATGTTTAGGTATTTTATAAATGTGTAATTATACATATATTATAGAAGAATCCAAAAGGGGCAAAGGCATTGGATTAATGCAGAAGGCCTGATACTCCAGCTTAACAGCCAAACATTCAGTATCAATATTCAATCTTGCACCTTTGGGTTAACAGCTAGAAATCCTGATACCTGTATGCAGGGATGGAGAAAAGCACGTTGGAAGAGGTACTTCAGAACAAAGCTATTGTCAAAGAGCTCTGATTAGGCATCAATTAATGCCTGGTCTCCACAGTTTTACTTAGCCATGGCAATCCTATGCCTAATCTTCCCCCCACCCCCTCTTAATTTTTATCATACTTGATTTTTAGCATTTGCTTTGTTGGCTGATCATTCCCATTTACCTTTTCTCTTTTGCTCGTTCTTGGGACCCAACTCTAGCTGAATAGCAAAATCATTGGGTGTATGTCCAAGATGTAGAACATAGAATAGTAGAGTTGGATGAGATCTTGGAGATCTTCTAGTCCAACCCCCTGCTCAAGCAGGAGATCCTACATCATTTCAGACAAATGTCCAATTTGTCCAATTTCTTTTTGAAAGCTTTCAGTGATGGAGCACCCACAACTTCTGAAGGCAAGTTATTCCATTGGTTAATTGCTCTCACTATTAAGACATTTCTCCTTAATTCTAGGTTGCTTCTCTTCTTGGTTAGTTTCCAAACATTGTTTATTGTCTTGCCTATTGATGCTTTGAAAAGTAGTTTGACCCCCTCATCTTTGTAGGAGCCCCTCAAATATTGGAACAATGCTATCATGTCCCCCCTAGTTCTTCTTTTCATTAACCTAGACATACCCAATTCCTGTATGTAATTCTTGTCTATATTCCTCACCATCTCCAAAAAAGTGAGATAAAATATAATCTATATCAGTGTTTCTCAACATTGGCAATTTTAAGACGTGTGGAGTTAAACCTCCAGAATTCCCCAGTCAGCCATGTTGGCTGGGGAAATCTGGGAGTTGAAGTCCACATATCTTAATTTCCAAGGTTGAGAAACATTGATCTATTTGCGGGCAGGGGAGGCAGGGGAGGCAGAGCCTCACCGCTCTCATCATGAAAATAAAAAACGGGAAAAGGGAAAAGACGCTGAGGAGCCTTCTGCACACATGGTCTGGGAATGGGACCACGTGTGCAGGAGGCTCCTCTAGCCTCAGCCTCCCTCCTGCACACGTGGTCCCATTTCCTGCCTTCCTGAGTCAACATGAAGGGGACCACGGAGCATGAGCCACATTCCCATGGAGTGCACTCCGTGGTCCCCTTCATGTTGATTCAGGAGTCAGGAAGGAGGGGAATGGGACCATGTGTGCAGGAGGCTGAGGCAGCTTCAGCCTCCTGCACACGTGGTCCCATTCCCGGCCTTCCTGAGTCAACATGAAGGGTACCACGGCTCGCGCTGATGACATCACCAGCCTCACCAGCCATAAACCTCACCGCACGTCTATATAATGAGATGTAATACATTTCATGTATTACAGGAGGTAATGACAAATCAATTCAGTGTTGTTAATAAGCAAACTACGTGGGTATGTCTATTAGAAGATGAGTTGAGTTCAAAAGAATGTTTAACTTAAAATTTTTGAGGGATTACAGCCCTGTTTTTCAACTAATTCTCCTATGTAGGTGGATCCCTAGGATTTCATGTTTTTTTCGGTGGCTTGTTTGTTTGTTTCATAATTGATTAATGGAAATTATACATAATGATTGAGGTAGCATACAAGTTTAATTTTATTACTATTACTGATTACCACTACTATTAATACTAATATTTTCTTTTATGAATTCATGATATTTTCTTAGAGCATTCGAAGGGACGCACCTCTTGGTTGTGTGATTTAAATTATTGTTTCTTGGCTGCCTGTACTTTTAGTTTTCATAATGTTTGTTATTGTTATTATTTTATTTTAATTCTTTTTCCTGCCCAGAGTAATTTATTGAGTTGGATAGATAGGAAAATAAATAAATAAATATTCTTTTATTTCCCCCTTGGTAAAAATTCTAGTCTAATAAGGTTTTTACTTATTTTATGTCAAATTACATCTCTCCCAACAAGCCAGAAGCATTGACCTGTTTAGCTTCAGGAGAAATTTGTAGTTGAAAGAAATCTCAGACACCTGGCATTCCCCTCCCCCCAAATGTGAGTAAATTTGCATTTATAAATGTATAATTTTCTCAGACCTTTGTAGGGAGGGGCAGAAGAGGAGGGAAAACAATTTTTTTTGAAGTGGATTTTAAATGAGTTACTTTCTGGAGAAATCTATATAAATTAATTTTAATTGGGATGCCCATGATGTTAATTGAGGGTCTTTCTTTTTTAAAAAAATATGTGACAGTCAGAGTGCTCATTAAATAATGATCTTGCACTATAATTTGTTGCCATTTTCTTTTCAGAACTTGCTCTTCCCTTAGTGAAGCTTTCTGTAATAAACACAAATGACAATGAATGGCTACCTCAAACAACACAGTTAGCTATAAGTCTACAGCACTCTATTTCTCCTCAGGAGTTAATGAGATTTTCTTCTGAGGAGACATTCATAGAATCGCACTGTAAATCATTTTTATGGGTAGGACCTTCTATAAAAAATATTTTTTGTGACTAGTCTGAGGATTCAGAAGTCATAATATAATCCTTCCAATCTGATGCCCTCCAGGGATGTTGGAATATAATATTGGCTAATACAGGTTGGATTTTATGAGAATTGTACCCAATATATCTTTAAGAGCCTTGGTAAATTGGGAAATGACTTATTCAAAAAGCAGAAGAACATGAATAGTTGCTATCTATTGCAGTTTTCAATCAAATAGATCTTAAAATTTGCAAAAGTAATAGTACCTCCTCAAATTTTAATTAGCGGTAATTCTTCAGATTGAATTTGATGTTGCTACTCATCTATCAATTAAAATAAAATGTAAATCCAATCTGGGTCAGTAACCAGGACCAGAGATTTTGTCTTCTGAGCTTTCAAACTCGTGCTGGAGCTCATCCTCTGGGACCTTCTCACAGAGATTGGCTCCTGCAATATTATCCTGGGACACATATATTCGTCTTCATTCATAAAATCAAATTTTACATCTTGGTCAAATTTTGTTTGCTCACTTTTATTTGACTGAAAAACATCATATAACTGATCTATGAAAGATGTGCAACCAGCTGAACATATAGAAAATAAAACACGAATGGCTACATTAATCCTTGGGACAGTGTTTGTCAAGCAGAATGTGTTTGTTGTGGTTGTTTCTAAGTAAAAACAGAGACAGTTGAAGGCGGTGAAGAATTAGAACACTTAGGCGAAGAAAGCATCTGAAAGGTAATGCATTCACAGACAGGTTATTCAATGAATAGCAGGGGAAGCTGAAAAATGGGAGGGGATGCTGACAAGTTACCTCTGTAGTTACTGTGCACTCTTGGGCAAGTTATTTTCTTTCTCAGCTCCTTCTATGAGAAAAGGAATAATCTATTTCAATTTTACTCCTACAGATGATTTTCTTAAATTGGTCAATACATGACCAATGGATGGGGACCTGGTTCTTCCCAACCTGCCTTCCAGATGAGTAGGACTTCCATCATCCACAGCCAGTCTGTTTCACACCAAATTTGTTCAGAGTGGGGAATGAATCCTAACTGAGATATGCTTTATTAAAGGGAAGGTGGAAGGCTGCCCATACCTATTTGATAGGAAGAAATTTAAAAGGCCAGAAAAAGCATGCATCTAAAGGTATCTGAAATAATAACAATGGTTTCTCTTAAATTGCTCCTGTGTTCTTTTAAAAAGTATAATTTATCCTGATAATCACACCATGTTGCAAAAATATTATCAGAACAATGCCCAGATTAAACAGTGTTCTGTGGAAATGGATTTGCAAAAGCATCGATTCCTTTTCCGCCCCAATATTTGCCGAAGATTGACACTTTTTTCAGGTGCATTGGAGACACTCTTGAGCCAGAGGTGGCATTCTACCGGTTGGGACTGGTTCACCCAAAACGGTAGCAGAAATTGCGGGTGGCCCCGCCCACCTGCCCTGGCTCTATGGCATCCCATTTAGGCCCCTTTTTAGTGAGAAGCGCATGTGCAGAAGGCTTAGTGCATGCACGGGTGAGCTCACATTTGTAAACTGGGGGGGAAGGTAAGTAAATGCCATTCCTGCCTTGAGCCTTTCCTTTAGTAAAAATACCGATAATCTTATTTTACAAAAGGATATTACAATCCAATTCACTCCTGTTATAGTTATCATGGTCTAGCAATGATTCCCATATGCATATATAGTGACACTGAATTCTTACTTAACTCAATTTTTTGGTGAGACAATTTTAGCCTGAATGGGGAAGGGATGAATTGGTTATATGGTATAATGGTACACTGTGCTTCATTTGATTTTAGAATGTACAGCTGGAGGAATCAAACATACCATCTGCCTGAAGGTTTTTAAAGTAGTGGTATCTTTTCTTAACATTGCATAATCCCAAAAATAAATGTGCTGCTTTAAAGAATTGCAGACAGATGGTCGGCCCATGCCTAAAATACCTTTTGGTCTTTAATCTAAAAACCTCCACAATATTAGGCAACAACTTTGAAGTAAAAAAGAAAGAAAGAAAACATTGCACAGGCCCATATGCTGCTAGGATTGTGATCTATAATCTCAAATTAAAATTAAAAATATCATTGGATTAGAAATTACAATTAATTACAATTAATTAGAAATTAATTAGTGGAATTTTCCTATTGGCTTTCAATTACTGAATGAACTAAACGGATTCTGATAGAATAGAGGTGTGAGATGAAAATGTATATGTAGGAAAATACCCCCTCTCCTCCATTTTTTTTAACATTGAGAAAATGCATTCTTTTATTCAGTTTAGTAGTCAGTTATTTTTGTAAAACAAGAACCAAATTTAAGGGTACTCTAATGAGTTATTGGATCTGGTTGAAAATTCACACTGAAGAGGCAGTCCTTTTCCATTGCAGTGCCACCTGCTGGCAGAAAGTGAGAAAGATGAGGCAGTCCTACTATTGTGTGGGGGGTGGCAAGTCAGTGAAATCAGAAATGATTTTGTTTACTTTAAATCCAGTTACAATTAATGTTATTGAGTTAATTCAGTCTAATAAGGAAAGAATAGGCATTTCAAATATAGCAACGATGACTTACTCTGGGAATGTGGTTTTCCATTTTGGCAACAACACAACTTGCCGTGTATTAATAGTGCAATATTAATATCCTGCTCATGTTTGCACAATTGATTCATGGCCTTATTTATCTCACTTTCTTTTAAATCACATGCATTTATTTATACAGCAGAATATGTGTGACCTAAGCAGGTAAAATAGATAACACACCTTCAAGCTGCGATCTTTTTAAAGTACTGCTGTGTTTAGTACAACACAACAGCAAAAACCAACTTCCTCTACAAGAAAGCATGGGAAAAAGAATGAATCTTGTCTGAATAGATGTATTAATGATATAATTCTATAATATTGGATTTTTTTGGTTGAATGTCTTAATCACAGTACTGAAGTATAGTTACTTACTTCATGTTTTTTCCCCTAAAAATTGGTTTCTTCGAAGTGATTTAAATTGAATAGCAACTATGTGCATTTTTCAGGGTAAAAATGTGTATGTAGGTGAACTTTTACTTGATAAGTGTTTTCTTTTAAAACCACATACAGGATGATACAAAGTGGGGGGAAAAGCAAGATACCCAAGTTACTCAAGCTGAAAAAGATAGTTCCGCCTTAAAGTTATTTCATTACAAGCTGATTTTATTTAAAATGAATATCATTACACTAATGTCTGTTAGATGAGCATAGATTAAATTGACAAATTATCATACTTCATTTTCTCTTTCCAAAGCCTAAATATGTGAGAGGTAAAGTCCTATTCAAATAATAATGGAATACAATAGTTGTAAGATTTTGAATTAAACTTTAGAGTGATTTCAGAGAGTCCTTTAAACCCATGGAATAAGACACTAAGGACAGAGGCTAATATCATGATCAGCTCAGTACCAAGGAACTATTATGTTTTGGCTGGTTCTCTGTAGTTTCTTGCCCAGATTGATGAACATCCTTAATGGATCACAATCTGAATATTATTACAGAGGGACAGTAAGGAAGCTAAGCATGGTTTCTCAAAAGTAAATTCTTCTGAATTAAGATCCATTTTTTGTTCAGAGAATGGTGTAGATCTATGTTTCCCCACCTTGGCAACTTTAAGATGTGCAGACTTCAACTCCCAGAATTCTGGGAGTTCTGGGGAATTCTGGGAGTTCTGGGGAATTCTGGGAGTTGAAGTCCACACGTCTCAAAGTTGTCAAGGATGAGAAACACTGGTGTAGATGAAAGACTTTAGAAGATCTATATCCTTTCCACCTGCTACAGTTCCAGTCCTAAATTGCATATTTAGTATAATGCGTAACTTGGCCCTTTCTTCTAGGATTAGTTGTCAACTTTGAAGGATGGGTCCAATATTAAGATAACACCAAAAGAAAATACATTCTTGAGGCAAACCGTAACTCTTCCAACTTTTCACAGTTAGATTACATTTCTTCTTTTCTACCAATTGTGTAAGAGGATGGGTTCAAAGACTTTATACTATGTAAAGTGAACTCCCTTTCAATAAAAATTGCAACTTGCAAATTACCAATTAAAATGGCGTTGCTTGGTTACACAGCTCTTTAATTAATTCTTTAAATCCTGATATTTCTCCATCTCCAAAGTTTTTTGCCCAAAAGTCCAATTGTTATGTTGTGGTGGCTGGTGATGGGTTGAGATAAATAAATGATTTAACATCACAAGAATTTACTTTCTGCAAATCTTGGTAGTGTCTGGACATTAAATATTATACCTCCATCAAATAAATATTATATCTCCATCAATATGCTTTTGGAGGTTTTCTTAGATATTTTCCTTAAGCACATTCTACTGTCTCCATTCTCCTGATATGTCACTTTGTCCTTTCACCTTGGATGAAAGAATGTGACTCTGAATATTTGAGTTTATCCATTAGGATCAAATATTTCCCACTAGACCTTAGTTGTAAAGGTATAGATGACCAAACAAGTCATAACATTGGAAGACTCAGGATTGCATCTCCCATTTTTGAAGGTTAAAAAGAGCCTATGCATTCATTGGACAGTAGCCACATTTCTAATAAATGTGAGGCATGTATACTTGTTCATTCTTAAACATAGATCTATTTCATGTACAATACAGATAGTCCTCGACTTACAACAGCTCATTTAGTGACTGAAGATACAATGGCACTGAAGAAAGTGACTTATGACAATTTTTCACACGTCTGTTGCAGCATTCCCATGGTCACATGATCAAAATTCAGACACTTGGCAAATGACTCATATTTATGACTATTGCAGTGTCCTGGGGTTATGTGATCCCCTTTTGTGACTTTCTGACAAGCAAATTCTATGGGGAAGGCAGGTTCACTTAACAACCATGTAACTGACTTAACAACTGCAGTGATTCACAATGGCAAGAAAGGTTGCAAAATGGAACAAAATTCACTTAACTGTCTTGCTTAGCAACATAAATTTTGGGCTCAGTTGTGGTTGTAAGTCAAGGACTACCTAATTTTTGCCTTCATACCATACCATATTTGTTATATTCCTTATATAACAAATATGGTGTGGTATGAAGGCAAAAATTATATACATACATATGTATGTACATACATGCATACATGCATACATAGATACATACATACATGTATTTGTGCTGATAAATAAATAAAGGGAGACTAGTATGGATCCATTTCAAGCTATTTAGCTCTCATCAGCTAGCCATACCCTTACTGGGATTTGAACCTGGGATGTGTTACATATTAGGCAGTTATATTAGCCACTAAGCCACAGGCTCTCCTCCTTATCAGCTGAGCCAGGAAAAAAGGTATGTATTTGTGTTACAACCCCTGGTATGCCCAAATATGGGAGGGAGATCACTACTCCCCCTTTCTGTCCTTTGGCTCATTACAGAAGACCATGCAGGCAGAAAACCATATTTTTATTTTTAATGTTGCCTTTTTATATTTGTGTTGTATTTGTGCTGATATATGATTATACTAGCTCTCATGTCTAATATTCTCCACTATTTTGTCTGCTATTAATCTTTAAAAATTGTCTGGAAGAGCCAATCCCAAGAACAATGATTGTAGTATATTGGTTCACTTTAGTGATAACAGCAAAGGCATAATTTCTGACTCTATCAGAGAACAAAAGCTAAACCCCTTCTGCATTTTACTAAGAAAATCACACAGATAAATAAAATGTATGTTTTTGGCAAGATGGACACACATTTTCTAAACAAACAAACAAACAAACATGCTGGAAAAAGTGAAAGGAAAGAGAAGATGATGTCTGGGAACATGGTAGATGGACTTAATTATGGGAACAGTGAAGACACTATTGAGATACCTAAAACACCATGTTGAGGACTTATCATCCTAGATAAAGTCCATCTATTTAATTACTAAGATTCAGCATCAAGCTGACAGCATGGGGTGGGATGGGATGGGATGGGATGGGATGGACTGGACTGGACTGGACTGGAATGGATTGGAATGGAGTAGAATAGAATAGAATAGAATAGAATAGAATAGAATATTAGTCATGCACTTAAACTTTAGGTATTAATTAAACCTTGAAAGTACATTATTATACATTGGCTTCAATCTGGGCCAGGAAAAGTCTATCAATCTTTGTCTTTTTTTTTTTTTAGTGCTGGCCCTTTGCCACCACTATCTTGTTTCATTTACTATTTGAAAGAAAAGCACCCATCATTCTGTTTGAAGAAGACAGCTGAAGAGGTTGTCTTCACAGTCTCTACCCATCTGTTTTGCATAACATATTTCCACATTTTTGAGGGGGAAAATTACTTCCTTTATACAGTTCTAGGCATCAAGCTGCTTTGATGACTTCAGTTCTCTGCTTATTCTGGAGAAAGGAGCTTTAATTATCCCTGCTGCCTTTTCCACCAGAGGGCCACCATGTCTTCTCTTTATGTTGAGCAATACATAAATATCCATCTCAAAACAATACCTTGAGCTCCTTGACTGTAAAATAGCCGGTAAGCAGCATCGACATCCAGCAGATAATCCATCTTGAATGGACTATCCATCTTGGAGGATTTTGCGGTCAGTTATTCAGCTGCCCAAATTGATACAGCCAGTGTCCTGAAAAAGGAAGAAGTATCTTTAAATATAAACTCCCTGCAATATTTAAAGTAACTTAATTTAATGAACATATATGCAACGTTTATGTTAACCTAGCATAGTCATTGAGGCTTTTTGTACCTTTCACCCCAATATTTATCGCTACAAAACACACACGTATACTGTATACTTCATGTATCATGAAGGTTTTTAGATTTTAGGCATTTCTGTATATAAAACACATCTTTTAAAACACCTCTTGCTATCTACTTTCCTCTTTAAAAAAGTATTGACGGTGACTATATTACGTTAACTGCATTAAAATTCTAAGCAACCAAGATATCTATTAGCAAAGAAATGTTAACAATTACAGCTAGGTGAAAAAAATATGGTAGTTCCAAGAGGATTAGATGTTCCTTTTTGCTTGAAATGAGTCAGTCAATTTTAATTTCTTAAGGATTTCACGAGGGAGGGTTAAAATGACTTTACACTGACAGCTTTTAAATGCTAGAGACAGTTAGCCTTACCACATTGTCAGAGGTTTTTGGTAAAAGTTGAGTTCTGAGGTGTAGTGTTTTTCTTGACACACATACATACAGATACGCACACAGTATTTTTTAAAACAGCAATCCTGGATCTATCTTACCTTGCACTGGTTTGTAAGTTTTCTTCCTCTGCAAAATAGTTACCGTATGTGTATAGGTCTGGCATTTGCCGAACAATTATGACATAGATTTCATTGCATTCTTCTCTTTTAAAAATGCTGGCTTTGAAAGAGATGGTTTCCTTTTCTTAGCCTTTCTAAAGATCTTTTAAAAGTGTATATCTCAAAAGAAAAAAACCCCAACTCTATTAACCTAATTTAGCACTGTAATTTCAATAGTTAGCATTAACTGATTTCAGTAATTCCATGCCTGTGGAATCAGCCAACCTCTGAAATTCTTCAATATGCATAGGTTTCTACTAGTATCTATTAACACCCCAAAATATAATTACTAACAAAAATGTGTGTGTGTATGTGTACACATGCATACAGACATATATGGACACATACCAAAAACTGCCTGCCAGTTATAACAATCCAGTGCTTTCCAGTCCAGATTCTTTTGATCTGGTTAAATATTCCCCAGTGCAAGCAAATAATTTTGATTATTTGATTGGAACGCAGATGAATAATGTATAACATTGACCGGATTTCTGTTATCTGATAGCAAAACAGCAGGGAAGGACTGTTACCAGGCAACAGAAGGTGACACTACCCTCAAGATGATCACAAACACCCCCCAGCTCCATCTACGAAACAAAACTTTCTCAACAACAGCATATGTGTGTATGTGGTATGCATGAATGTGGGTCTGTGAATGAGAATATTTGTATGAATATACAAGATTTTGTCCCACTCTCTTCCATTCTTTTGTTCTGTCATTGTTTCGCACCAAATTGCTAAGAATACACAAACACAATTATTAACTTATATCAATGTTTCCTGCCTAGTCACTCACTCGTCCATCCCTCGTCCCCCCCCCCCCCCATTTTGATAATTGACCAAAAGAGCAATGAGGCTATAAAGTTACATTATGGTAACATGCAAGGCAATAAAATGCTTCAGTGACCAGATCCAGCTCTTATCTAGAACTATCATCCTAGCAGTTGGAGGCTTGCTTCTCCCCTCCTTCAATAATGCCATAAAGTAAGTTGCATTATGTTTCAGCATGAAAAGTGAGCACAAAGGTTAAGCCCCTTAGTTTGCCAAAACGTCCATTCAGAATGGGAAAGAAGGACAACGAAGAGCTGCCACCATAGGTTTACAAGAGGGAAAACAAACAAAAAAATGCATGTCATAAAGCTTCCCCTCCCCCCCCCCCCCCGCCTGCCCCCAGGCATTCAAAAGATATGGAGCAGGAGCAAACTAAAGATATTTTATTTTAAAGAAAGCAAAACTCTGTTTCTGGGAGTGGGGAATGTACAGTACTCACCAATATCACGTCTCTTGCTGAATCGTCCTATATACGCTGAGTAAAGCTGAGCAGTTGGTCTGTATGTTGTAGGATTCTTTTAATCCTCTCTCAATTCCAGCAAGTGGCTTCTAAACTTGCTGCCTAGGATGGTGAATTTAGTCTTCCTTTTGCCCACAGATGAGAAGAGCCCCTGTTTTCAGAATATGTTTGTCTGCTAATTAAAAGAAAATTAAGGAGGCGGGGGACAGGAAGAGAAGCTTTATATTACTGGCTCATCTATTTCTTTCCTGTTATCCTTTCCATTTTATTTGCATTTTAAAAAATAAATAAATCATCCCATCTGTCTTCTCCATTGCTCCTGAAAAGGTATGGAGTATTTGTTAATCAGGACGAAATATGCTGTGATTTCAAGCAACGCAACTCATCTTCTGAGCCAAGTAACAGTGTGAGCAATTATAAATGGCATTTTCTAAAATGAAATGCAGAGTCTCTCTCTCTTTCTCTCTCCCCCCTCCAACCTCTCTCTCTCTCTCATGCAAAAGAACCTGCTTTTTCCTCCTCCCTTTGGAAACGCATGGCAACGATTGCTCATGAAAAGCCACAAGTGTATGTCTGATTGTGTGTGTGTGTGTGTGTGCATGTGTGTGTGTCTACCCGAATAGAACTATTCTGATTATCCCAATTTACACCAGCAACAAAACCTTTCGCAGATGAGTTGAAATGACTATGTAAAAGTTGAAACTCTTTTCCCATCCCTCCCCTTGGCTTCCCCTAGCAACTCTCAGCATGCCAGTTTGCAGGGCCTTTCTCCTACCACAAACACACCACTCTTCCTGCTCTTAAATTTATTTATTTCATTTATTTGATTGGTCAAACATGTACAAGATAACAAAGGAAATGAGTACAAATAAATGAGACTTTAGAACAGGGAAGTTAGGCACGCCGGTGCGCATATGCATGCCCCCTTACGGACCTCTTAGGAATGGGGTGAGGAATGGGGTAGGCAGTTTAAGGTTGAAGCTGTGAGAGTTAGAGGATATAACAATGGAATCAGGTAGAGCATTCCATGCGTTGACCACTCTGTTGCTGAAGTCGTATTTTCTGCAATTGAGTTTGGAGTGGTTTACCTTGAGTTTGTATCCATTGTTTGCTCGTGCACTATTGAGGTTGAAGCTGAAGTAGTCGTTGACAGGTAAGATGTTGTAGCAGACAATTTTGTGTACTATGCTTAGGTCAAACTGTAGGCAGCATAGTTCCGGGTTGTCCAAGTCCAAAATTTCGAGCCTAGTGGCATAAGTGATTCTGTTGTGAGCAGAGGAGTGGAGTACTCTTCTCGTGAAATACCTCTGGACTCACTTGATTGTATTAATGTCCAATATACAGTATGGATTCCAGGCAGATGAGCTGTATTTGAGAATTGGTCTGGCAAAGGTTTTGTATGCCCTAGTTTACAGTACAATGTTACCGGAGAAGAAGCTTCACAAAATTAGGTTAACAATTCTTAATGCCTTTTTGACAATGCTGTTACAGATCTTCTGAATGCTGTTATAGATCTTCCAAAGAATTTTCCTCCCATCCAATTCTTCCTGATGGGAAGTTTTCTGGCAGCCCTCTCCTCCTTTCTCTTTGTCATACCACTTCTATGACCACTTTTACACTCCATTCCTGCTTCTTGGGTTATATAAGTAGTCCTTGACTTACAATCGCAATTGAGTCCAAAATTTCAGTTGCTACGCAAGGCAATGGTAAAGCGAGTTTTGCCCCATTTGCCACCTTTCTTGTCACAGTGGTTAAGGGCAGAGGTGGGTTGCTCCTGGTTTTACTACAGGTTTGCTGCTTGCACATGCACACTTCAATGTAAATTGTTCTTTGTGCATGCACAGAACAATTTACAGTGAACTGGGCACACACATGCACTACTAAACAACAGGCAGGCAATGGCAGCAGCGACCGGGGAAGCGGCTCAGGGGTGTGGCCAGCCTGGGTTGCTGCCGGTTCTGCGACCCAGCCAAAATACCACTACCGGTTCAGCCGAACTGGGCGTTTCGCACCTCTGCAGCCCACCTCTGGTTAAGGGAATCACTGCTGTTGTTAAGAGAGTAACAGGATTGTCGATTGACTCTGGCTTCCTCATTGACTTTGCTCATTAGAAGGTTGGAAAAGGTGACCTCACATGACCCTGGGACACTGTGATTGTTATAAATACCTGCCAGTTGCCAAGCCTTCAAATTCTGATCACATGGCCATGTGGGTGCTGCGAAGGTCGGATGGGGGGGAAACTAGTCATAAGTCACTTTTTTCAGTGCTGTTGTAACTTTGAACAGTCACTAAACAAAAGGTTGTAAATTGAGGACTACCTGTATTTTTTACTACTATATTTCCTTTGCTTTAACTGAGGTCTGTCTTCTTGCCTTAGCCCTTTGATTATTGTGGCTGTCCAGGAATCAAACTTTTCTCTTCTCTTTCCCCTACACAATCCACCACTTTTCTGTCCCAAGGTATTAAGCCATGTTTCAGCCAAACGATTTTCACTTTGAGATGCTGCTCACATTTGGTAGAATGTTGATGAATATTCTATCTAATGGCACAATAAATATTCTTCCAAGCCTGACTAAACCTCACCAAACTTTTTACTTTGAATTAATAGTTGCCCGTTTCTAATAAATAAGCTTTCAAAAGTCTCTCGATTACAAATGCGGTTTTTAAAAAATGTAATGTACGTTCAAGAAATTCAATCTAGTATTCTATGGTTATGTATAAATCATTGCATAGCTTATATATTATGTTTCTCTGTGCGTTACCCAGCTACAGAATCCCTTTTACCCACTAAGATGATAAACCAGCCAATTCACTGTTCCTGGATTTTATCTCCCTTGAGAATTTCATCAGGTGAAGGTTAAAGTGTACATCGAAAGCAGAAACAAATATTTCAATTTCATTAGTAGGGCATGTGCTCCTGGTGAAGAAACAGACAATACTATAATGTATTGCGTTCCCCATTTTCAGCCAATTGATGCTCTATAAATCAGTTCCACCATCTTTCAACAAAAGAGATGCTGAGAAATATTAAATTTCTGTATAGAGAGGAAAAACTGTATCAGCTGATTGTGTAAATTCTTAGCCTAGAAGCCTAGTATATTGCAAAAAAACAACAACCCCTATGTGCTTTAAACACTACATTGTTGGTTTTTCTTTCAAAAAGTAAGAGAAGAAAGAAAATTCAGATTAGTTGGGCTGGCAGAGGCAATGATCACAATGTGAATGGGAAACCTTTCTGTCATAGATTACATTTGGGAATGAAATCAATGTATGTTCCTCTTATAAGGAAAAATGCAAATGTAATGAATTCTAAGCCAATTAGTCTAGAAAATTTGCCATTTGGATTTTGAGCAAAATTGGATTCTGGATTAGCTGAACCTAATTTTGCTTTCCATATCATGCAAAATACTCTTTAAGGTATTTGCAGGATTAAGAAGCAGGATTCCAAAAGATCAAATTAATAACCCTCTTTTTGAATGTTTGTTATATAAAAGATTAAGGTATCCATTTATGCATTGGCAACATATTTGCCTTACCTCCCTCTGATCACTGGGTTGTGCTTATAACTACAATGCTACAATGATTCAGATCCTGGAAGGGAAGGAAAAAGAGACTGGAAACACAGATATTCATATGTTTTGCTGTGTATGAGCTGTGCCTCCTGGGGCCAGGATTCAGGGTTTCCCTGCAGAATGTAAGCAGCTGGATTAGGAAATCGCCAACACCTCTCTCATGGAGGAAGTAATGACATCTATTTTAAAGGAAGTGGTTCAATAGACCCTCTTGAAGCCCTCCCTGGATTCCCTAGTTTTTTTGTTTACTCCTTATATCCTATCTCTGACCTTCCCTTTGGGGGAAGGTTGATGAGAAAGAAGTGTTAACTCAACTTCAGAGAGTTCTAAAAAATGGATAATGGATAACTCATATCCACTTGTGGGATGGAAACAGTGGTGGGATTAATTGTTTTTTACTACTGGTTATGTGGGCATTGCTTGGTGGGCGTGGCAGAAGGATACTGTAAAATCTCCATTCCCTCCCCACTCCAGAGGAAGGTTACTGCAAAATCCCCATTTCCTCCTGATCACCTGGGACTCAGGAGGCAGAGAATAGATGAGGCGGGGCCAGTCAGAGAGGGTATTTACCATTTCTCATAACTACTCAAAATTTCTGCTACCGGTTCTCCAGAATGGTCAGAACCTGCTGAATACACCTCTGGATGGAAATGACATTAACCCCTCTGGTGAATGATCTTTGTTGGGACATGGATGAAGAGACTGCGCCTCTCCTGGTCCTACTGGACCTCTCAGCATCTTTCAAGACAATTGATCATGGTATCTTACTGGATTGCTTGCAAGGAATGGGATTACCAGCACTGTTTTGCAGCCATTGCACTCCCGAGTTAACAGTTATGGAGGGACAGTACTTGAAGCCTTGTTCACTCCAACGCAAGATACTGCAATGCTCAGGACTTCTCCCCATACAAAGACTGGGGGGGGGGGGTGTCATCTAGCTGATGATATTCAGTGTATATTTGCACACTGGACCAAGATGCAGATGTCATGAAAAACTGGTGCCCGGAGTCTGTCAAACTCTGGATGATGCAACCTAAAATCAACTTAGCTTCTGTATATCAGTTACCATCTAAGGAAATGAGAGATGCTTCTGGACTCCTTACTCGCATGATTTAGAGATCCTTCTGGATCTCCCTACTTCAAAAGCAAGTAGAGGCTGGGCGGGAAAAGGTAATATTGTGCCAAACTTTGCTTCGTACATCAGTTAGGACACAACCTTGGCCAAATTGCTCTGATGTCAGGAACTCATGATGTGGTCAGCAGCTGGCTAGATTGTTGTAATGTGCTCTATGGGGCCCGGCTTTTAGAGGTGATCTAGAAGCTACAACTACTCCAGAATGATCTAAAACATCTATAGTAGATCTACAGCTCTATAGACTGATCATCTACAGAATAATCAGTCCCACCATTGCAGGATAAATCTTCTCTACTTGTTGCCCAGATTACCAAAAGGCACAATTCCATGTGTGGTAATGATCTATAACTTGATATAGTTGCATTGGGCTACACCAAGCATCACCTAGCCCAAATGGAAATGATTGGACGATCCATTAAGCATCCGATTTCCATCTGAATTCAGGTGTCATGGACAAGACCACCGGTCTTACCTTTGGTGGCCCCCACAGAGGTAAACACCACTGTATTTAGTACAGGGGTGGGTGGGCTTCAAAAAATTCAGCAATGGGTTCTCTGCCTGATTTCTGGGTAGGTGTGTCCATGGTGGGCATGGCCTATTCAGCCTCCTGCACCACAGGGGAGGGGCATTTTCACTTTCCCCGGGCTCCAGAGGTTTTCCTTGATCCTCTGGGAGGGCAAAAACTGCCTCCCCCAGGCTCCACAGGCCTTCCTGGAGGAGCCTTATTCCCCCTCCCTTAGCCTCCATGCGGACTCTGCATTTACCTTGCATCCAAAATGGGCTGTATGGAGACTCCTGGGAGAGGCAGGGTGGGGTGGGGAGGACCAGCCAGGGGTGAGATTTGGAGGTTCTCCAAACTGACCATAACATTAGCTACAGGTTCTCCTGAGCCTGGCCGAACCCGTAGCAGCCCACTCCTGGTTTAGTAACACCTTACCCCAGAGGTCTACAAAGCTTTCTCCCTCATTGTTTTTAGAAATCTTAATGTTTTATTTCATAAATTTTCAACTGGAGCATCAAAAACAAGCAGTTTCTAAGGCACGAGAAATCTCTGCTTTATAATCACTTGAATGATGTTGAGTATAAACTTACAAACAGTGAATTGCAATGAAAAGAGAATTTGGTCTTTTTTATAAATGCCTCTTTCTCTTTTCTTTCCTTCCCTGTTCAATAACTTCATCCCCATCCATTTTTCCCCTGTTTTTTAATGCTGTTTCTACTGAAAGAAAGGAAGAAAGGAAGGAAACCAGTGTTAAGCCTGTTTCTGTGTGTAAAAACGAATTCTTACCATTTCTCAGGTCCAGTGACGTGCGGTGAGGTTTATGACTGGTGAGG
Organism: Natrix helvetica; assembly: GCF_964273705.1. Classification (NCBI taxonomy): domain Eukaryota; kingdom Metazoa; phylum Chordata; class Lepidosauria; order Squamata; family Natricidae; genus Natrix; species Natrix helvetica. The sequence goes on along the minus strand of NC_138550.1, from coordinate 100,118,048 downwards.
CACTGACACAGTGCTGAGTTTCAAATATTTTTAGACTTGTGGACTTCAACTCCCAGAATTCCACAGCCAGGCATGCTCAGTTCCAATTTATAGCGACAGCATTTGTTTTTCTCCTTTGCTCCTTCTTTCTTTTTCTTTTTCTTCTCCTTCCCCTCCTTCCTCCCTCTCTCCCTTCCTCCCCCTCTCTCAAACACACACACGCACACGCACACGCACACGCACACACACACACACACACACACAGAAGTTGGATTGGACTATCTCTCCTACCCCTTCCCTCTCTCACTCACTCTCAAACAAACCCCCCCACACACAAAAGTTGGATTGGATATCTTTTCCAGTGGCTTGAAAGCAGCTCCTCTGCCACCACCACCCCCATTCCCCTGCTGCCTTTCCCAAACACCTCCACCATTGCAAATGCAGCCTGCTGTCTGGGTGGGAAATGCCTGGAACACAATAAAGCCCACCCACCACCTCCTGCTGGCAGGCTGAGGTGAGAGGAGAGGCAGAGAAGCCAGAGGGGAGCCGAGCCTTCCAAAAGAAAGAGGCTGGGGGGAAGTGTGTGTACTACAGCATGGCTCTTTGCCTGGCTTCCTGCCTCCTCCTGTGGTCTCCTCAGTGCTCGCTTGTGCTCTCCCTCCCCAAGTGTAGTTTGATTGCAGGTGGAGCCACGTTGCCTTTTCAAACTTGTAATCAGTGAAGCTGGGCTAGATTTTTATATAGTTTTATCCATCTGTGTGTGTGTGAGAGAGAAATGAATGGGGGCCTGGGGAGGAAGTCACTACACTTGGGGAGGGAGAGCAGAGTCATCCACGGTGAGGCAGCAACTAGCTCAGCTTTTTCCTTTTACTTTTTTTTTTCATGATGAGAGTGGGGAGGCTGTGCCTCACTTGCCTCACCTGACTGCACGTCACTGCTCAGGTCAATGTTGTGGTAAAAATGGTGAAGAGAGTCTTATACCAACCTGAATGTATGGAGAAAGGGAGAGCATAGAAAACTAACAAAGAACAATAATAAATGAAAATTTCATCTTTCAGTTTGGTTTTCATTTGTCTGAGGAATCCCTTCAGTGTTTTCTTCATTCTTCGTGTAGGGCATTTTTATAATAACACAAAATAATAATAATAATAATAATAATAATAATAATAATAATAATAATAATAATAATAGCAACAATTCAAGCATCCACGTGACTTCCTTTTTAAAATATTGTGGAGCATAAAGAAGCTGTCACTTAAACTGAACTTATGCCCATCTTTATGGCAACTAATAGTAACATTTAATGTTCTCTTTCGCTATACACAAAAAATGTAATGTGCTCCCCCGCTACACTTTTCTTTTTGTGCTAAATCACTCTGTGCCGCCTACACTGTGGCAAGATTGCATATAAACTGAAATGCATCAAAGAAGCTTTGACATCACAAAGTTGTACTTGAAACAGTGATCGAATACAGTTTCCTAGGTTGTGGAGCTTTTGAGCCATCAAGCTGAACAGAATTAGCATTCATATTTACTGATCATTTCCTCTCTGCCCCTTCCTTTACAGCCTCCGACAAGTAACACAACTGTACAAGTAATCATACAGTTTAAATTTGTAGATCACTTGTGCTATTCGAAGTCTATGCCAGAGAATCCTAAAACTCAGCTGAAAGGAAATCTCAAAACTGTATTAACATGGCAGATCTTAATTCATGCTATTTTATAAAGTAGCTATGGTACAAAGCACTTAATATGTGCCTCCAACTGCATGCAAACTGATAATTCAGGATTTTAGGGATAATGTTGATTATATGGATTATTTGAGTAGGGGTTTGGGCTGGTTCTGACAGACAGGTTGCTGGGACATTATGACAGCTTATCCATAAACAGGTTTGCCCTGATGATGCTAATGTGGTGACCAGTGGTGCGATTGAAATTTTTTTACTACCGGTTCTGGAGGTTTGGTGGCCATGGTGTGGCTTTCTGGACATGGCAGGGGAAGGATAATGCAAAATCCCCATTCCCTCCCCACTCCTGGGGGAAGGATAATGCAAAATCTCCATTCCCACCCCACTCCTGCGGGAAGGATGATGCAAAATCTCCATTCCCTCCCCACTCCTGGGGGAAGGATAATGCAAAATCTTCATTCCCTCCCTACTCCTGGGGAAAGGATGATGCAAAATCTCCATTCCCTCCCCACTCCTGGGGGAAGGATAATGCAAAATCGCCATTCCCTCCCCACTCCTGGGGGAAGGATAATGCAAAATCTCCATTCCCTCCCCACTCCTGGGGGAAGGATAATGCAAAATCTCCATTCCCTCCCCGCTCCTGGGGGAAGGATAATGCAAAATCTCCATTCCCTCCCCATTCCTGGGGGAAGGATAATGCAAAATCTCCATTCCTTCCCCACTCCTGGGGGAAGGATACTGCAAAATCACCATTCCCTCACCACTCCTGTGGGAAGTATAATGCAAAATCTCCATTCCCTCCCCACTCCTGCGGGAAGGATAATGCAAAATCTCCATTCCCTCCCCACTCCTGGGGGAAGGATAATGCAAAATCTCCATTCCCTCCCCACTCCTGCGGGAAGGATAATGCAAAATCCCCATTCCCTCCCCACTCCTGGGGGAAGGATAATGCAAAATCTCCATTCCCTCCCTACTCCTGGGGGAAGGATAATGCAAAATCTCCATTCCCTCCACACTCCTGGGGGAAGGATAATGCAAAATCTCCATTCCCTCCACACTCCTGGGGGAAGGATAATGCAAAATCTCCATTCCCTCCCTACTCCTGGGGGAAGGATAATGCAAAATCTCCATTCCCTCCACACTCCTGGGGGAAGGATAATGCAAAATCTCCATTCCCTCCCCACTCCTGGGGGAAGGATAATGCAAAATCTCCATTCCCTCCCCATTCCTGGGGGAAGGATAATGCAAAATCTCCATTCCTTCCCCACTCCTGGGGGAAGGATACTGCAAAATCCCCATTCCCTCACCACTCCTGTGGGAAGTATAATGCAAAATCTCCATTCCCTCCCCACTCCTGCGGGAAGGATAATGCAAAATCTCCATTCCCTCCCCACTCCTGGGGGAAGGATAATGCAAAATCTCCATTCCCTCCCCACTCCTGCGGGAAGGATAATGCAAAATCCCCATTCCCTCCCCACTCCTGGGGGAAGGATAATGCAAAATCTCCATTCCCTCCCTACTCCTGGGGGAAGGATAATGTAAAATCTCCATTCCCTCCCCACTCCTGGGGGAAGGATGATGCAAAATCTCCATTCCCTCCACACTCCTGGGGGAAGGATAATGCAAAATCCCCATTCCCTCCCCACTCCTGGGGGAAGGATAATGCAAAATCTCCATTCCCTCCCCACTCCTGGGGGAAGGATAATACAAAATCTCCATTCCTTCCCCACTCCTGGGGGAAGGATACTGCAAAATCCCCATTCCCTCCCCACTCCTGTGGGAAGGATAATGCAAAATCTCCATTCCCTCCCCACTCCTGTGGGAAGGATAATGCAAAATCTCCATTCCCTCCCCACTCCTGGGGGAAGGATACTGCAAAATCTCCATTCCCTCCCCACTCCTGGGGGAAGGATACTGCAAAATCCCCATCCCCTCCCCACCACACTAACCTGCTTTCCAGTTCCATTCTCATGTGCAGGGCAACAAAAGAAGACCCAGCCGATCAGATGAGACTCGGGACGCAGTGAATAAATCAGGGGCAGGGCCAGTCAGAGGTGGTATTTGCCAGTTCTCCGAACTACTAAAAATTTCCGCTACTGGTTCACCTGAACCGATCCGAACTGGCTGAATACCACCTTTGGTGCTGACTCTCTGGGTTTAAGATCATCTTATGTCAATGTTTCTGATCCAATTTTCAGACCAGTTTTTGAAAATATGGGAAAATTAATCCTCGGCGTAATGGCTTCTTTTGTGGCACTCTACAGGACAGAATTCTATTCTTTCTTACCACCTTCAGCTTTTGGACATCCAATGTTTCTATTTAAATTTTAATTTCTAGAACCATATGAGATGTCATAGAAATTGTGCAGTGGTCTAAAGGTGGAACTCTCACCTCACAATCAGGAGGCTGTGAATTTAATCCTAGGTAGAGGCAGATATTTCTCTCTCTGGACACAATGAGAATATATCTGCTGAACAAAACTCTGCATTGGCGACAGGAAGGGCATTTAGCCATTAAACACTCTGCTAGCTTCATTCAGTTGCCCATACTCCACCCCGCAAGGGATTATGGGCTCGTTAAAAGAAAGATGATGGTGATATGAGATGTCATAGGAACTTTGCAATCCATCTCTCCTGTCTGTCCTGTTTTAGATCGAAAAAAAATAAGTGTGATGATTCTCCATTCATATTTCTAAAATTCAGCTTCAGTTCAGGATAATTCAACTCAACTAGAGGTCAGGAGAATTAAGGGTGACTTTGGAACATACTTTTCTATAATCTCCTTTGCTTTGTTATATCATTGAATTTTGTAGGGTGTTTGATACATTCATATGTAACAAATAATACAATTATTCTCAATAATAAACTGTCTCTGGAGATACCTGAACTGTGTTCCCTATTAAGAAGACATGAAATTCTAAACACATAATTAGATGTCGTTAGTGCTACTTCCCGAGAAGAGAATATCTTAATTCAATTTTCTATCCTTCCCCTTGCAAATATGGATGCAAGACTAACTTAATTTTGATAGTCTAAATGGCCAGTATAGTATAAAGTTCAGATGTTTAAAAGAAATATATTGTGACACATTGCACTGAGATAATAAATAGTATCAGCATAAGCAAATACACATGAAAGAATAATAATGGTGGTTCATCCAGTCAACGGTGAAAGTCTGTAGTGTCAGCTTTTGTCATCTCGATAGTACTTTGCAAAAAAAAAAAAAAGAGAGGAGAAAATGAAATATCTTGGTTTCCCTGGTATCATTTTGACCATGCTATTTTGGTGCATCATTTTACTGACTTGGCTTCGGTAAAAACAATTTGAGGTTCACTTTTATCTTTTCTGATGGGATATCCCATCAGAATCTAATGGGATGTACTAAGTAACAGTAGTTAGTACCAATGATTTTTTTTCCCCCAGAGAGGGAAGGGAAAATACAATGAGACTTTCAAGGCTCTGTTCCTGTAGCCTATATCAGGGATGGTGAAACTTTTCGGCACCAAGTGCCCAAACCGGAACGTGAATGCAGGCGCAAGTGCCAGAAACCTGAAGACCAGCTGAGCTTTGGGTTTCTGACACATGCATGCACACTTGGTCAGCTGGTCTTCGGGTTTCTGGCACTCCAGCACGCATGTGTGCACCTGAAACGAGAAGAGCAGCTGGTGATGCCACACGTGCCCACAGAGAGGGCTCTGTGTGCCACCTCTGGCACGCGTGCCTTAGGTTCATTATCTCAGGCCTATATCATGGTGGCTATGGGAATTCTGTTGCAGTATTATCTGATCCACCATTAAGGGCTAAACAAAAAACATGTGCTCAGAAGAACTATCTCTGGTAATTTTCCACTACGTGTAGGCCTCTGGAAGGAGGCTGAACCACGTTAGGAGGAAAAACAAAGGAGACAAAAGGATCTCATCACCACAATGCCAGGGTGAGCAGCCAATGTAAACATGACACCAGGAACCAATAGAATGCTTGTACAGGAAGTATGACCAAATATGGTAGTGTTAAACCTATTACAGGAAGTATGACCAAATATGGTAGTGTTAAACCTATGTGTAATTGTAGTATGAACCCTTCCTTGTTTACCAATAAAAGAGACCCCCAGAGGCAACTCTGGGCGCGGCTTCATCCCGAGGAATCCTGTGTGGTGTCTTCACTCTCCATCTCATGAAATCAGCCCCCGGAGAAGGCCTCTGGCCTAACCAGGAAGATTGAGCCCCGGTTTTCCACAGAATTCTAGGAGTTGAAGTTCACGCTCCTTACAATTGTTAATGTTGAGAAACACTGATCTATAACAATAAAGTTGATGTCCAGAGTCCTTATGAAGTCTGTTTTCTGACTCGGTCTACGTCAAACAGCTAACATCAATTTTGAAATCCTAACTACGTTTTCCATTCCCTTCTTCTTATACCCATGAAATTAAGACAGACTCAGTTTGAGTGTTGAATTTTTTTTCTTTGTTTCTTAAGTTAAAACATGTTTTTGTAACTGCTGCTGTGCACAGAGTTTTTCTAAGGTTAGCTCTTCGTACACTATACTGAAGATGCCGTTTACCCAAAGATATTAAAATAGGAATTAGTAAAATCTTCCTTTCCTAACTCCTCTATCTTCTATATTCATTATCTGTAGTTTTAAATGTGTTGGTAGAATGAGGGGGGGGGGAGCAAGAAAAGACAGGCATTTTCTGGGCAAGGATCCAGTGCATGTTCAACCCCATAACGTGTAAAAACCGGCATGAGACTCGGAAGCCATATAGGGGTGATAGATTTTATTCACACCATCCTACATTTAGGATTTCATCCAGTGATGCTATGGGCAGGTACCCTTATAATAAAAGATGACTTTAGATTGCTATTGTAAAGACAAGTCCTTTACCACTCTTTATCAAACAACCAATTGATAATGTGCCATCAAGGTTTTATTAATAGACTTCATGCCTTGGTACTACTTTGGGGACCTATATAAAATAGTAACAGTGTAGGCTTTTCTATCTTATAATCCTCCACACTCATCCTTCATCCCCAAAAGTCTGGAAGAAAAATAAGACAACACCATTTTATATCTGAGAACCGGTTCCATGTACAATACAATACAATACAATGCAATACAATACAATACTATACAATAGTAGAGTTGGAAGGGACCTTGGATGTCTTCTAGTCCAACCCCCTGCCTAGGCAGGAAACCCTATACCGTTTCAGACAGATGGCTATCCAACATCTTCTTAAAGACTTCCAGTGTTGGGGCATTCACAACTTCTGGAGGCAAGCTGTTCCACTGATTAATTGTCAGGAAGTTTCTCCTCAGTTCTAAGTTGCTTCTCTCCTTGATTAGTTTCCACCCATTGCTTCTTGTTCTACCCTCAGGTGCCTTGGAGAATAGTTCGACTCCCTCTTCTTTGTGGCAACCCCTGAGATGTGTTGGAAGAAATGTCCATCTGGGTTCAGTTCCAAGTAGGGAGAAAAACACAGGAAACATGGAAGTTGCTTGGAAAGATAGGTTAATGGTGGACAGGATCACATGGCTTGAGGTCCTGGGCAAAAAGGGAAGAGATGCTGAGAGTGTCTGGGTTTTATACCCTTTCTGAGCTTTTGAATTTGAGCTTGTATCCTGATTGGTTGTCAGACTCCCATGGGGCCATGCTGGGGTAATTTTGTAGATTGTGTTTTGAGTCCCAAGTTTGGTTGAGCCTTGCTGGGTAATGATGTAATGAAAGGGCTTTGGGCAATTCTGACTATGGCTCTGCCTGAAAAATAAGCTTAAATAATAACAAATGAGTTTGGAGATTGTATCACAGCCAGGATTCCAGGGTCCAATTCAGAGGTGGTATTCAGCAGGTTCTGGAGAATCGATAGCGGAAATTTTGCGTAGTTTGGAGAACCAGGTAATTACCACCTGTGACTGGCCCCGCCCCCATCTATTCTCTGCCTCCCAAGTCCCAGCTGATCAGGGGGGAATGGGGATTTTGCAGTAACCTTCCCCTGGAGTGGGGAGGGAATGGAGATTTTACAGTATCCTTCCCCTGCCATGCCCACCAAGCCACACTCACAGAACCGGTAGTAAAAAAAATTTGAATCCCACCACCAGTTCTTCAACATCAGTTTGTTCCCACGAATTACGTGTGTCCTTTTCCACCCTGTCCCCAATATTCTCACAAAGACAACAAAAGAGAGACTGCATTGATGTTGATTTCTCCTTAGTAGATTGGAGGAATGCTTTAGACTTAATTTATCTTGATTTCAGCAACCTATTCAACAAATATACCTCATGGTATTCCTATTAGCAAGGGGGGTAGGTGTGGAATGAGTCACATAGCAGGTTTGAAAACTGTATTGATTTGAAAATTGTAATGAAATAATTGCCCACAGTAGTGCTTCATCAAACTGGAGTGAAATATTGAATGGGGTACGTCAAGGTTTCATTCTACACCCAATATTCTTCAGGCAAGGTAATCTGGATAAATTAGAGAAGTGGGCTAAAATAGTAGTAAGAGATTCAACAGGGGGGAAACGGTAAACTTCTTCACCTAAAAAATATTAAATCAAATCCAGAGGTATATAATGGAGGGTACCTGGTTGATAGATATGAAAAGTATATTAGAACAGGGTGGCAATGAATGGTGGTGATAAAAATGAATACGAGTTATCAAATTGTAATCAATTTTTGAAGTTGCAGAAGAGAGAAATGTAATTTTAGATCGCCACAACAGAATGAGAGTTACTAAATCATAGGAAGTCATTTTTTTCTGCATTTGGTCACATCCCACTTCAAGCATTTTGCCCAATTCTGGGTAATATTCTTTAAAAATTTACACAAAATTGGGACACCTGCAGAGAAGAGCCATGTGTATAATCAGTGCTTAAAAACTCGATCACATAACTGGAAATGTTTAGCCTTGAAGAGAGATAACTGAATAGCACCTTCCAAATATCTAAAAGGATATAAAAAGAGGAAGGCCAAGAGTACTTCTCTATTGTCTCAGAATGTGGGCTAGATGTGGAATAATGATTTTAAATCACAGAAGGACAGATTCTGAGCGAATGTTAGGAGGGGGGAAACATCCTAACCATAAAAACAGTTGAATAATAGAAAAGTTACCCTGAGAATAGTTAGATTCCTCCTCACTGAATGAGTTCACGGAGGTGTTACATAGGAATGTATTTTGGGGGGTTGTTTTCATTTGATTTTTTTTTTTGATTTAGCACAGTTACCTTCATGGTAAAACAGTCCTTTTTATCGCTGTATCAAAAAAGAAATTTTGTGTCCGCTTCTTTCCAAACCCAATGCAAGCCAATAGATATAAAAGGTGGAATAGAATAGAATAGGAACAGAATTCTTTATTGTCCAAGTGTGATTGGACACACTTTGATGCATACGCCCTCAGTGTACATAAAGAAATATAAAATACATTCATCAAGAATCATAAGATACAACACTTAGTGATAGACATAGGCTACTAGTAAGCAATCAAATCATATAATAGGAAACAAATAAAACAATATGGATTATAAAGATACAAGTAACATGGTTATAGTCGTAAGTGGGAAGAGATAGGTACTAGGAAGGATGAGAAGAATAATAGTAATAAAGTCATAGTAAATAATTTGACAGTGTGTGGGAATTAGTTGTTTAGCAGAGTGAGGGCATTCAATGTATTGGAACAGTTTAGCTTTGCCAGTCATCAATTACATAGACATAATTATACTAGTAAGTTAACTAGTAAATTAAGGGATGTGATGGCTCAGTGGCTAAGACGTTGAGCTTGTCAATCAGAAAGGTCAGCAGTTCGGTGGTTTGAATCCCTAGCGCTGCATAATGAAATGAGCTCCTGTTACTTGTCCCAGCTTCTGCCAACCTAGCAGTTCAAAAGCATGTAAAAATGCAAGTAGAAAAAGAGGGACCACCTCTCTGTGCCCCTTCGCTGTTTAGTCATGCCGGCCACATGACCATGGAGACGTCTTCGGACAGCGCTGCCTCTTTGGTTTTGAAACGAAGATGAGCACCGCCTCCTAGAGTTGGGAACGACTAGCACATGTGGGAGGGGAACCTTTACCTTTTTATACTAATAAGTGCCAAACGATCCTTATCTCCAAGCTATGCTGCTTCTGTTTCTAAAAAGCTATTTAACCCTCTGATTAATTACACTGTATCAATTTTTCTAAAATTCAACTAATTTGGGCACCAATGCATTTTAAATCTAAAACATTAGGCAAACAATTCTTTGATGCAGCATTAAAAAACTGAACTCCCTTTGTGGAAAGTCGGGGGGAAGGGGAGAGAAAGAACATGAACAAAATAAATTTTATATAGCAGTTTTAATACCCTTCTTTTGTTTGCATCTCTCATTATTTCCCATGCACAATCAGCGCTCCTGCATCCCCATGAAACACATAAACCCCTGTCTTTCTACTGCTGCATTTATGATGAGATCAAGCGGAAAACACTGATGATAAATACATTTAAGGGGCCACTGCAGAACAATTAGACATGATTCTATTCGTTAGCAATCAGTTCTCTACTTTTGCTACCTTCTCTTTTAAATTCAAAAAGAAACATTGCATTCCAAATAATACATTACTTTGAACTTCAATTTCTTTGTAGGTTATACTTTTTGTGCATGTGAGGTTTTCCAAGCTATTTTGTCACTTTTGGCACTCAGACAAATTGGCCATCAACAGGTACATAGAGATAAACAACATCTACATGCCGTTCAAAAGAGGCAATCAAAAAGCCAAAAAGTAAATAAAAAGACCAGAATTCCCCCTCACCAGCAATCAACACCCAGATGAGCAGAGATTAATATCAAGATTAACACTAGACCAACAATCAAGAAGTGAACAACAGTTCCCAACCATGGAACTATCAACTCAGATAAACAAGCTAACAGTAAGTAACAGCTTAGGAACCACCAAGATCACTCCCACCAACATTGACAGGGCAAGCCATTAGTATACAATATGAGAGCAAACCCCACTCCCTTCTAGCATTGATGATGTTACCTAGTTTGGTAATGAAACATCTCCAAGAAAACAACCAAGGTCAGGGAGAACCACGGAGCCCACAAATTCAGAAGCCCTGAAGCATTTTCAGAAACAAGTGATTAAAAGTTTTTGCTGAAAATTTATCTTTCAGGGAAGACATGTTCTTTGACATGCACATATTGCATGAAACATTTAGTTTCTTTTATAGTATATGCAAAGAAAAAGGTGAGGGGCACATTAGTCTTGCTCGGTGTTAGATATTAGCATATATCGTAGGAAGTCTCCTCTCTGGTCCGCTGCTACAGCGGGAAACAGGTATCGCTCTGATTGGTCGAGAGGCGTACCCGAGTCCTATAAAAGGGGAACCCTCCGGCCACAGAGCAAGCTGGATCACTACTACTACTAATAAAGAGCTGTTAAGTCACTTCGTGTCCGCAGTCTGTTCTCTCGTTGCCCAGATCTAACATTGGCGACGAAGGTGGGATTGAGAGACAGATAGGACGAAGAACGCTACCTCCAGAATCTCCGGATTTGATCCAGCCTAGGAATTCGGCAGAAATTCCGGCAGCCATCTCAGGCCACCACAGCGCGGCAAATTCAAACGAGAGAAGATGGCGATGCACGCTCCCCCCGCTCCATTCGACCCAGCGAACGACGAATGGGAAGCCTTCATGATTCGTTTCGAGTGTTTTCTCGAAGCGAATGAATACACGGGGATCACCGACGCCCGGAAGAAAAACATCTTCCTCGGCTACTGCGGAAAAGAAGTCTTCAACACGGCCAGAGACCTCACCGCGCCTACTCCAATACAGGCAGTATCATGGACGGCGTTGCAACAAGCTCTACAGACTCATTATGCGCCAAAACCTTCCCACCATGTTTGCCACCAAGCATTCAACACGAGGAACCAGAAGGCGGGAGAATCTATCAACCAGTACGTTGCAGCCCTACGAAAAGCAGCCACACATTGTGGATTCAGAGACCTGGATGAACAAATTATGGATCGACTCGTTAGCGGGCTAAGAGACATTTCCCTACAAAAACGGCTGTTAGCCAAAACCAATTTAAGCCTACAGATTGTACTCGACGAGGCAAGAGCTTCAGAAGCAGCAGACAGATCAGCGGAGACAATTCAACGCGGGTTCAACACAGGCCAGCCAGCGCCAAGACACACCAGAGTCCACTACGAGGACACCATTCCAGATTTCGAGGATCCCGAGCTCGAGGAAAGTCACCTGATGCGGAGCAGTCACGTGAGACCTGGGGGGAGACCCGGACCCCGTTTGCCGCCCTGCGCAAGCTGCGGAGGGAATCACCCCCGGTCTACCTGTCGGTTCAGGAACGTTGTTTGTTCGCACTGCGACAAACTTGGGCACATCGCACGAGTGTGCCGGAGCGAAGTCCCTGCCTCACGGCAGCCACCCATGTACCGCCAGCAGAAGCCCAATCCAGGGGCTTGGCGAAATCAAAAAGGGCGCCCAGAGAGAAATCCACAAGTGTTTACCCAGAGAGAAAATCCCCAAAGAGCTGAGCGAGCGTATTCCCAGAGAGATTACTCGCAAAGAGCTGAGAGAGCGTTCTACCAAGACGCTCAATGAGAGTATCTTCAGGATACAAATGCGGAGATAGAGTTGACCCAGAGAGAGGAGTTGCGAACGTATCTCACCACAATAAGTCAGGTCCGCACCAAGCGGCCTAAAAAGCTGAAAGTCACAGTCCTCTTGGAGGGCTCACCTTGCGAGCTAGAAGTTGACACAGGATCATCCCTGACGATCATTTCATGGGCATCCATGAAACAGGCTATCCCTAGCCTCAAAAAGAGCCAACTACGTGTTCCCGACATCTGCTGCGAGACTACCAGGGGAACCAAGTCCCCATCGTGGGCCAAGGCACATTCCAGATCCGTTTCAAGGACATCGTAGCCCAGCTGCCCGTGACCGTCGCCACCGCACCATTACAGAACCTTCTAGGACTAGATTGGTTTGAAGCCTTGGGGCTGGAAGTCACCGGGATCAACAGCGTGGAGAACAGCAGCGCTGAACAGATCTTTAAGGAGTTCGAGGATGTGTTCAGCCCCGGTCTTGGAAAGTATGTGGGTTAACCAATCTCATTCAACTTAGACCCCAAAGTGGCGCCAATCCGACTTAAACCGAGAAGAGTGCCTTTTGCACTCCGCCCAAAAATAGATAAGGAAATAGATAAACTAGTGGAGCAAGGAATCCTTGAGCCGGTGGATCATGCGCGCTGGGAAACGCCCATTGTGACCCCAGTTAAGCCAGACGGGTCAGTCCGCATCTGCGCGGACTATAAATGCACAATTAATGTCGTGCTACAACAAAGCGCATATCCTGTGCCAGTGGTACAGCACTTATTGCACTCGTTGGGGCCAGGAAAGATATTTGCAAAGTTAGACATGGCACAAGCTTACCAGCAATTGCCCGTGGATAGCGCCACAGCGGAGGCCCAAACTATAGTGACGCATAGAGGGGCATTCAAATGCAACCGGCTGCAATTTGGTGTGAGCATTGCTCCAGGTTTGTTCCAGAGCGTCATGGAACGGCTTTTGCAAGGGATACCGGGAGTCGTCCCCTATTTCGATGACATCTTGGTGTTCGCTGCAAACGAGGAGCAATTAAATAAAAGAGTCAGAACTGTTTTGGCCAGAATCAGAGAGAAGGGTCTCCGCCTCAAAAAAGAGAAATGCCAAGTTAACGTGCCTAGCGTAGAATTCCTGGGATATAGAATCGATGGTCAGGGAATACACCCCACTTCAAAGAAAATTAAGGCGATCCAGGACGCCCCCACACCACGTAACCAGACCGAGCTGCAGGCCTTCCTCGGACTACTTAACTTCTACAGCGTTTTCCTGAGACAGAAGGTGACCGTTGCTGAGCCGCTACATCGACTACTCCAGCGAAACGCACCATGGAGATGGGGACGATCCGAAGCAGCAGCTTTTGCCGGGGTAAAGCGCCTGCTCACCACTGACTCGCTGTTAGTCCAATACAGCCAGACACTACCGCTAGTATTGACCTGCGACGCATCACCCTTTGGAGTCGGCGCAGTCCTTAGCCACAGGATGCCAGACGGAAAAGAAGCACCCATCGCCTTCTACTCTAGAATTCTTTCATCGGCCAAGAGGAACTACAGCCAGATGGACAGGGAAGCGTTAGCTGCGGTAGCTGGAGTAAAACGTTTCCATGAATACCTCTACGGCCGTGATTTTGAACTAATTACTGATCACAAACCGCTGTTGGGACTTTTGGCGGGAAACCGCCCCACCCCGGTCTCCCTTTCTCCACGCATGACCAGGTGGACTGTTTTCCTGGCTGCGTACTCCTACAAGTTAATTCATCGACCGGGCTCCACTCTAGGACACGCAGACGCACTCAGCCGTTGCCCACTACCGGACCTTTTGCCAGACCCCACTCCCGAAGTACCGGTGTTGCTCATTGACTGTTTGGACTCTGGACCGGTTTCTTCCTGCGACGTTGCAAGGTTCTCCTCTAAAGGCAGTTTAATAAAGCAAGTTCAAACTTGGGTTTGGAGGGGGTGGCCGAAGGGAAACGTGGGCCCAGAATTCAAAGTGTTTTGGTCAAAACGGGACAAACTCTCAGTGTTACAAGGTTGTTTATTGTGGGGGGATCGAGTTGTTATTCCTTATGCTTTACGTAAAAATGTGTTAGATGCATTACATGTTGGGCATCCGGGGATCGTTAGGATGAAGGCTTTAGCGAGAAGTTATGTGTGGTGGCCAAACATGGACAAAGAGATAGAGGAGTGGGTGGCCACTTGCGATCCATGCCAAGAATCGAGACCAGCACCCCCGGAAGCGCCCGCCACAGAATGGGAAAAGCCGAAAGCACCCTGGTCGAGAATACACATCAATTTCGCAGGGCCTGTTCAAGGTCAGACTTTCCTTATAGTTGTGGATGCATATTCCAAATGGCTAGAAGTAGTCCTAATGACTTCAACCACGGCAGAGGCAGTCATTAAGGTTCTACGGCGACTCTTCGCCTCTCATGGCCTGCCCGACCTCCTGGTCTCCGATAACGGGCCCCAATTCACGGCCATGCAATTCGAAACGTTCTTAGCAGGTCAGGGAATTCGGCATGCCCTCGTCGCGCCATTCCATCCGGCATCAAACGGACAGGCGGAGAGAATGGTGCGATCCGCAAAAGAGGCCCTCGCTAGGATGGGTCCAGGTGATTGGCAAACACGCATTGACCATTACCTCCTCATTCAGCACATTACCCCCAGTGCAACGACGGGTAGGAGCCCCGCTGAAATGCTCATGGGCCGCCGTCTACGGTCTCACCTGGACCGTCTTCACCCCAACTACTCTGCCACAGCACCCCCAGACTCCACAAGCAAAATTCAGAGTTTCAGCATAGGGGATTTGGTATACGCCCACAACTATGCAGGGGGGAACATTGTGGATGCCGGCAACGGTCATTGGCATCACGGGTCCACGATCGTATCTGTTAGAACTGGAAGATGGGCGGAACTGGAAGAGGCACATCGATCAACTTCGGGGTCGCCTGGCGCAC
The DNA here is from genome assembly GCF_964273705.1 of Natrix helvetica. Classification (NCBI taxonomy): domain Eukaryota; kingdom Metazoa; phylum Chordata; class Lepidosauria; order Squamata; family Natricidae; genus Natrix; species Natrix helvetica. The sequence continues at coordinate 100,102,844 of NC_138550.1, read as the reverse complement.
TCAGACCTACGAGCCGAGGACGAGAGCTACCTACCAATGCAGTCAGCCACTCGAGAGCCCCAACACAGAGAACTACGACACCTGCGAGCCCAGGACAGAACAAGAGGTCGAGCGCGAAACGGAACAATCCCCAAGCAACGTAAGCGAGCAGACCCCCGAACGACCAAGCAACGAAAGTCTGGAAACACCAGAACTCGAAGCAAAGAAAGCAACTGATCCTGCAACTACTCCTGACCAACCCGAACTGTGACGCTCCACTCGAGTAAGGCAAACTCCAACATACCTTAAGGACTACATAACCAACCGCAATGTTCCGTCTAAGAGGGGAGGGGTGTTAGATATTAGCATATATCGTAGGAAGTCTCCTCTCTGGTCCGCTGCTACAGCGGGAAACAGGTATCGCTCTGATTGGTCGAGAGGCGTACCCGAGTCCTATAAAAGGGGAACCCTCTGGCCACAGAGCAAGCTGGATCACTACTACTACTAATAAAGAGCTGTTAAGTCACTTCGTGTCCGCAGTCTGTTCTCTCGTTGCCCAGATCTAACACTCAGGAAGTTGTCTTCTGATAACTATCAGGTGTGCTGTGCTCTTGTGTCTATTTAATGCAATGTTTAAATATTTAGGTTGGACAATATGTACATCATTCAATGTTACAATGTGAACCAATATATGTAACCAAGCAGCAGATTAAGGTTTGTTGGCTTTTGGAGAGTCATAATCCAGAATGCCAGGTTCCAATGTCGGAATACATTATCAATTATGTTAGTTTACCTGTTCATGTGAAGGAGAAGATGAAGTTTTAATGCTTTTTTAAAGGACATTGCTGTTTTGTGCCTTACCTGGAGCAAACAGATGGATGAGGACAGAGGTAACTTCTATCACAATCAATCCAACATTTCCAGGAGATCCTATTGAAATCTATACATTTTCAGAATAAAGGAAGATTGAGGGTACTAGACCAACTTGAAAAGACTTTCCATGACTATGATGAAGGGGTAGATGCCGTTTTTGAGATCATGTTTAATTGGCTGCTTGTTGTTAATTGTGTACAAAATGTCTTTGGGAAGGGGATCCTATTCAAGACTGACTCAGAAAGTGTTAAAAAAAAGTGAAATTTTATGGCAGAAGTAACCCAATTTCTATCAGACTAAGATAGTTGAGGAAATCATTAAGACGATGCAAGATCAACAGCTCAAGACTCACCAACCTGATCAGCTCTATGATCAAAACATCCTAATGGGACTCAAAGCCATAGAGAGAGGAGCTACACCATGTCTAAGTAAATTTGGATTATTATTTTTTTAGTGTTTTAATGGTTTTTATTGTTTTAAAGTGTTTTTGTGATTTTAATTGTAATATATGCTCTAAAATGTTGTTTGCTGAGATGGGCAGCTATAAAAGCAAATAAATAAATAAGTAAATAAATAAAACTGTGTCTAAAAATCAAGACACTTGCAGGTAAAAACCTCCCTAAATTAGGTGCAGATATTACTCCACCCATGTGGTTAGCATCTTTTAATAGTATGCATGGACACTAGAGTCAACAACTGTCAGTGTATGCTTCTTAATATTCAAAGACCAAAACCTAACCAAAGCACCATCAGTACAAATAAAGGTAAAGGTTTCCCCTGTCCAGTCATATCCAATTCCAGGGGCCAGTGCTCATCTTCATTTATTAGGAGAAGGAGGAGCCAGTGTTGTCTGAAGATATTTCCTTTGTCATGTGGCAAATTGAATACACACTGAGGCACATGGAACACTGTCATTTTCCCACCTATTTAACTACTTGCATTTACATGCTTGTGAATGGCTACATTGGCAGGAGCTGAGGCTAGAATGGGAACTTACCCCCTCATGCAGTGGTTGGGTCTCAAACTGCCAGTTGACAAGCCCAGCATTTTAACCACTAGGAGTAATATTTGCCAAAGCTTTCCTAATTAAATGACTTTTAATGGAAAGTCTGAATAGAGAAATGAAGGAACAAGCCTACTGTACATTTTTTTTAAAAAACTTATTCATTAAAATATTGGTGGAGAAAAGAAGGGACACTAATTAGCATAAAGCAAAAGAAGTCAATATGGAGAATCAGGAACCAATTAAGGGATTGTCATATGTGAGATTTAAGAAGCGATGACTCAGTTTACAAGAGGATGTCTCTAATTTAAGGCAACAAATCAGGATGATTCATAAGCTACACAAAAGAGGAAACACTTTCTGTTCATAATCATTGTGTCAAGCCCCCAAGTAACATGTCCCGAAAAATAAAGTCCAAAGCATCCAGCTTCCATTTCAAAGCTGTTTATTAGGAACACATTAAATTGGCATGGACTTGGTACACCAAACCCTAAACCTAAACCGGATCAAGAATTTCACCCAATAATAAAAGCAAAACTTTGTAACTTCCCCCCTTAGTCACAATCTCCAATCAACTCTCAGTCCAACAGGCTGGTGCTCCAAACTCCACCTTTGATCAGCTGCAGGCATCGTCTCTCTATCCACAGGAAAGGAATACCATCTAGACATAACATTCCCCTTTTATCTTTTCACACACACACACACACTGTCAACAGTTAGAAAGTGGCAAACCTGAAATATTTGCTAAATATAGTTACTACTAAACTAAAACCTAACAGGAAAAGATTATAAAGACTACAATAAAATATGGCTACATATATGTCATCTTCAGGGTTGACATATTGGTCCTTGTAATGCAAACAGAATTAATAACATACTTATTCAAGCCCTGTTTACTTGGAAATCAATTTTCCTGCAACTTCTTGCAATGATATATATATATTGGACTGACGCATTTGAATTTATGTCTTATTTATTATGTGTTATGTAATTTTGGTTATATCTACTATGAATTTTCTCACTGTATATTCAGTGATATTATGTATCTATATAATTTATTTTATATATATCCTCCATTCTGAATATTTCTAAGGCAGCTCACTTCATTTAGAAAGCATTAAAAAAACATACATGAGATGGATGCCAAATAAATCTAATGAATAATAAAAGATCAATCAATACAAAAATAAAACAGATAAAACAGCAATATTAAAACAGCCATACAGTATAAGAGCAGAGAGAGCATTAATGTGGCCTGGTTTAAAAAATCTTGCAGGTAGGGTCACGTGGAGAAGACCAATTTTTCAGCCAGAACATGATGGTCATATACAGATCGCCAAAATAACACTCGTTTTCCCCCCCTCCAGCTTTGATTTCTAGAAACTAGAAACTCATATAGCTGTGCATGTTTATATACACAAGTGTTCTTAATGGATGGCTTCTGCTGGAAGTACCGTTTTGTGCTTTGCATGGACCATAGGATTTTAGTCAATAGCTCTGCTAAAATACGTTGTGGTAGCCTTGTATAATTTTGGAAATTGGCTATATAAAAGAAACCTTATTATTTGAGGAGTAAGCCAGTATTCACTGACAGAAAGCATCTCTACTGTTTTGCAGCTACCATGCTTCTGCTTGGAGAAGTAATTACATAGGCCTGTCCACAAAAATATTCAGCACATACCTCTCACCCTGTTAGGGTGGGTGCTGCACGCCTTATGTTTCTTCTTGTGACAGGGCGAGCATTAGCATCGAAACACTTACCTTATACTTTCCAGCTATTTTAACATACTATGCAACATTAAATATGATGAAAAAACAAAAAGTAACCTGTAAAGATTAGTTATACTGATGATTTGCTGATAAGCAAACGTGGGAGTGGGCAGGTAGGAATTGTATTAAAAGAATATGAAGACATCATTGGGACTATAATATATGGTATTACTGAGGTTCTTTGTACTTTAATGAATATAGACTAGCTGGGAATACAAGAAGGAATATGGCGGGGGGGGGGATTTATCACCAGGACTTTGAACAAATTATTTTCAATAAAGGAGAATATTTGTAACTCAGGGTTGAAATGAGGGGTCCTTGGTGCTCTCTGAGCTTGGTTATTTTCTTGCAGATGTTTCATTACCCAAACTAGGTAATATCATCAGAGCTGATGATACTATTAATACATTAGGAGAAATCTTGACTGTGTGGGTTTTTGATTAAGTAACACATTGCATATAAAAACTGAACTGGTGAGTTGCTTATAAGATCATTGGGGTTATGTTGATGACGTTACCTGATGGCATTATTAATATTGGGTAATGAAACTTTTGCAAGAAAACAACCAATCTCAGAGAGCACCAAGGACCCCTTCAGATTATTTTCACTTATATGATCTTACAAGCAATTCATATATTCAGTTTTCATACGCAATTTGCTATTTAATCAAAAAGCCACACAGTCAAGATTTCCCCTAGTGTATTATTATTACTATGGAAAGCTCTCTCCGTAACCCCAAAACAGCCTTGTATTTTTGCAGCCTTTCAATTAAATTCACTTTTGTTGGTAAATTATTGGCTTGGTTGTTACCCTATACAGAATACGCTAGTAGTTTCTATTCTTTTTGCAAAGATTTCATTGCGTGCTCTAAGTTTCTTTGTAGGGTGACATTTTATGGCAGAATTATGAACAAAACCCTCCTAATTAAGAGCTTGACATAGCATTCTTCTCCTTTATTGCTACAACCACCCTGTGACAACAGGCACCATTATGCAACTGCAAAAATAAAAGTGTTGATTTGCTTTCAAATTTTAAGAGAAACATAAAAGTTGATTGATGGGTAAAGTATTTAAAAGCAGAGAGAGATTCCCCAGTGAAGCTGCAATATTAATAAAGTGCTTTTGTTAATTAATCTCACTATATTCTGACATTTTACAGAACAGTATTATAAGAAATCTTGCTATAATTTGTAATAAGTGCTTTTTAAAAAATCCTCTAGAGCAGTGTTCCTCAATTCTGGCAACTTTAAGATGAGTGGACTCCCAGATTCCTCAGTGAGTCATGCTGGCCCTAGGGATATCTGGGAGTTGAAGTCCATACATCTTAAAGTTGCCCAAATTGAGAAATACTGCTCTAGAGAACCAGTCTTGTTCAGAAAAACTGCAGATGCTAACCTCTTCAAATAACGGATACAATGCAATACAATACAATACAATACAGTACAGTACAGTACAGTACAGTACAGTGCAATGCAATGCAATGCAATGCAATGCAATGCAATGCAATACAATACAATACAATACAATACAATACAATACAATACAATACAATACAATACAATACAATACAATACAATACAATGCAGTGCAATACAATTCTCTTTCAGATCATCATGAGACTGGACAGTCACTTGTCAAAATGATATAGGGTCTCCTACCTGAGCAGGGGGTTGGACTAGACTTTCAAGGTCCCTTCCAACTCTGATTGATTGATTGATTGATTGATGTTATGGTTTTGTACTGTGCTGATCATCTTCTAACACACAACTTCCAGTCATGATGTCCATGGTCAGGAAAAGCCTTGGAGGCACAGACATCTAATAAAAGCTACAATGATATCATGATGTGAATGACTTCACCTGGTCCTTTTTTACCCATATTGAGTTGCTCGATATTCATGGCACTGTATGATACAACAATCTCTACATAGCAAGAAAAAAAGAGATTCATTTCAAAAATGTGTACCCATTCCGCCCTTGCACTAATTCTTAGCTTTTAACCTCATTTTTGTTTAATCCATCTGATGTCTTGATACAGTCATGTGATCTGCAATACGCTTGATGCAGTCATGTGATCTGCAATTCCTGAAAGATTTTCCCACCTGCAAAGCCCTTAAACAATTTCTCGAAGCTCAGTGGCATGACTGACTTCTGCTTAACTGGGCTCTCAGGATTGAAAGATATTTTGGAGATGCAGATACCAACCTGCCACAACATGCTACGTTGTCAGGTTCTGCAACAGGGTTCCACATTGTTGGATGACGACCTATATGCTATAAACTAGATTTCATGAGCATCTTGTTACCATATTAGACTGCTTTGTGACTTGATAGACATAGTCACCAACATACTAACCTCTTATGCTCCTTCATGCTCATCTAATGCTCTTATCGCTTCTTTTAGGTCAGTGGTTCTCAACATTTCCAATGCTGTGACCCTTTAATACAGTTCCTCATGTTGTGGTGACCCCCAACCATAAAATTGGTGTCTCGGTTCCTAAGACCATTGAAAATGTGTGTTTTCCAATGGTCTCAGGCGACCCCCGTGAAAGGGTCATTCGACCCCCAAAGGGGTCCCGACCCACAGGTTGAGAACCACTGTTTTAGATTCTTGTTTTTCATACATACTTTTAGATTTAAATACATATAATTTTTATATCTTTCAACTTTTGACAGTTTTTAGATTTTAATTTTTCCTCCTGATGTATTCTTTATGCATTTTAAATAGCTATATTTATTTATGTTTTTCCTATAATTTTGAATCTGCCTTAATTTTTGTTTTATATTGAGTTAGTGTGTATTTCTTAGTTCATTTGATTTCAATGGATTTTCTTCCAAGTAAACATGCCCAGGGCTGTTCTGAGTTTTCCTGGCTAGAAGCTTTTGGATTATTACAATCTGTTTAAAATATGGGAAAGTATATTTAATTCTTATCTACTTTGCTTTGCATTTTAGATCTAAACAGTTCCAGAATGAATTTGTTTTCCTTGGGAATACAGAAGGAATTAATTGGCGCCTTGCCATATATAAACACATTTTTCTCAGTTTTGACTTACAATTATTTGCATAAACAAGACATTACAATCAGTGAAGATAAACCAGACAAATGTTTTAGAAAATGGAAAGCAAAATTTGGAAATAATTGTGAAACTTTCACTCAGCCTTGGGCAGGGAAGGAAGAAGAGGGAAAATGGATAATAATCCCATCTACATTAATTTAGCATTGAAAATATTCAAGATATAGGAAAGAAATTTATTTCAGCATTCGTGTGGGTAGTTATTTTAGAAATATTTTTATTATGCTGATATGCTTGAACAGCCTGAGGACTGAGGTAAATAGCTCCAGCAAAACATTAACTATTACACTTCTAAATTCACCCTCTCCTCAGATTTTTTATTTGGATTTCAGTAAAACATAAATAAGGTCCCACCAGTTAACATATTGTCTGTTTTGAAACTGTGCTCAGTATTATGCTACATAGATTATTGGCATAAACCCAACAGAGAGCTGAATTCTTTCTAGCAAACTAAATGAATACTTGAGTTGCATTTATATGCTCAAAAGATTAGCCAAGCCTATTTGCGGCTTTCATCCCAAATCACTGAACAGTGAATATCTGAACAGTGAATATCAGTTACTATTTTTCACACAGCATTTGATTCATTATACTTGCTCAGTTTTCATTTGCTCAGTTTTCACTCAGTTGCAAGTTAATGTGTATTATGACTTTGTTCTGAATATATATATATATATACACACACACACACACAAAATAAATAGTATAAGAAACTAAATGCTCCAGAAACTGGAAGTATTGCAGCGAGACTGGCTGGAAAATAGTGGGCTCCGATGAGCACCATGAAAAGTCAGCCAGACAAACTTCTGTCAGGAACTGTCCTGTAGGGACGGCAAAGAAAGAGAGACATCTCAGATGAGAAGACTCGGCAAGTTCCTTGGTAGGTTGGAGAAAAGTCTGAACTGAGAGCGGGGGTGATGGCCATATTCAATGACCGTTTTAAAGCTGGGGCACCAGACCAAGTTTTTTGAGCAGGAGTGGTGTCAGAACGGAGTGTTGGAACCGGGTCAATGATTGGCTAATTCAAGCTGAAAAGAAACTTTAAATTTGGATTTAAAAAAGGTCCCGGAGCTGAATAAGCAGCTAATTGGCAATTTGAAAAATTTTGTGAAGGAAGAAAGACAAAGTGGAAGTTAAAGCACCAAAGCCTCAGAAGATTTGTATTTTTATATTCGAATTTGAGGATATTAAAAACAATAAACATAAAGAACCTGGGGGCAAAGTTCCTTTTTTTTGCTACTTTTTTTTGTGGATTATAAATGGTTTTTGACAGTTGTTGATAACTAGTGGGTCAGAGTGTATTGCGGATAGAGGCTATCTGCTGGTAAGAAGAAAATACTATAATACCACAATAGAGACGGTGAAAGGGAAAGTGCAGCTGGAGAATTTGACCTTGGTGACAGAAAAGATACTGTGGAGTGGTGAGAACTTTTAAGGAGTGCTTGTTTTCATTACAGCGTTTGGCTTTAACTGTTTATGGTCAACAAAATACTAGACTGGATTAAAATTAAAATTGGAATTTGGAAATTATAAAGGAAAGGGGGGGGGGGAAGAGACTACATGGACTTTAAATTTTTAACTACGTGATATAATTTGAAAACTTCAAAAAAATGTTAAATTAGTTAAATTGGCACTATGGAACTCTGGATGTATGAAGAATTATTTGAGATGCTAAAAAATTTACATGAAAGTGTAAATGGCAAGAAAACATCAGAAACGCAGACGGAGCACATAGACCAGGGCACAAGGTTTCAAATGGGAGAGCAGGGGGTAAAAGAAGCCTCAAATGGGGAACAAGAAGAGATCATGGAAGAAAAAGGGATTCAAAATTTAAAAAAACAGCTAGATGATTTCACTGGGATTTACAGTGGCACACAAAAAAAAAAAAAAACCCAAATAAGAGAGAATATCCCCCCCAAAAGAAACAATTAAAGAGTAAAGAAATTCAAAATAAAAAAAAACAGTGAAATAGATGATTTCACTGGGATTTACAGTGGCACAAAACAACAACAACAAAGAAGAGAGAATATCCCACCAAAACAAAACAATTAAATAGCTAAGGAGGGAGAAGTGGGAAAGGGTGAGGGAAAACCCTGGGGAAAATTATTAGAATAATAACACCACAAGTGAAAGAAAGGACTTGTAAGAAAGGAGATAAGAATTATAAAAAGAAGCAAAAGAAGAAGATAGGAGAATGGGAGGAAAGAAGAAAACAAAAAAGAAGTAGAAGCTTTGAGAGATTTAGAGAAAAGGGTTAGAGGAAAAGGATTGGAAAGAAGGGACATATTAGTAGATCAAAGGGAATTGCATTTATATTATTAATTATATGTAGTTAAGATGTAAGGGAATTATAATAATATTATCAATTGTGGATAATTCATTAAGCTAAATCTTTTATGAAAAAATTGAACTAGAAGATGTATGTTGTTTAGAGAAAAGGGTAATTTGGTTTAATTTTGAAGGGCCAATTGGTGATATGGTTTATGTTATAAGAAAAAAATAAGTTTATGAAGGAAAATATGGAAAGAGAATGCATATGAGAGAATTAAATGTGAGACAACTTGAAAATCTTCAACTAGTTAATTGGGAAAAGGGAATGGTATTAAAGCAGTTAATGATATATATAGAGAGAATTAAGATGGCAAGAAAAAATAGGAAAACTAGATGGACATCTCAGACCAGGGAATGGGAGAGAAGAGAGTAATAGAGGGTTTAATGGAAGAACAAGAATATGGAGGAAAAGGAACTGAAAATGGAAAACAGCTAGAGGATTTCACTGGAGTAAAATAGACTGATAGGGAATGATAAATTGGATTAACTTTGAAAGGGCAATTAATGATATTGTTGATGTATTAAAAAGGAAATAAGGTTTAAATGGAAAATATGGAAATAGAATAATAGAGCTAAAATTGGAATAGGATTATGATATAAAATGGATTATGTGCATGGAGAGATGTACAAAGAAAAACACCAGGCAACACTTTGTGTAACATAAAAAACCCTTGACAAAACAAAAGAAGCTAAATGCTCCCATTTTTTGTTTCACCTAACAATGGAATGTGATGGTTCTGGGTTCCACACAATAATAACATGGTTATTATTTTTGAGGAATTTATTAAAATCCCTTGGAGTACCTGGGGAGGGAAGAATACAGCTAGTCCCCGACATACAACAGTTCATTTAGTGACCGTTCAAAGTTACAACTGCACTGAAAAAAAGTGACTTATGTTCATTTTTCACACTTAGGACCGTTGCAGAATCGTCCATGGTCACCTAATCAAAATTCAGATGCTTGGTAACTGACTCATACTTATGACGGTTGCAGTGTCCCAGAGTCATGTGATCCCCTTTTGCCACCTTCTGACAAACAGGGAAGCCAGACTCACTTAACAACAGGTTTACTAATTTAACAACTGCAATGATTTACTTAACTGTAATACGGCAGATTGCAAAATGGGGCAAAATTCACTTAGCAAATGTTTAACTTAGCAACAGAAATGTTGGGTTCAGTTGTGGTTGTAAGTCAAGGACCACCTGTAATCTTTTCTATGTACTTCAGAGGTGTCAAATTGAAGACCGGATCTGGCCCACAGGATGCTTAGATCTGGGGAAACAGCAAAGGACCGACCCATGGTGCTTCTGCCAGTGTGGCCCTCCCAAGCTCAGTTTTCACTAGCAGAGAGTTGCAGGATGCTGTCGCAGCCGAAACAGAGCTCAGGAACCCATTTTTGCTGGCAGAGTGCTTGGGCCATCACAGGGCCCCCCAACATGAGTGATGTCAAACTGGCCATGTCCCCCGGCTCCCCTTAAGTCAAACAAAGCCCTGATGCGGCCCTTAATCGAGTTTGACACTCCTGAACTACTTTACCAGAACTGTGATAGTGCAGAAGCCTCACTAGAGGGCAGTATTTGGCTGACCGTGTAGGAACTCAGAGATTAAGGAAAGTTGGGAAATATTATAATAATACTAAATTAAACTAGAAAGTCAAACCATTTCTTGGCAGAGACAATGGCAAATTTCATCGTTATGGTTGCCAAGAAAACTGCACTGATATGTCCATGAAGACACTAAGACTTGAAGGGCAATGTTGACCAGGGTTCCCCAGCTACCCCATGGAAGTATCAGGACATTAAGTTTAGCATTGGGCTGGCTTGTGATTTATCCACCCTTAATTTATGAAGCATCAGTAAGGAGTGGCCAACACTGAAATCTTAGGCATTCTTGGGAAGGATTATAATTAGTCATGTTTGCCAAAGGTGATATGGTCACCTCCGTGGTTTTCTTGTTTGGAGCCTGATGCCAAGCTTACTGAAAGGGTATTTCAACTCTTTATATCGGAACAGCAACTGTTTTGACAGTCTTTAGATGTGAACCAAACAGGTCTTGCTTCCTGGCTTAATAGTGGAAATCTACCATGAAGCTTTAGGCTCTGTTGTTTTATACATATTTGGTTCTTCAGAGCTGTTTGCTGAATAGCTTTCTGTTTTGCCCAAGGGCTCTGACCTCTTTGGAAGGCTTGAGGCGCCACTGATACTATAAGCACATCTGTCCTAGAAGTATGCACAGAAATGCCTAAGTGGAGGTCAAAGGTCATTCTGATGGCATCAGAAAGACATTGCAGGAAAATAACGATTCCAAGACTGCCTAAAAGGTTAGGGTTAGGGTTAACCCTCTTCAGGAAATAAGTAAACACATATATTAGCTGCACAAAAGGACTTACCATATTTTTCAGAGTATAAGACGCACCCTTTTCCCCTCAAAAAAGAGGCTGAAAATCTGGGTGCATCTTATACACTGAATGCAACATTTATGGCCTCCTGAAACCCCGCCCCCTTGGCCAAAATGCCCATGCATAGGCTTTAGAAGGCTTCCAGAGTGCTCCTGGGGGCTGGGGAGGGCAAAAATGAGTGAAAAACAGGCCATTTTTGCCCCCTAGTCCCCAGGAGTACTCTATAAGCCTCCTAAAGGCTATGCATGCCCTTTTTTTTTTGACAAACAATGGGCCAGCTTTTCTGAAAAATGGGCCATTTTGGGGAAGTCTGCAGAGTGCAAAGACATTTTTTTAAAATGTGCCTCTTCAAAATCTCGGTGTGTCTTATACTCCGGCGCATCTTATACTCTGAAAAATACGGTATTTCTGAAATTAGAAAACCCTGTCCTTTCACCACAAAGATATCTGCAAAGAAATGAATAAAAATATCAAATGCATTCACAAAAACAAAATTAGCATTGGTCTGCATAATCATGCCAAAAACTACATTGACATTTCAAATTTGATGGGGCGGGGAAGCAATATTGGATATCAGCTAAAAACATCCTCAGAGCTGTGGAGATAAAGGTTGTACATAAGGGGTCTTATATTGGGTCCTGCAGCCATATCACACTGGATGGCATCTGGCACCGATTCTCATGCATATTAGCCGCCTTCACATAAAACCTCCGTAGGTAGACTTGGCCAGCTTTGCAAAAGCTGATCAGTTTATTAGGCTGATAGTGGCAAATCAGAACCATAACAACATCCCTAGATATTTGGACATGGGCTGATCTTGACTGAGCAACAATAATCTGGGTACAAATATTTTATCATCTTGTCTCTGCCTTGTCCATCTCTTTGCCTAGGGATCTCATTTTGAAGGTACCTTAATCATGATCAATGATCAGTAGGTTAAATTGGAGGTCATCCAGGTATTTCCCAATCTCCCTATGCCTATGTTTTCTGGTGTGCCATGGAACCCTAGCAAAATTAAGATTTCTAAGTGTCTCAGCACACTGTGGTACACAGAACAGCTTGGGCAGGGGTGTCAAACTCATGGCATCACGTGACATATTTTACCTTTTTGCCCCTTTGCTAAACCGGGCCTGGGCATGGCCAGTGCATTGCACATCTGGCCCAAAGGCCATGAGTTTGACAGCTAGGGACACCTTGAAATGCTAAGTAAAGCACTAAGGATGCCATAAATGGATTTGGGTACCTTTGCCCTATGCAGTTGGAAATTTCCTGGGGGAAAATATTGGGGGGAAAACATATGGGGTAGGTTGAGGATCAATTTCACACTGCCCCAAAATTACCAATTCTTGAAAACAGGAATGTAATACTATGCACAGCTTGAGGTTGAGAAAAGCACAGAGCTATAGATGGGATAGCCTGGAGAGAAGGAAACTATTTCTATTTAATAACATTTGTTATTAGGGAACTGTTTAAGAATATATTTTTGTGCCCTTTTCCTGATTGCTCCCAAAGCATATCAGAAAATACATCAGTAGCACTTGCTGACTTCATACGAACATCCACTTTGTTTGTTTGGCACAATATAAAATGGGTTTGTTAATGCCTTCTTCCATGTTTCCCCCCCCCCCCCAACTTCCTAGACCAGCTTATAGACCTCGTATTCCCTGGTAGTCTCCACCCAAGCACTAACTAGATCAAATCCTGTTTTTTAAAGCCAGACCAGATTAGCCAGATGGTCATCAGACCCCTTTCTGGGACTCAGAAGGTAAAACAGCATGTAGAATGTCAACCTAATAAATGCATTACATCTTAATAATAACTACGTATACAGGAGATATGCGGATTATCCCATCCTTCCTGCAACATATTACATGACCTTAGCAACAAATCCTTGAAACAGTCCAGTTACCTACAAGGAATTTTGGAAAATAGGGGTCCTGTTAGGCACTGAATTGAAAATCAGTTGTGAAAGAATGGAAGGGCATAACTCTGCATTTCCAAAATCTAGAGAGATATGAATATTTACATTCAGATTCCCATTCAGTGGTTGACTTTTGCAATATGGAGGAGCAGACCAGCCCTTGCAGCCACCACTTAGCAGACTAGAGCTAAAATAGATAAATGCAAATCTGGAACAGAGCTTTGCATTTAATTTTGACTTGAGGCAGGATGGCTAATACCATCTGCATCATCTTGGTGCCTAACAGCATCTTGAACCGCTATGATTTACTCTGAATTTGGCCTTTGGTCTCCTCCACCCCCAAAAATACAAGTGCAGCCTTAATAGTTAGAAGTAAACTCACTTTTTAAAAAATGATTCAGCTTCCTTATCTTGCTTGGCCAAGAGTGTAGCCTTCTGCCTAAAGCATCTGCTCTGGACACCACCAAAATTATATGGAGCATTGTATTTTACAAAGCGTGACAGTTCTTGAGTTGTTAAATTGACAATTAGCTTTCCAGCCATCTGCTCTACTCTCAGTCACTTCCTAATATTAAGTTTTTTTTATGAGAGAATTAAATATGAATTGGGGGGGATGGGGGTGCGATGAACTTTAGGAGGATATGTATGAATTCAGATATTTTTAGTAGCATCTTTGAATAAATCTTCCTTTAATCATGATTTCTCAGGTTGTTTCTCAACCTACGCCTATAACAGCATAAAGGTTAAAGATTCTGTTGGAAGAAAGATCCATCTGGGTTCAGTTCCAAGTGGGAAGAAAGACACTGGAAACATGGTGGCTGAATGGAAAAATGGTTTTTATGTTGGACAGGAGCACCACATGGTTTGAGGTCAAAAAAGAGCACATGGGTGGGAGAGAGAGACAGAGAGAGGGGGAGAGAAGGAGGGAGGGAGGGAGAAAGAGAGCGCTTTGGAGCTTCCTGTTCCTCTGTAAGAAATGTATTCTGATTGGTTGCCAGACTTCCGTGGTGCCATGCAGGGGTAACTTTGCAGTGTCTTGAGTCCCAAGCTTGGTTGAGTCTTGCTGGGTGATGTAATCTCCCCAGGTGCCACGTGGTGAGTTCTGTTGCTAGATGGGTAGAGAGCTAATCCTACTTTTGTTGGATCTTAGGTCAGGGCATTTGCTTATGAATAGACCTAGCTATCTCTTTATCTCTTAAGTGCAGACATCTACTGTGGGCTATTGAGGAGGGTGGGGGCTATTAAGAGTGAGTCTGCTTCCTGCCTGAAATAAAACATATTTCTCCATTTCTCACCCAGGGAAATATAATATTCAGCCTTTTTAATATTTCCTAGAATATTTCATTTTCCTAGGAAAGGGGTAGGTGCTAATTTCCAACAATTCCTTTGAATACGACTTGGCTTCTGGTGACTTGAAGCATGCGAATGTTCTTCCCAATGTTCTTCTTGCCATAGCCTTTCTTCCATGCAGTAATCATGGCAGTCTCCTATGCAACACTAACCGGCCCCTACCTGACATGTGTTCTGAGCTCCAACAAGATCAACTAGAAGCTGCCACTTGCTGAGGCTAAAGCATCCATTTACTTCTGTTACAAACATCTGCTTGCCAGCAATGACCGGATTTTGCTTCTTGGATTGTGAGGCTTACCTAAGTGATGTCAGTACAAACAAAAGCAGAAGAACTTAATTATTCCCTAATTTTTTTATCTCAATGAATTTGGTTTAATGCCACTGGAGCTAAAAAGGATTTGAGCTTATTCGACTGGGACCGCTAGAATGAAACTGCTCCTAGTTTTCCACACTGAAAATATTCTTCACTTTCGAAAGGTTCAAGGCAGTTTTCCCATTGCAAACTTGAAATGGGCCACAATTATCTTTAAGAGGAAAATCCCTTGCTCAAGAATACAGCGGTAGATCTTTGAGAACGCCCACAATAAATGGTGGCAAATTCTTCTGAGGATTCTGTATCCTTTCTGTTCCTAGGTATCACATTCTGATCATTCTACTTTCTCCCCACCCACCCAAAAAGCAAATGAAACCCCTGTCTTGGATCAACAGAAATAAAACTTCCAAATCAAAGAAATAATAGTGGCATTTTGTTCTTTGCTGGTCAAATCCACATCAAACACTGTCTGCAGATTAACCCTATACCTGTCAGACACAGAGAATCAGGACCATTCCTTAAGTTTGCAGCATAGAAGATTTACCCAACCTGGTCAACTAACGTTCAACACTAAATTGGTGCCAGATAAGGGTCAATGGAATTCAGGAGAGGTTACCCTTGGGACGCTTATGGGAATGCAACAACTCTAAACTGATAATGCATTTAACTCTGCCTCCCACAGCTCTGCCTGCTTTTCTCCAACCAAAAGACAAACAAGAGCAGATGACAATAAGATTTCATGTGATCTAGGTTTAATCCATTGCTTAAAACTGAATCACAGTTGTAAATTTAATAGTTTGATATTTTTTCTTGATGTGGACTTTTTGAGAATTAAATAATAATTTTTAATCTGATTTTGTTTTAAGTTGTTTTTTTTAACTTTGGATTTTTGTCTTTTTTCATCACTATATAGATACATTCTTGACTAGTTGATGCACTAAATTCTGCAAATCCTTGCTCTAAAACCTGTTGATGAATGGTCTCCTTTACTTCTTCAGTCAGTGATTTATAGACATCCTGAATGTGCAATTTCTGCGTATGGTAATTGTTATGCTAGGGAAAACATCAAATTCATGATTCTAATTTAAAAGACTTTGGGTGATTGATGATGAAGATTCAGAGTTCATGTTTAACTTGTAGAAATTAACATTACAGTCATCCTTTAGCAATTCTTCACATCTTCTGTCCTCAATTAAAGAACTTTTCAGAGGAAGTTAAGTCCTAATGGACAGTTTCAGAGGACTTGGTGTTGCTAGTTCATCTATCTTGATGGTGCACCCTAGCAGGTTCTCCTGTAGAATATTTGAGTTTCATTGCATATCATCTGTCTTTTTGTTCAATTCATGCATTATTCTCAAAGAAGCCAATAATAATTTTATTACAAGAAGCCATTTGGTTTGTGAGATGATTTAATAGAGTCAGGTCCCTGTGCCTTCTCAATACCTTTGGCATTCCTGATCGTCTCATACAGCTCATCAGACCTCAAACAAGAAACTGCTGCCCCTCAAGAGAACCTAAAAGAAGTGGAATTTTTGAGAGACCAAGGGAAAATGGTTAGCAAAGGAGAAAGGGAAAGAAAGGATTTATTAGTAGGATAAAATGAAATGTGTTCACATTGTTAATGGTATGTAGCCAATTAAGATGTGAGGGAACTATGTTAACGTTATTAATTGTGGATAACTAATTAAGTGAAATGCTTACTATATTAAAAAATTGAATTTGAGGATATATGCTACCTACAGTAAAATAGAAGAACAGATGGAAATGAAAGGATAAATTTGGTTAACTTTGAAGGGGCAAATAATGATATTGTTTATGCATTAAGAAGAAATTAAGCTTAAGATGGAAAATATGGAAAGAAAATAAAATGGCTGAAATGGAAATATGATGTAAGATCAGTTTTGCATATGAGAGGAAAAGCCCAGGCAACACTTCGTTTATAAAAGAATTTATAAATTTTTTATTAAAAAAACTTTGTTTAAAAGAAAAGAAAAGAAAAGAAAAAACTGCTCTCCCTCTTTCTCTTTCTCTGCATATAAATAAAGATTGTATAACACTTCCAATCCACCCTTAAAGAGCATCTCATCCAAGATACACCCAAGAGATGCCCCCAACCTTTTGCACACCAAGGACGAGTTCCATGGAGAAGGGTTTTTCTGTGGACCGGAGGGGGCGTGGTTTTGCATGCTGCCTGCATCCACAGATGGTGCTTCGCTCGTTTGCATGGCCCAGTTTCTGGCATGCTGCTGCCCAGTGCCAGTCCATGGACCTGGGGTTGGGTACCTCTGCTTTAAGATGCATAGTAAGACAAATGTAGCTCTTATCTCCCATAGTTTAACAGAGCTACACGTTTTCTTAGGATAACAGTGCTTTGCAGGTGTTACAATCAAGTGTTCTGTTTGTGTCCCCATTACATTCGCAATGATCTTCCTTGTTCCAAAATGTTTCAAACATATTGCCTTGGACTGTCCGTCTCTGTCCTCTCTACAGCCAATGCTTCTGCCTCACTAATATTTTCTCTAGCCAAATTGCTTAGATCTAAAATTTAAAAATTATGGACTCATAAAAGAAATTCAGGAAAACTTTGGTCTCTACTCTGTTTTTTTTTTAAAAAAAACCACAATTCCTGGATGCAAGCAGTTCCTATCTACTTTTCATCTTTCTGCTCTGCTGCAGCTGCTCTTTTTTCCCCCAGCAACACTCGATTTGTGCAATCATTTTATCTCCCCTGTTCTCACTACAAAAGGCAATTCATGTAAGTCATTTTCAAAATTGTAGTAATTAAGCTAATTAATACTAAGCAAAGGGAAGAAGAAAGACTTTTTGTTTCCAGAGAAGGAATAATAATTCCTATCATGTATAAAACATTTCTCAATAACCAGGGAAAAGTGGGGGCAAAACTGGTTTCCTTCAGCTCCAACTCTTAACTAGCATCAGACGTGAAATGGTGGCAGTTGGCTTCATGAACAGCAAGAGTTGGGGACCATGTCAGATCTGTCACCTAGGATTCATGTGAATTCATAGTGATGTGGAACAGTGGTTCTCAACCTTTTCTTCAAGATCTTTTATGGCCATGGACCAGGGCTACAGACTCCCAAGACCTAGCTCAAGATTTAAATCATAACATTTCTTCAAGCCTTTGTGGACTCCCTGTGACAACATCATGGCCCCACCAGGTGTCCGTGGACCACAGGTTGAGAACCAATGATGTAGAAGATTGTCACAGTTTATTAGGGTAACATGAACTTCATGGAGGATTAAAGTGCTGGAATCCAAGGAGATCTGATCCTAATCCAACACCCAGGCTTCAGCCCAAAGGGAATTAAAGTCATTTAAAAACCAATCAAATCAATTGACTTAAGTGTGGCTCTTTCTCAGTTGGGAAGGGATTGCTACCTAAATCATACTAGCTTTCCTTAAAGTTTATAGTTTTAGTGGCCTGCAAGATATAAATGTGACAAGATTTCAGTTATTGGAGGCAAAATAAAGTCAGTTCTTTTTTTAAAAAACTGTACACTGTACAGCCACAAAATTCCAGAGGTGGACAATATAGATATATACTGTTCTTTAAAGTAACTCTTACGTTAAAATCATGTCTAAGTACTCTGGAAATGGCTTAACAATAGGCAATTATATCCAGTATGGTAGTAATTGTGGCAGGATATTTAACAGGATTGATAAGTATAGATAAACCTGGGTTTGATTGAATTAGTATTATTTAATATTTGTTGCCACAGAAATCTTGCTCTTGAGTAAGGTTGCGTTGCTCTTGCTTCATTCCCTCCCACATAAAATATTTCTTAAAAGTGGAAGTTCATTACAACTTTGTTTTTTTAACTAAGGTTGGATTTACCTATGGACCCAAAGAAAGATGGAATATAACCCTCTGCCTGTAATTAGAGATTCTGTATATATATTTTTTATCATTGTGATCAGAAGGAAAGCTTGTCAAACTGATATCCAAAGACATTTCTGAGTGTGGTTGTATGCAATTTGTACAATGACTCAGGGTAGTGAAATCTGCAGCTATAAAATGCTCCCTTCCAATTATTATTTGGTTGGTTTCTGGAGGCACAGAGGGTGGCATAGAGAGCAATAAGGAACAGTCAGTAATGAATGAGTTCCATCCCTGACAAGCATACACAAGACAAAGGCTCTACTGATAATATGCAAGGAGTCCAGTTTTGACCTCATTGACAAAAGCAACTAGACACAGTGTCTAGATGACCATAGATAATAATTTTAATAGAATAACAGAGTTGGAAATGACCTTGGAGGTCTTCTAGTCCAACCCCCTGCTCAGGCAGAAAGTCCTATATCATTTCAGTCAAATAGTTATCCAAACTCTTCTTAAAACTTCCAGTGCTGGAGCATTCACAATTTCTGAAGACAGGTTGTTACACTGATTAACTGTGGGATGCCAAATTTGGGATTGAAATTTATGCTCACCTAACTCGATTTAATGCACCATTCTTTAATTCACTTGAATTACACTTAACCTTAAGAGATTATCGAAGATAGTTAATAAAAAAGAAGCAAGTATGGATAATTGATGCAGAAATAGAATAGAATAACAGAGTTGGAAGGGACCTTGGAGGTCTTCTAATCAACCCCCCTGCCTAGGCAGGAAACCCTGCACCACTTCAGACAAATGGTTACCCAACATCTTCTTTAAAACTTCCAGTGTTGGAGCACTCAAAACTTCTGGAAGAAAGCTGTTCCACTGATTAATTCTTCTAATTGTCAGGAAATGTCTCTTTAGTTCTAGGTTGCTTCCTTGATTAGTTTCCATCCTTTGCTTCTTGTCCTGCCTTCAGGTGCTTTGGACAATAGCTTGACTCTCTCTTCTTCGTGACAACACCTGAGATATTGGAAAACTGCTATCGCCCTTCTTTTCATTAAACTAGACATACCTAATTCCTCAACCAATCTTTATATGTTTTAGCCTCCAGTCCCCTAGTCATCTTTGCCCCTCTTCTCTGCACTCTTATGCCATACTGGATTTTCCACACAGTCATGATTGTCCCACACATAGCAGCAATGTTCTTCAGCATGGCACAAATGCTGCCAAAGCCCAAGTGGAATAGAACACAGGATGCCTACCTTATAAATAAATAGGATATAAACAACTATGATGTAGCAGAAACAGCTGCTACAACATTATATCAATGGCAGAAACCGGGTCAAGAACAGAGGAATAACCACTTTTTAAAAACTGATAGTGTAAAAAGGTGACTTTAAGCTTCCTGAGGCATGGCCTGAGGATAAGATACAGGCTATTCCATGAATACCATGCCAGGAAAAAAAAAACAGTTACCATGTTAATGCTGTTAAAGGCAACCGAGAAAGAATCCTAAGACTGCAGAGAATGAGTTTTGTTCCAAGACTATTTCAGTGGAAGATGCTTAAGTACACCCACGAAAGGAGATAAATTTGTTGGACAGATAATTGTTTTCAGCATCCACCCACATGCCAATTTCTTGTCTTGAGGCTTGCAATTGTTAAAAACACACCTTCAGTTCTAAACAGAGTCAAGATGCTTAGAAAGAATTGGCAGCAAGAATGAAACAAGCCAAGCAACTCCACGAACAGTGAACGTTGTTGATAGAGTTAGACACATGGTGGGTTTCCTGAAATAAAAACTTACCAAATCTTTAAGATTTATTCAGATAATAACAATCAGGGTCGAATAACATGTAGGAATCTTTTTAACCCTTGGTTCCCCTCCTCCACTCCCAAGAATGTGGGACTACTGAACCAATACCAGATCATATGTTTTCCAAGGAATCTGACCATGAAAAACACCAACAAATATACATTTTGTTGTCATAAGAACAAATATGGATTAAAGCACTTTCCCCAGCTATTTTATAATCTCATCCTTCCAGTTTTGGAGTCTTTGGACTGGACCTTATGTGGAATAACAATAATTCCAGTTGATTGGAAGAACCAGGCTGGTTTTAGGGTAGGCTTGCCTCTTTAGATTATCTTGATGGCTAAGAGAGGAAACAATAGAGAAACTACACAGAAGACCTGAAATATATATCTGTTAATTTAGTATTCACTTTTCCCTAAAAAGCACATACATATTTTTTAAAAAAAAAACATAGAGAGATTGAGAATAAACACATACAAAAATCTTTCTTTAATTGTTCCAAATAGACATCGCTAGATATCTTTTTTTCCTAGTTCTCTTCAAACCTTAATTTTGAAAACATCCAATCCAATCCAATAATTTGATTTGATTTGAAACATGTGCTAAATTTGTGCCTCTACGTCTGAGCTTCTGTTCGTGGATCCTTGGTACTCTCTAAGTTTGGTTACTTTCTTGCAGATGTTTCATTATCCAACTGGGTTACATCCTCGATGCTACAAGGGAATGGGGTTTGCTCTCTTTTTATATGCTGGTGCCTTGCCCTGTCAGTGCTGATCGAAGTGTCCTTGGTGGTCCCTTGTTTAGGCTGCCATTTACTGTTAGAATGTTAGTCTGAGTTAGTAGTTCCTGATTGGGATATTGTTTCCAGCTTCATTGTTGGTCTAACATTAATCTTGGTGTTAATTTCTGCTGATCTGGGTGTTGATTGATGGCAAGGAGGTGATTTAGGGCTTTTTGTTTCCTTTTTGACTTTTTGAACATCTTCCAACAAAATGGATACTCACGCAAAAAAAAAATTGCCTGGCCACTCAATTGACCACAACACAACCAACACAAGCTGTGGAAAGGATAACACTGTTATACATTAAAAACATCTCTGAAACAACCAACAGACTATTATAACCACATGGCATCATTACAAGCCAACTTAAGCCCTCCAAAACATCCTAAAGTAAATCAAAAGACCCAGCAACCGTGGAAGAAAAAACAACAATCATCTACAATATACAGTATAAGAATTGTAACAGCTATTATTGTGGAAAGTTATCACCCAGCCCTCTCCCAGAAAAATGAAATATCCTAGGAAATATTGAAAAGGCAGAATATTATATTTCCTGGATGTGAAAAGGAAGAAACATGTTTTAAATTGAGAGTAGCTCCCTGTAGCTTCCTGCTTCCGCCCACTTTGTCAATGGGCCATTAAGAAGGCCAAGCCAGTCCCTTTACATAATAAAGAGTTCTCCCCCTTCAACTCCAGGGTGATGGGATTAAGGCAGGATAATATTGGCCCTTTACGCAACTCACAACATGGCATCTGAGAACTCAACCAAACCTGGATTCAAAATGCAGCCTAGAGAGTTGCTCCTGCATGACTCCATGGGAGTCTGACAGCCAATCAGAATACAAGCTCAAGATCAAAGGCCAGAGAGGGCATAAAACCAGGGATTTCCAGCATCTCAGCCTTCTTTCTCTTTTCATCCATGAACACTAACTAGGCGTCAGAAGACAAAACAAAACAAAAACTCTTTAACTGCATAACCCATGAACAAATTTAACCATAGTTTCAAATGGTAAACTGTGTGCATCCTAGACCAAGTCAAGCCCAAAAATGCTAGAACATGTTCAGACAAATCACCCCTTGACAGGTACATAGAAATAAACAACATCTAAATGCCATGCAAAAGAGATATCAAACTTTAGTCATTCTAGAAATTGGCTGAGTTCTACACTATCTAAATTTCCAGACTAGTGTAGGTAAAAAGGCATAGCATTTGTAGCATCCAGCATAGAGAGCACTGCCCAGCCTGGATAAGACCAATGCTTGCCAAAACAGATATAAGGTAATCTTATTCCTTGCTTAGTCTGGAAGATGAGAAAGAAATACAAATCTTGTAGCGTCCCAAACTCTGCATGGTATATGCTTTTTTGGGGGACAATGCAATTCTTTCCAGGACAGGGAAAATTCATGGTTTTGTTAGAATTATGATTCTCTAAATGAGGATCATTTTCTTTAGATTCAGTTTCTTTTGCGGTTGTTATACCATTACTGACATGATAGCTACCATATCTGGGCTGCAAAAATCCAGTAATAATCAAGATTCTAGCAGCCCAGGCGTGGTAGCCCTATTGAAGAGGTCAACAAGGAACAAGTGTGAGTGTCATCAGCCTACTCACCCAGACAATCAGATACTTATTGAGACATTTGTGAAGCGTTTAGTTTGTAACCAACATGGATTGACCAAATGTGGCCATGAGCTGCTCCAGACAAACCAATCCAAAATGGGTATTGAATACCATCATCAGTTTAAGACTCAATTCCACTAGCGAGACAGTTGATGCATCAATAAAATGTTCATGGTCCCATATTTACAGTACATATATGAAAAATAATCCTAATAGACCATAAATTGGTTTTGAAGATCATGGTCACTCCCCTCCCCTGCCTGTTCCTCTGAGGTGTTCAAGTATCACACCAACTCCTTGTTTTAAAAAGCAAAAGCAAAATGAAGCTGCCACTTTCCTCTGCTTCAAGTTGTTCTGATGGTCTTTTCTGCGATATCATCTTATAGATACTAGTTGCGCTGAAATAATAGCATGCCCGGGTGCAGTGAATAAGGCCATCTCCATGGTGTAAATCAACCTTCTGCAGCATTCAGACAAAAAATGTAATATGCCAACATTTTTTGCTAAACACACAAGCCAAAACAGTATCAACAGCAGCACTGTCAAAACTGCTCTCTTTTCCTTTTCTCTTTCTTTCTCTCGCTCTGTGATTCTGCAAAGCAGTTTCCCTCTAGCCTTCGCATTTGCCCAGTTTAAAAAAACCTGAGCTGATATCATACCATAAGTGCACATGCTTGGAAGTTAATTTCAAGCACTGAATGTACAGGCTGAACTAAATTAAGATTAGCTAT
The DNA here is from genome assembly GCF_964273705.1 of Natrix helvetica. NCBI lineage: Eukaryota > Metazoa > Chordata > Lepidosauria > Squamata > Natricidae > Natrix > Natrix helvetica. The sequence goes on along the minus strand of NC_138550.1, from coordinate 100,079,041 downwards.
GCATATTTTTTAAAAAATAAAAGCCAGTGCAATTATTTTGTTCTCATTCTTTTGTTGGAAAATCAGACAGTGCACAATGATGAAAGACACTAAGGAATTATAACAAATCAGTAACATTTCATTCTGAAGTTTTTCTTTCGGTTCACACCTCTCTTCAGATCCGTGTGCAAAAACATCTCCTGCTCATTGTCTTTGTGGTATGATTTTCCATTTGACTAAGTAAATTGCCATTAAACTGCTATTTTTGAGATACTCTTTTAAAATGAACTTCCAATAGGCGATCTAATCAATGGAACGACAGAAACATTTCTTGGGCAAACGATCTGAACTCTTACTGGAAAAAGTAATTCACCTTGTTTTGAGCTGTGGTGGTGCAGTGGTTAGAATGCAGTATTGCGGGCTAACTGCATTCCACTGCCAGCAGTTCGATGCTGACCACTTCAAGGTTGACTCAGCCTTCCGTCTTTCCAAGGTGAGCAAAATGAGGACCCAGATTGCTGGGGACCAATATGCTGACTCTGTAAACTGCTTAGAGAGGGCTGTAAAGCACTATCAAGCGTATATACGTCTAAGTGCTAGTGCTAGCTTTAAGATTATATGGGTTTGTTTATTTGTTTGTCAAACATCTACAAGATAACAAGTAAAGGTAGGAACAAAAACATGAACAAAGGACGTAAATACAGATAAATGGGGGCAGTAAGACAGGGATGGTAGGCACCCTGGTGCACTTATGCACGGCCCCTTAATGGACTTCTTAGGAATTAGGTAAGGTCCACGGTAGACAGTTTAAGGTTGAAGCTGTGAGGGTTAGAGGCTGTAACAACGGAGCATTCCAGGCACTGACCACTCTTTTGCTGAAGTCATATTTTCTGCAATCGAGTTTGAAGCGGTTTACCTTGAGTTTGTATTGATTGTTTGCCCATGTATTATTGTGGTTGAAGCTGAAGAAGTCGTTGAGGGGCAAGACATTGTAGCAGACAATTTAGTTGTACTATGTTTAGATCGGACCACAAGCGGCACAATTCCAGATTGTCCAAGCCCAAAATTCCAGGCTGGTAGCAGGAATTCTGGAATAGAATTCATAGGGAATTCTATTGTGAGTAGAGGATGGAGCACTCTTCTCGTGAAATACCTCTGGACCCTCTCAATTGTATTAATGTCCGATATACAGTGTGGGTTCCAGGCGGATGAGCTGTATTCAGGAAGTGGTTTGGCAAAGGATTACATATTAATCATTTAACCCAAATTTATGTGGTCATATATACTAAGCCTCGGTGTCCTAACTAACTAAGCAAAGCATGAGGTTTTACTATGCTCACCGAGCCTTATGGATGTTGATCTGAGCACATCATGGTTGGGAGTGCTGAGTAGCTCAGTAATTCAGGGGCTTATTTCATGTGGGGATGAGGCAAGAAGGGAAGCTGTCACTCTTTGCATTTTTTAAAATTCCTAAGTGCTAGCCACATGATGGCGAACCTATGGCACATGTGCCACAGGTGGCACATGGAGCTGTTTGTTAGAGCACGGGAGGCATTGCCTTGCCAGCTCCAGCATGTATGTGCACACTGGCCAGCTGATTTTGGCCTTCTTTTTTGGCCATTTTTTGTCCTCTGGAGGCTTCAGGGAAGCCTCCTGAAGCCTCCGGAAGGCAAAAAAAACGGCACTAGAGGCAAACCAGAAGTCAGTTCCTAAACTTCCGGTTTCCCATAGGGCCATTTTTCACTCTCTGGAAGCTTCAGGGAAGCTTCCTGAAGCCTCCGTAGGGTGTCCAGGGGGCAGGGAGGCTGTTTTGACCCTCCCCAGGCTCCTAGAAAGCCTCTGGAGCCTGAGGAGGGCGAAAAATGGGTCTATTGCATGCCAAAAGTGGGGGGAGGGCAGAGGTCGCATGTGCATGCATGCGGGGGGTCATGCACAAATACGCAGGGGTTGCATGAGCATGTGCGGGGGGTTGCATGAGGATGCGCAAAGGGTCACGCACATAGCTTTATGGGTGTGGGCACACCGCCACACGGGATCGCTGCGCTCTCCCCTCTTTGGCACATGATGGGGAAAAGGTTAGCCCAGTACAGAACTCTCTGGCAACCAGAGCAGCATACAAGAGGAATAGCCAGGTTAATCCTTCTGCATGAAGTTTTGTCAGAAGCATCTTGAGACACATCAGCTGAGCTGCCAGCAGCCATCTCCAAGTCGTAGTGCTTTTCCTTACCAATTGTCATCAAGTGGCAAAGAGAATGGATGAATCAGGTTTCTTGATCAACAGCAAAAGACAGCACATGCGACACCATTGGAGCTTCCGGCTTCTGTTGTGGAACTTCTTGTGTGAAAGAATGACTGGGGGCGACATGATTCCAATATTTGAAGGGCTGCCACAAGGAAAAGGGGAGCCAACCTACTCTCCAAACACCTTGTAGGAAGTTAGCACCCACCCGTCTCCTAGAAGAATGAAATATTAAAAAGGCAGAATATTATACCTCCCTGGATGAGAAAAGGAGAAACATGTTCTTGGAAAGCAGCCCCACAAAGACTGGGCCGCCTTATCTACAACATAAAAGACCTTCAGCTCCAGGGTGATAGGATTAGCCCCCAATCAAGATCCAGACCAGGACAAAGCCATTAAGCCATAATAGGAATTGCCCAAAGCCCCTTCATTACCATCACCCAGCAAGAGTCAACCAAGCCTGGGACTCAAGACAACCTACAAAGTTACTCCTGTATGGGAGTTTGACAACCAATCAGAATACATTTCTTTCGCAGGAACAGAAAGCTCCAAGGCAGGGCCCAAGAGAGGATATATATCTCTCTCTCTCCCTCTCTCCTCTCTCTCTCTCTCTCTCTCTCTCTCTCTCTCTCTCTCTCTCTCACACACACACACACACACACACACACACTCACACACACACACACACACACTTTTTTTTGCCCAGGACTTCAAACCATGTGGTCCTGTCCACCATTAAACCATCTTTCCAAAGGGCTTCCATGTTTCCAGTGTCTCTCTCCCCACTTGGAACTGAACCCAGATGGACATTTCTTCCAACACCCTGAAGGCAGGACAAAAACCAATGGATGGAAACTAATCAAGGAGAGAACCAACCTAGAAGAAACTTCCTGAAAGTGAGAATAATTAAGTGGAACGACCTCCTTCCAGAAATTGTGGGTGTTCCAACACTGGAGATTTTTAAGAAGAGATTGGGCAATCATTTGTGTAAAACGGTATAGGCTCTCCTGCTTGAGCAGGGGATTGGACTAGAGGACCTCCAAGGTCCCTTCCAACTCTATTATTCTGTTAAATGCTCTGTGATCATTCAGGAATAACTTGGACTGACCAGTCTTTTTTTTTCTTTTATATATTAGGACTTTCCATCCTGCTTCCAGTATTGGTATAGTGCTTCCTATGCTGCCCCAGATAACTTCCTATATTACTTTTCCAATCTGGAAGTCTCTGCTTGCTGCTGCTTGTTCTAGCTACCACTCTTGCTGCTGCTGCTGCTGCTGCCACCCACAGGGTCCACCAATGAATGGTTTTACTCTGCTATCGCTCTGTCAACCAGCAGGCAGACTTGCACACTAAAATAAAACAAGCCTCTCCAAAATCATGGCGCTTTTAGAATTAGGGAAAGGGGAAACAGAGGCGCCAGCTCACAGGTTTGCCACGGTACTTTCTCACTGCAATGCATTTGGAGGGAAAGGGGGGGGTGGGAAATTACCCAAAAAAATTCCACAATGGCTTTATTAAATGTTTGCATTACTGCCATCTCTGGCTTTAAAATGCCTGTTCTGCCCTTAATGATCTGAACACAAATGAGTAACACAACATAGCACTAGAACACAATCCCAGAGTAGACTGATTATTACTTCTACGGACCCGCTCTAACAAAGGACCAAGCTCTCTCCAACTGCAGAGATGGCCTGCCAGATCTATGTGCCCATGAAATAAAAGGGATCTGAGGCTATTTTTATTCTTGTGGCATGTCACCACATGCAATTCCTGCCAGCTTTTGATTGAAAGCTCAAAGTGATCAATAGAAGGAAAATGTATTTTTGCTTTAAAAGAAAAATAGTGGGAGGTGGATGCTGAAATACATCACAAGATTGCTACTGTACTACCTATCAAAACGATATCATCCTGATAATTACATTGATCATTATAATTGATTGTGAAATTGGGTTGGTTATATAAACCATGCTTCAAATTTCCACATTTGAATTAAGCATCACCAGTAGCCAAGAACCGCCACTGGTGATGCTTAATTGAAACGTTTATGGGATAAATTAATTTGATTTATTGCATCCTAAAAATGCTATCTAGTGAAAGAAATGCAAGTATTGCTATCAATGTAATGGCAACTTAATCATATAGAAGTAGCATACATAACTTTAAAAAACTCACGTCAATGAAATATCGGTAACTAAGAATTAGATATCTTTTTTCCTAAATACGCTTGATAGTTTCTGGTAATTTTAGATCAAATTAATATTTGCACACCAAAATAAAGCATTATAATTAAAGGACACATTTCACCTTCTGATACATCTTTCCAACTCTAGAAATCATCATTTTGAGATATTATAATAAGATCCATGTCAGAGCAGTTCCCTGTTCTGGAGAATTAAAAGTGCATTCTGGTTTCTTTAAAGCTATAGAAAAGCTATGAATCCGATGGATATTGCTGAATAAGACTCCCATCATCCCTTATGGTCAGTCCTTCCACATAATCCAGGCAGGAAAGAAGACTAGATGAGCTAATTTCTACTTCATTGTAAAACTATAGTATATTAACAGAATCTTGCAATTCTGAAGGCACATACTTCCTGGCTACCACTTTGAACTGTCTGATCAATTAAGGTGGGTTTCTCCTAAATTTCTTCCTCTGACCATTAATCCATTGGGGGCTCCTCCCTCTCTTGTCTGGTGGTTTTCTAGGTAGTGTCTCTTCCTCTCATTTCCCAAGGTCATCCATACATTCCAGTACACTCCTCATATTATTTTATTATTATTATTCATATTTATAGACCGCCCCCTCTCCCGAAAGGGACTCGGGGCGGTGTACAGTCACTAAAATGCGTTATAAAATACATACATAAAACAGTTAAATAATTAAATACGTAGGTGGAGGAGGTTGCAAGACTGTATATAGAATAATAAATATAGTACATTAAAAGCTTATTAAAACCCCAAACCCAATTAAAATATCCCCGGGAGGTAAAACTAAGAAAGTGCCAGGCCAGCTGATTGAAATAGGTGAGTCTTTAACTTTTGCCGGAAGGAACGGAGGTCGGTGGTAGTTCGAATGTCTGGGGGGAGGTCATTCCAGAGGGTTGGGCCCATCACAGAGAAGGATCTACTCCTAGGTGTCGCCCGCTGGCATTGCCTAGCAGACGGCACCAGGAGGAGCCCCTCTCTGTGTGAGCGGATAGGTCGCAGGGACATGTGTGGTAGGATGCGATCCTGCAGATACCTAGGTAGAGGGAGCTGCTGGGAGTTGTATTTCAACAACAAACACTGAGGGAGCATATGATTCCTATTCCAGGCTAACTTTCTTTACATCCACAAGAAAAATAGGTGCCAAGGGTGGAATCTGGAGCTGTGTAATCCTGTGATTGATGTAGTCATTTGTGTAATCAATACACTGGGGCAATAAAGCGAAGGACATGTTAATAGAGAAACCAATGAATCCAACTCTTTGAGGGTCCACAAAAAATCCCTTCTCCTCATCCTCCATCAACACCTCATGCCAGTGTTGTTGTCATCAACACTGACAACAGTGTTGTCAATATAAAAGGCAATGGTTAGATCTGTTTTCACAAGCCAAGTGGCCAGCAAGAGGTATACGATTAGAGTTTCTATTATCCTTATTTATGATGCAACCATGTCGGCTGGAGATGTTGCAGAATTATGCTCTAACATCCCTGGACAATTTTAGGTTAAGAGCTGCCCAACACTGAACAATGCTTACCTACATTTGAAGGACAGGTAGAATGAAGCTGTTGCTGCCTTAAAAGAAAAAAAAAACCTAGTGTCACTCAAGTTGAGTTGTGACTACATAGAGATGCCATGGTATTATTCTTAATAATAATGCAAAAATGTTTTGCACTGCCTTTTTTCAGAAATTCATCAATTTCTTTTAATCTATAGCGCTAAGACTTCTTGATGCTCTCCCATCAAATTACTAACCAAGCATGATCTTATTTTCATTTTTCAAGATCAGCCAAGGCCAGCCATCTTTTGTACCTCCAGATGTATCCCACCCCCCACTACTACTCAAAAGATGTGTATTTTTCAGGAAAAAAATTAAAAATTTGCCTGCAAAACCTGTATTACAATAGAAAGTTCATGCCAAAATATGTACCTTCAAATCCTTGACTTAGAGTCATTAGTTTTGTCAACATGTGAAGTTACAACATCACTAAAAAAAATGACTTATGGCCGCTTTTCACACTTGCAATCATTGGAGCATCCCCATGGCCATGTGATCAAAATTCAGGTGTTTGGCAACTGATGCTGCGGTGTCCGGGGGTCATGTGATCACCTTTTGTGATCTTCTGAGAAGCAAAGCCAATGGGGGCGCCAGAGTCACTTAATCATGATAGTAGTTCACTTAACAACTGTGGTAAGAAAAGTTTGTAAAATGGAAGCAAAGCTCACTTTGCTGCTGCCTTGCCTAGTGACAGAAATTTTGGGTTTGATTGTGAATGAAAGTCAAGGACCGCCTGTCAATGCACACAGAAATGAATATGGCATATTAATTTATATTCCAACTTGAAAAGTATCTGCTTCCTTTGATATGGAGGCGGAATCGATTTGTGACTAGGAAAAGAAAATGAGGCAATGCATTCAGGTGTAATTAGTAAAAACAGAACCCAGAAATACAACCAAAAAATCTTCCCCCCAAAAGCGAGGTTAAATATATGATCATGACAACTGGCCTTTTTTAGCAATCTAGACACAGCATTTTAAAGCAGCTGAAGTTTCTGAACACTTTCCAGAGAAAGCTTTACATAGAGCATGCTGCAAGCGATAAGATATATTTAAAATCCACTTATACCATCTGGCATCCAGAACCTGAGCTGTGACTAGGAATATACATCCATCCCGGGAGTGGGGGGGAGGCGCCACTCTTTCTTAATGCCACACCACTATCACAACCATCTGTCAAATTCCCATCAGCCTCAATCAAATGTTCAGTTCCAAGGGCCCTATGATTGCCTATATAAAGACTAAAACAATGGGCAGAGGGATTCTAGGAAATTCCAGGGTTCTCCAAATTTGGCAATTTTAAGACTTGTGGACTTCCAGAATTCCTCAGCCAGCATAGTTGGGAGTTGAAGTCCACAAGTCTTAAAGTTGCCAAGTTTGGGGACCCCTGATCTTGAGTTAGGAACTGTAACCCTCAGATACTGCCAAACTAGGTATAGATAAAGCTTCCCCTCGCACATATGTCGTTCCTGACTCTAGGCGGTGGTATTCATCTCCGTTTCAAAGCCAAAGAGCCAGCGCTGTCCAAAGACGTCTCCTTTGTCATGTGGTTGGCATGACTAAACACTGAAGGCGCACGGAACGCTGTTACCTTCCCACCAAAGGTGGTCCCTATTTTTCTACTTGCATTTTTACATGCTTTCGAACTGTTAGGTTGGCAGAAGCTGGGACAAGTAACGGGAGCTCACTCTGTTATGCGGCGCTAGGGATTCGAACCGCCAAACTGCCAACCTTTCTGATCGACAAGTTCAGCATCTTAGCCACTGAGCCACCGCATCAAACTACAATTCCCAAAAATCCCAACCAGCACACCCAACAAAGATGAAATATTACTAGTTCCCTAATCCTTTTGTTAATCCTTCTCAGTTGTCTTGCAGTATATATGCTTAATCTTCTCCCATCTTCACTTCATTGCTGGCATTTCTGATCTCCCACTGATTAGAACAAAAATACTTTTCTTTCACACCACTGATGTCAAATTTTGACAAACACTTTTTTCTTCCTGCCCACCTTAAGTTCATATAAATCAGGCTTTTATGTAACAAGGTTTTATTTTCCAGAAATAAGACCTGCTCTTCAATAGAGCTATTAATGGTAGCAAGGCTGAATCAGAAGAGGTGTTGATGCATATTCTTTGTAATGCCATTGCAATTACTGAAATTTAATGAACAACCATTACAGAGCCTATAATCTAGGCAGGATTGACAAATGAGTGAACTATAACGTTAGTCGTTTATGGTCTTAGTTGAAAGATTACGTAGGCTGAATATTATTTCACAGGAGCTGGAGTTCTTAAATCCCATCTCTACCAAAAAAAAAAAAAAAGGCTACTTCATCCAAGAACAGCTTGGATGCTCTCTCCATGTTAGGTCTAGCAAAGTCTCAGCTGTGCACTGTAGCACTAAAATATTAATTACAGCGGGGAGGAAAGTTTGCAAGACACTTAGGATATCATTCATCCATTCATCCATTACAATCTTTGTTGTTGTTAGTTGCAAAGTCATGTCCGATCCATCGCAACCCCATGGGCAACATTCAGTGGTGGGATTTAAATAATTTAACAACCGGTTCTCTGCCCTAATGATTTCTTCCAAAACCAGTTCATCAAACCGCTCAGAAAGCTAACAATTGGTTCTTCCGAAGTGATGCGAACTGGCTAAATCCCACCACTGACCACATTCCTCCAGGCCTTCCTGTCCTCTACCATCCCCCAGAGTCAGGGGTGGGTTCCGGCAATCACTACTGCCAGTTTGCTCATGGGCGTGCGCGTGCATGCACAATGCAATGAAAATTGTTCTGTGCATGTGCAGGAGCAAAAAACAAGATGGCGTGGCGGGCCTGGGTCGCTGCCGGTTCCAGGAACCGAGGCCGCGAAACCGCTACCCATTCGGCCAAACCAGTCTGAACCAGTACTGCCCTTTTAAGCTCACACTGACTGCTTCAGTGATTCCATCCAGCCACCTCATTCTCTGTCGTCCTGTTCTTCTTTTGCCCTCAATCATTCCCAGCATTAGGCTCTTCTTCAGTGAGTCCTTCCTTCTCTTTAGGTGGCCAAAGTATTTGAGTTTCATCTTCAGGATCTGGCCTTCTAAAGAGCAGTCAGGGGTGATCTCCTCTAGGATTGACCGGTTTGATCGTCTTGCAGTCCAAGGGACTTGCAGGAGTCTTCTCCAGCACCATAGTTCAAAGGCCTCAATTCTTTGGCGCTCAGCCTTTCTTATGGTCCAACTTTCACAGCCATACCATACATTGCAACTGGGAAAATCATAGCCTTGACTATGCACACTTTTGTTGGCAGGGTGATGTCTCTGCTTTTTAGTATGCTGTCTAGATTTGCCATAGCTTTCCTCCCCAGGAACAAGCATCTTTTAATTTCTTGGCTGCAGTCTCCATCTGCGGTGATCTTGGATCCCAGGAAAATAAAATCTGTCACTACTACAGAATGTAGTTTGCCATTTCTTCCCCATCTATTTTCCCAGAATTGAGAGGGCTGGATGCCATGATCTTAGTTTTCTTAATGTTGAGTTGCAAGCCAACTTTTTAACTCTCCTCCTTTGCCCCCAACAAGAGGCTCTTTAATTCCTCCTCACTTTCTGCCATTAGAGTAATAATGGCCGAGTGGTAATTAGAGTGGTAATTTTACCCAGGAGTAAATACCTTTGATTCACTTCTGGATAAAGATAAGATAAATCTGCAGCATTAGACAGTTTTCCACTCTTTCAGAGGAGAGGTCAGAATGCAAAAACATGGTGTGGGCTGCTAAATTCAATGTATACCCAATGTAATCAAAGTGTGAAAGATTTGAACGCAAACAGTATAAATGTTAAAGGTGCTCTGTTATTTTAATATAGCCTTCCCTGATCTGGGTCCTTCCACATGTGCTGGGATAAGAACAGGGGTGAAATTCAGCAGGTTCTGACAAGTTCTGGAAAACTGGTAGTGGAAATTTTGAGTAGTTCGGAGAACCGGCAAATACCACCTCTGTCTGGCCCGAGAGTGGGGTGGCAATGGAGATTTTGCAGTATCCTTCCCTGGGAGTGGGGAGGGAATGGGGATTTTGCAGTATTCTTCCCCTGCCACGCCCACCAAGCCACGCCCACAGAACTGGTAGTAAAAAAAATTGAATTTCACCACTAGATAAGAACTCCAAAATTCCCAACCAACTTGGTCAACACTCAGGGGCAGAGAGACAGATACAAGTACAAATTCATCACAATTCATCAAATCACTCAAGTAATTCCATTTACAAAATTACTAAGCAAATAATGGAAAAATTAAGACCTTGAGAGGAAGAAGGGGGGAGCAGGAGGAGGAGGAGGAAGAGGAGGAGGAGAAGGAGAAGGAGAAGGAGAAGGAGAAGGAGAAGGAGAAGAAGAAGAAGAAGAAGAAGAAGAAGAAGAAGAAGAAGAAGAAGAAGAAGAAGAAGAAGAAGAAGAAGAAGAAGAAGAAGAAGAAGAAGAAGAAGAAGAAGCAGCTAGTTAAAGGAAATAACCTCTACACTGTGCGATGAAAACTATCTCTTTAGAATTTTTCTTCAGGTACGTCATAAACCCTTTTGGATTTCAGAGGGAACTTGAGTGTTTTTTTCTGAGGTTTTGATAGATGGTTTGATTGAGACTTTGGTTGCTGACCGCAATGAGATGGGGGAGACAGCTTTAGATTGCATTGTGCAGATTAGAAAGTGCTCCCTAAAAAAAATGAAATGTGTATGAGATGGAAATAATTTGTAGTCACTGAAGGGCACTAAGAGTTCCATTTCAGAATTATAAGGTTTTGTTTTTTTAAAAAATGAAGGTAATTGTGTAAGCTGAGGGGGACTCAAAAGCAACAATAATATAAGAAATGCCTTTAATAAGGAGCAACTAAATAATCACAAGGAGCAGCGCGATGTTTGAGTTCACACTAACTCTTCTTCAGCCCTCACAAAAAGATAGCAAACAGTAGCCTGAAGGCAGAGGTGGTATTTAGCCAGGTCTGGCATGTTCTGGAGAACCGGTAGCGGAAATTTTGAGTAGTTCGGCGATCCGTCAAATAGGCTGGCTCTGCCCCCGCAGCCTCCCAGCCTCCCAGCTGATCTTCTTTTGCTGCCCTCAACAGGAGAACGGAGTTGGAAAGCAGGTTAGTGGGGTGGGGAGAGAATGGGATTTTGCACTATCCTGCCACGGTGACAAAGCCACGGCAACAAAGCAACACCCACAAAGCAATGCCCACAGAACCGGTAGTAGAAAAAATTGAATCCCACAATTGCCCGAAGGTAAGGAAAGGCAGAACCATTTCCCCCTCTGCCCTGTTTCGACCGTAACATGCAATAATCTTCAAATGACTGGAAAGGAACCCAGAATGTAGTTTGCCAGCTTAATTCGTTTGACCCTGCTAAGATCTCAGCTCGCACCTAACACGCTGGAACAATGAAACCATCCTAGCTTTTCCTTTGAAACTATGATCCATAACACCACACAGGCCCTCTATCATGCAAAAAATAGAAATACAGACAACAGCAGCAAATCTAAGTAGAAAGTGATGGTGAATCTTTGGGGCTTGATTCAAAGATTCAGAAAATGCCTACCTTGATTCTGCTGACATGTCTCTGTCTCCCTCTCTCTCACACACACACATACACACACTCACCAAACAAAAAAGGAAAAAATAATGACAAAGACTAATAAATTTATTATTTAATAAACACTTACTTACAGGTAGTCCTTGATTTACAACACTTTATTTAGTGACTGTTACAACAGTACTGGAAAAAGTGACTTATGACCATTTCTCACACTTACAATCTTTCTATCAGTCCCATGATTGTGAAATAAAAATTCAGATGCTTGGCAATTGGTTTGTACTGTTGAAAGAAATGTCCTTCTGGGTTTGGCTCCAAGTGGGGAAAAAGACACTGGAGACATGGAGGCTGCTTGGAAAGATGGTTTTAATGGTGGACAGGACCACATGGCTTGAGTCCTGAGCAGAAAAGGTGATCACATGCTTCAATGTTGGTGGAGAAGAAGAGAAGGGCGGACTGAGATGCGGAGTCCCTGGTTTTATGCCCTCTCTGACCTTTGATCTTGAGGTTGTCTTCTAATTGGTTGTCAGACTCCCATGGGTCCATGCAGGGGCAACCTTCTAGGCTGCATTTTGAATCCAGGTTTGGTTGAGTTCTCAGATGCCATGTGATGAGTTGGGTAAAAGGCCAATATTATCATGCCTTAATCCCATCCCCCTAGAGCTGAAGGGGAGAACTCTTTATTATGTAAAGGGACTGGCTTGGCCACCTTAATGGCCCATTGACAAAGTAGGTGGAGGCAGGAAGCTACAAGGAGCTATTCTCTCTTTAAACATGTTTCTTCCTTTTCACATCCAGGGAAATGTAATATTCTGCCTTTTCAATATTCCCTAGGATATTTCATTTTTCTGGGAGGGGGCTGGGTGATAACTTTCCACAGTACTTACAACTGTTGCTGTGTCCCAAGGTCGTGTGATCCCCTTTTGTGACCTTCTGACAAGCAAAGCCAATGAGGAAGCCAGATTCACTCTACAACCATGTTACTAGTATATCAACTGCAGTGATTCACTTAACAATGGTGGCAAGAAAGGTCATAAAATGGCACAAAACTCACTTAACACACCTCTCACTTAACAACAGAAATATTGGTCTCGATTATGGTCGTAATCGAGGCACGTCAAGGACTACCCGTAATGGTAAATGTTTTTTTCTAATGGCTATGCGAGACACCTCTGGGTTGCATGAGGCCTGGAAACTTTGGGAGATGCTCCTGTGTGGCCTTGTAGCCTCCAAAAATAACGCGATAGCACATCCCATTCTTGTGTGAATTTCAGAGGTCGCAGATGCTCCATGAAAGCAAAGGCCTGTGGCATGATTCCACCAGAGAGTCCAGAGGTCTGGCATAACACCAAAAATGGCATGGCATTGTGGGAAGAAATATCAATCTGGGTCAGTTCCAAGCCGGGAGAAAGGCACTGGAGACAAAATGGAAGCTAGAGACTGATTGGGTCCATTTATGAGGAACAGGACCACATGTTTGTGGTTGTGGTGCAGATGACCACATGGAGTTGAGAGTGGGGTTTTTATACCTTGTCTTGGGCTTTGCACTTGAGCTTCCTGTTCCTTTGCGAGAACATGTAATTCTATTGACTGTCGTCAGACTCCCATGGGGCCATGTAGGGGTTATGCAGGGGTCATAGCTGGCTCTATAGGCAAAGTGTAAACCCTAGGTGTTTGTCTGAGCCAAGTTTGGTTGAAGTTTCTGAGGGTGATGCAATGAAGGGGCTTGTGTTCTGAAAGGGTTTAGGCAATTCCTTTTGTGGCTTAATGGCTTTTTCCTGTGTTGGACCTTGGGTGATGGCTGCTTCTAATCCTACCATTCTGCCTTTGTTTCAAAAGATCCTGTCTTGAATGGATTACCAAGTCTGCATTTCTAAAAGCTGGCCTCAGTATCTGCTGGGGCAGGGAAATTGAGTCTGCTTTCTGTTTTTTAAGAGTATGTTTTGTCATTTCTCCTTTAGGGAAGTACAGCATAATATTCTGCATTTTTAAAATATTTCCCAAAATATTTCATTTTTCTAGGAGAGGTGTAGGTGCTGACTTTCTACAGCATATCACCTGTGACACATGTGTCATAAGTTCAGCATCGCTAAACTAGAAGACAGGTGGTGTCATGTGTGCATCCCACTGGATCTTAGGCAGTGCAGCTAATTTGCCCTTTGCTGTCAAGGGGGATTTTTCTACATTTATGCTCTAGGTGTACATTACAGTCAATCGCTTTCTAATGCATTTTTATATGTGATAGAAAGCTTAAGGTTGCTATCATACAGTGACAACATACTGACTCCTCCAGGTATCTAATGCCTAGAGGTGTGGCTGCCTTTTTCCCCCTGCATGTTAGCAAACGTTGCTTGCAGGGTTGAGATTCAGCCGGTTTGGACCGGTTCAGGTGAACTGGTAGTTCTGGTGATCAGTTGGCACTGCCCGCCCACCCCTGCACTAGTCAGTCCTCTATTTCCTTTGTTTGAAGCCCAACTGATAGGTGCAGCAGGATTACCATGCTTCAGCTATTTTATTTACAGGGGCTACAGTAGGAGGTAAGTTTTAGAGCTGTTTTGAAACACACTGGGAGCGTGTGTGTGAACTGGTTGTTATACCGACTGAATCTCGCCACTGATTGCTTGGATCTATTGGGGATTGGGTCCCAGTTCAAATGGCATTTTCAGAGGAAAGGTTTGTGTTTATCCCCCCACCCCGAATCACTGGAAGGAAAAATCAGATCCTCTTCTTTTTTCTCTTCTCTAATCCAGGGGTGGAGAACTGTAGCCCCTTTATGACCATGGCTGGCTTAGGCATTCTGGGAGTTTGAAGTCCACAGGTCATAAAGAGGCCATAGTTCTCCAACTCTGCCCTAATCCCTCTGTCCCAGGGGTGTCACACTCGCAATGACACGTTGTCGTCATGTGATGTATTGCAACTTTTCCCCCTTTGCTAAAATGGGGGAGCGTGTGGCCAGTGCATGACACATCGGACCTGTGGGCCGTGAGTTGGACTGTTGCTCTGTCCTGTTTAAAAATGTCCTTGGTGCCTAGGAGATTTTTCTAATTCCTGCCTACCTGTAAGCATGCCCTTGCCAGCATCGCTTTGCAAAAAGGCACAAAAGCTGGAGAATGAGAAGATTGCCTCTTTGCTCATTCTCGCTACTAAAGGAAATTTGAACACTCTACCAAAATCAGCCCATCGATGGTGATTCTCTTGCCTCAGGATACCATTGGCCAGAAGAAGGACACTTCAATTAAAGTCAATTCATTGAAATAACACTGTACAGAATCAAATGACCTTTGGTTCGTAGTCCTGTGCATCTGCTTAATGGAAGAAGCCAAACTCCTTGTAGCGAGACAGCCATGCTACTCAATGGTAGGCAAAAACCAGAAGACTGGAAACCCCTTTTCTAACTAGCAAGTTTCATTATAGGCAAATGCTTTTGTGAGCTACAACTCGTTTTCTCTCAAATGCCTTTAATAAAGAAGCTTATGCCCTTTAATTAAAAAAAGTGTTAGTTCAGAGGTGTCAAACTCGCGGTGTCATGGCAGCTTCACGTGACGTATCATGGCTTCCCCCTCCTTCGCTAAAACGGGCATGGGCGTGTCCAGCACATGATGCATTCAACCTGCAGTCAGCCCCGTGTTAGTTCAAAAAGGTGCTACCAGATGCTTCTGGTGACTGAGACCAGTTTACGAACTATTATGGAATCTGGACCTTCAGTAAGTCTATTGGCTAGAACAGTTTTTATTTAGACACAGCTAAAACACCTTTATCAAAAAAGTTCATTGATTTATGATTGTAGACTTTACTTACTTTCCCACGTTGGTGGGTTTCCAAATTTTTTAGAACCTCTTCTGTAGGTGTGGCCTGCTTTGGGGGAGTGGCTTGCCAGCCATGTGACTGGGTGGGAGTGGCCAACTTGTAAAATGTGGTGAAACTTACTTAACAACGCTCTTGCTTAGCAACCAAAAGGTTGGCTCAGAAACTCTGGCATTTGAAGCATGCAAGCCTTAAAGCTGTCAAGTTTGAACACCCCTGGGGGGTTTTTTCTAAAGAGTTAGGGGTGCAAGGGTCTTGTAACTTAACATCTTTAAGACTTGTGGACTTCAACTCCCAGAACTCCTCCTCCAGTCATATTGGCTCAGGAACTCTGGCATTGAAGCACGCAAGTCTTAAAGCTGTCAAGTTACAAGACCCTTGCACCCCTAACCCTTTAGAAAAAAAACCCCAGGGGTGTTCAAACTTGATAGCTTTAAGACTTGTGGACTTCAACTCCCAGAATTCCTCCTCTCGCTCTTCATCTTGATGATGTGCGGACAGGCAGGGGGGAGGGAGCTGGAACCAGTTCTAAACGGCACTGCAGATTTGTGGAACCTCTTCTATAGAAGAAGTTAGAACTGGCAGGAACCCACCCCTGCTTTCCCACTATTCTTTCACAGTATCATAGAGTTTGAAAGTCATCCAGTAAGTCATCCAGTCCAACCTTCCCACTACGTTTTTTGCCAAATTCAAGCTTTGTTTGAAGAGTTCTATCAAAGGAGGCTCACCATTTCCTGTAGCAAGCTGTTCCACTGACTGACTGCTCACTATAATTGTTAAATGAACCGTGCAGTTGTTAAGCGAATCTGCCTTCCTCCATGCACTTTGCTTCTCTGAAGCTCCCTGGGAAGGTTCCTAGGACCCTGGGACACGGTAGCCATGCTAAATACATGCCAATTGCCAAGTATCTCAGGTAGGTGGCAGTGGGAATGCTGCAATAAGTGTGAGAACTGGTCTTAAGTCCCATTTTCAATGCCATTGTTACTTTGAACCGACATTAAACAAATGGTTGTAAATCGAGGACTACCAATTTTATACAAAAATAATTTCAGTTTACATCTGACTTTCATTTGACTAAATATACCTCCCTATTTTGCTGGCCAAATGATTCCGTACTGGTGTACAGCTCCATGGGGTTGCAATGGTATATGAGAGCAGCAATTAGCTACTCTTATTCAAGCAACAATTTAGGGTAGGGGTGTCCAAACTTGAGAACTTTAAGACTTGTGGACTTCAACTCCCAGAATTCCCCAGCCAGCCATGCTGGCTGGGGAATTCTAGGAATTGAAGTCCACAAGTCTTAAAGTTCTCAAGTTTGGACACCCCTGATTTAGGGGGATTGTTCTAAGGGCAAAGAAAGATTCAGAGCTTCTCTGCCCAAAATGCAAAATATTAGAAGAAGGCCTTCTTCTTTCTGGCCTTGTTCCTGTTCTTGGCTCTTGCTATAGGTATGCTGTAGGCTGCCTAAAATTTCTTCAGCATATAAAGATAGGGTAGAAACGAACATATTGGCCTCACTGAAGGACGTGATTGCCCCCTGCTGGCCAAATTACTGCATTACATTTTGTTTTCCTTGGCTAGCGTTGTTCTCAGACCACGGTTTTCCCCAAAGGCGCCAAATGTATTTGAAATAAAGCAGTCTTGCTTTCCTAGTACGGCGAATGAATTCTTTTCCAGAACTGTTGGATGAAAATTTCTGACTAACTCAAGAGCAGGCAGTAATTCAATTGAAACCGGTTCATAAAAAGCAATATGTCACAGTATTTTGTGTTTCCTCCAAAGCGGTATTTATAAACAACAACCATGAATACACTTTTCTTTTTCTGAAAATCCTGGAGTCCCAGTGCTACCTGGAATAAATCAGTTATCAAATTTATATGGGGAGGAGTGGGACAGAAAATCAGGCATGTGAGTAGAAATTATTGCATTGTCTTTACACCCCACTCTTCCTTTGAGAGGTCTTAAGTAATGTTCATGTTTCCCCCCCTCTGTTTCATCCTCATTATGACCTTGTGAGCTAGGGTGAAAAACAGAGTGACTAAGCTAAAGTCACTTCATCTGGGTTAGGTGAGAATTTGTTGGACAGGATTCTTGAGAGTCATTTGGACTACAAGATCAAATCAGCAGCAACAACCCTGACTGTTCTTTGGAAGGACAGATGCAGAAACTGGATCTCAAATACTCTGGCCACCAAAGGAGAAGAGAGGACTCCGGGAAGAAGACCCTGATGCTGGGAAAGACTGAAGGCAAAAGGAGAACGGGTCAGCAGAGGATGAGATGGTTAGATAGTGTCAGGGGTGGGCTTCAAAAATTTCAGCAACGGGTTCTCTGCCTGGTTGCTGGATGGGCGTGGTCATGGTGGGGGTTGCCTAGTCGGCCTCTGGCACCACGGCGGGAGAACCATTTTTGCTTTCCCCGGGCTCCAGAGGCTTTCCTCTCACCGAGCCTCCGCACAGGCCCTGCACTTACCTAGCATCCAAAACGGGCTGTGTGGAGACTCCTGGGAGGGGCGAGGAAGGATGGGAGGAGCCAGCCAGGGGTGGGATTTGGAGGTTCTCCAAACTAGCCATAATGTTAGCTATGGGTTCCCCCAAACCCGGATAAACCGGTAGCAGCCCACCCCTGGATAGTGCCATCGATGCAATGAACATGAATTTGGACAAACTGCAAGAGACTGTGGAGGGACAAAGGGGCCTGGCGTACGTGTGATCCATCGACACAACCTAGCGACTGAACAAATGTGAGAATTGGAATCTGTTCTTCAAATTCTCATTGTAACAACTTAACCACTATACCATCATATCTAATAAATGAAATTCTCCAACAGATTAAATTGGCATAAAAGGAGAGGGGGGAAAGCGCATTGATCCTTTCGTAAGTATTCATGAAGTGTGTCAAACTCGCGGTGTCTCGTGGTTGTCACATGACATTTTGTGACGTTTTCTCCCCTCGCAGAGCTGGGTTGGGCATTCCTTACGCATCCTGCCCATGGGCCACCCGTTTGACACCCGTGTCCTAGATGGAAAAAAATCACCTATGCATTTGTATGCCTCTCTTCACTCTTAGGTGCCACTCTTTTCGTTTTATTTCCACTTCACCATGATGTAGGATTAGAGCAGCAATTGTCCTAGCCTGATGGAATAGTGGGACTGAATGATTAAAAGGACTGAAGTTTACACTGTAACCTAAAAGAGAATGTTTATATAACAATGGAAAATTGGGATATAACTTCAGAAAAATAGTCTAGAATGTGTAAAGGGGCTTCATATGTATGCTTGTGTTGATGAAATGGAAAACCATGCTTGAATTTCAAGAATGAATGAACGGGGGATGTTGTGCACAACAGCTAAATAAGAAATTGAAATAGAAACCAGACCAAGCATCCTAAACGTGGAGAGGAAGGACCTTAACATTGTTCCATACCAGGTAAATTGAGCCGACCAATAGTATTGTAGAAAGTTAGCACCCACCCGTCTCCTAGAAGAATGAAATATTCTAGGAAATGTTAAAAAGGCAGAATATTATACCACCCTGGATGAGAAAAGGAGAAACATGTTCTTGGAAAGCAGCCCCCACTTTTGTTAATAGCCCCAGAAAGACGGGACCATCTTATCTACAACACAAAAGACTTTCAGCTCCAGGGTGATAGGATTAGCCCTCACTCAAGATCCAAACCAGGACAAAGCCATTAAGCCATAATAGGAATTGCCCTTTCAGAACACAGTCCTCTTCATTAAATCACCCAGCACAATTCAACCAAGCTTGACTCAGAAAACCTACAAGGTTATCCATGACCCCTACAGCAGCCAATACCTTGTTACAGGAACGGGAAGCTCAAATTCAATGCCTAAGAGAGACTATAAATCTCCATCCATCTCTCTCTCTTCCTCTGTCTCTGTCTCTGTCTCTGTCTCTCTCTCTCTCTCTCTCTCTCACACACACACACACACACACACACACACACACACATACCAGCCTGTCTTTCTTCCCACTTGGAACAGAACCTAGATGGACATTTCTTCCAACAGTATTATTTACCCCACAACTTATATTTTCATGATATGCCAGCGGAATAAAGTTAATATTTCCCCCTTTGCATTAAGGTGGGGAGGGGTGGGGTGGACTTCAAAAGAACAGACAGATAAGGGCTAATAGAAAATGGCAACAGGAAAATATACCACAAATTATAACGCTGTCAAAAGTCTTAAGTGTTACATACTAGCTTCAACTACAGTGGTTTCCACCAAGGTCCTCTGTTCTGGTGGGAACAGAGGTTTAATCTCATTGGTCAAAGGGTCTGACAGCTCCCTATAAAAGGGCTGCTGTCAGACTCAACCTTCGCTGGATTGTTCTCACTTGTTGCATTTAATAAAGAGCTGTTGTTACCGTTAGCCTGTGTGATCCTATTCATTACCCGATCTAACACCGGCAATGAAGGTGGGATTGGAAGGCAACTAGGTGAACCAAAAAGAGCGTAGCAATCCAGCAAGTACATCCAGCCCGGAGCTCAGCCCAGCTTCGAGCAGCCATTTTTGAGCGGCAAACTCAAAACGCCCTCAGGACATAAAATGGCCATGCACGCCCCACCGTCTCCATATGACCCAGTCACCGAGCACTGGGACTCGTATATGCTATGTTTTGACTGCTTCCTCAAAGCCAACATCTTCAAGAGCCTTTCTGAAGGCCGCAAAAAGAACATGTTCCTTGGTTACTATGGACGGGAAGTGTTCGAAACTGCCAAAGACCTATCAGAACCAACGCCGCTACAATCAGTCACATGGCCCGTGCTCCAACAGACACGGAGGACCCACTACGCTCCCAAGCCATCTAAGCACGTTCACCAGCATGAATGTAACATTCGCAACCAGTGAGAAGGCGAATCAATCAACAAGTATTTTATATATGTAATATATATATGTGCTTTTATTTATTGTACGCCGCCCCGAGTCCCTTGTGGAGAGGGAGCGGCTAACAAATCAAATAAATAAAATAAATAAAAATAAATATTTTGCGGCACTACAAAAGGCCGCAGCGTATTGTAAGTTCCGAGACCTAGACGAACTCATTCTTGACTGCATAATTTATGGTGTGCGGGACATTAATTTACAGAGGAGGTTACTTGCCAAGTCTAACCTCACTCTACTAATTGTAGAGGCCAGGGCATCAGAATTGGCTGTTAAGTCCACAGAGACACTGCATCATCAAAACAATCCGCAAGACGCGTGGAAGAATACACGTGTTCACCGCGAGGCTACAGAGGCCGAGAATTCTGAAGGTGAAGAAGATGACAGCTGCCACATGCGCAGTAGCCTCGCCAAGCCGAAGTGCAAATTCGAACAACGATTCTCGACTTGCTCTAGCTGCAGAGGAGACCATACCCAATTGGCTTGCTGTTTCCGCGATGCTACCTGCCAGTGCTGCGAGTGAAAAAGGCACATTGCCAAGGTGTGCAGAAGCGAGCACCCCACAACAACCTGGCAGCCAAGAAGCCAAGCGAACCGCCAGCAGAGACCCAACCATGGGGCATGGCAGAAGCCACCACAGCACTCAGAGAGCGATGCCAGAGTCACCTACCACACAATCAGCCAAGTCCGCACTAAGCGGCCAAAAAAGTTGAAGGTCACAGTCCTCATCGAAGGCTCTCCATGTGAGATGGAGATCGACACCGGGTCATCACTGACCATCATGCCATGGTCTACACTCAAGCTGGCTATCCCTAGCCTAAAGAAGCAGCATCTAATCGCCCCTGACATCCGCTTTTATGATTACCAGGGGAACCGAGTCCCCATCGTGGGCCAGGGCACCTTCCGGGTGCAATTCAAGAAATACAGTGGCCAAATCCCAGTGTCGGTGTCAGCGGTGACCTGCAGAGCCTCCTGGGGCTTGACTGGTTCAAAGCCCTGGGCCTAGAAGTGACCGGTATCAACGCCTTGAAGGATGAAAGCGCTGAAGCAATATTTAAGGAGTTTGAGGACATCTTTGGCACCAGTCTGAGTAAGTATGTGGGGACTCCAATCTCCTTTAATTTGGACCCCAACATAGCCCCCATAAGGCTAAAGCCCAGGAGAGTACCTTTCGCTCTTTCCGCCAAAATAGATCTGGAAATTGACAAGCTCGTAGGGAGGGAATCCTAGAGCCGGTTGGTCACGCACGCTGGGAGACCCCTATAGTTACACCTGTCTAATCTGACAGGTCTTTCCGCATCTGCGTGGACTACAAATGCACGATCAGTAAAGTGTTACAACAAAGCGCTTACCCTGTACCAATTGTACAGCACCTATTACATTCATTAGGCCCCGGCAAAGTATTCGCTAAATTGGACAAGGTGCAGGCAAACCAACAATTGCCTGTAGATGGCACTATGGCAGAGGCCCAAACCATTGTGATTCACAGGGGTGCATTCAAATGTCACCGCCTGCAATTTGGTGTTAATATCGCCCCTGGACTATTCCAAAGCGTCATGGAACGGCTTTTGCAAGGGATTCCAGGAGTCGTCCCCTATTTCGACAACATCTTGGTATTGGCTGCAAATGAGGCGCAATTATGCAAACGTGTACTAACTGTTTTGGCTCAAATTAGAGACAAAGGCCTCCGTCTCAAGAAAGAAAAATGCCAAATTAACGTGCCAAGGGTTGCATTCCTAGGGTACCTAATTGACGGCTCTGGGATTCACCCAACCTCGAAAAAAATTAAAGCAATCCAGGATGCCCCTAATCCTCGCAATCAAACTGAGCTATAGGCGTTAATGTCTACAGCGTCTTTTTTAGACAGAAAGCCACCGTTGCTTAGCCCTTACACCGTCTCCTAGCTAAGAACGCAAAGTGGTCCTGGGGCAGAGCCAATGCCACCCCATTTGCCGTGGTAAAAAGACTCCTCTCGGCAGACACTTTCCTGGTGTAATACAGCCAGACCCTGCCACTGGTGTTGACCTACGACGCTTCACCGTTTGGCATCGGAGCCATTCTCAGCCACCGCATGCCCAACGGAACCAAGGCTTGAATAGCCTTTTACTCTAGGACCTTGTCTGCTGCCGAGCGGAACTACAGCCAGCTGGACCATGAGACTTTGGCTGCAGTGGCCAGAGTAAAAAGGTTCCATGAGTACCTATACGGCCGTGATTTCGAACTCATTACGGACCACAAACCGCTACTGGGCTTACTGGCAGGGGACTGTCCTACCCCTGTGTCATTATCACTGTGGATGACCAGAAGGACCATCTTCCTTGCTGCCTACTCCTACCGTCTCATCCACCGACCAGGCTCCACTTTGTGGCACGCTGACGCCTTGAGCCGCTGCCCGCTGCCAGAACTTCTTGCGGACCCTACCCCCGAGATCCCAGTCCTTCTTATTGACTGCTTAGAGACTGGTCCTATCTCATCCAGTGACATTGCCCGTCAATCTGCAAAGGACGCCACCATCAAACAAATTTTGTACTGGGTGTGGAGGGGGTGGCCCAAAGGGCCTATTGGCTCTGAATTCAAAATGTACCCTTGTAAACGTGACAGGTTATCTGTTGTGAATGGCTGTTTGCTGTGGGGGGACCTGGTCGTTGTTCCACCCAAACTGCGCATTGCAGTATTAGAGGCTTTACACGTAGGGCATCCTGGAATTGTCAAGATGAAGTCTTTGGCTAAGAGTTACGTGTGGTGGCCTAACATGGACAGGGAGATCAAAGAATGGGTAGCTACCTGCACACCGTGCCAGGAGTCCACGCCAGCTCCCCCAGGGGCACCCTCTAAGGAGTGGGAGCAACCTCAAGCACCGTGGTCTAGGGTGCACATTGATTTTGCTGGCCCAGTTCATGGCCAGACATTCCTCGTAGTTGTGGACGCCTACTCGAAATGGCTAGAAGTAGTCCTCATGACCTCCACTATGGCAGAAGCCATCATCAAGCTACTACGGAGACTTTTCTCCACGCACAGCCTGCCCGATGTCTTGGTCTCTGACAATGGGCAACAATGCATGGCCATGCAATTCAAGACCTTCTTAGCAGCTCGGGGAATCAGACATGCCCTGGTCGTGCCATTCCATCCAGCCTCCAATGGTCAGGTGGAGAGAATGGTGAGATCTGCAAAAGAGGCCCTGTCTAGGATGGGCCCAGGAGATTGGCAAACACGGACTGACCATTATTTGCTAATTCAGCACATCACACCCAGTGCCACTACAGGGAGAAGCCCCTCCGAGCTTCTCATGGGTCACCGGCTAAGGTCCCACTTAGACCGACTACACCCAAACTATTCTGCCGCATCGCCCCCTGACTCCACAAGCAAAATTCAGAACTTTAGAGTAGGGGATTCAGTTTATGCCACAACTACGCCGGGGGAACTCTGTGGATTCCTGCCACCGTGATAGGCATCACCGGGCCTTGCTCTTATCTCTTAGAGCTCGAGGACGGTCGGAATTGGAGAAGGCACGTTGACCAACTTCGTGGCCACTTCTCTCCACTCTTAGACAACCAGAGGTAACTCCTGCATAAGTTAGCCAAAGACCTACCCAAAGGGAGCAATACGCCACTCCTTCCATAGGCAGCTCAATCCCGAGGGTACCGGGGAACTTATCTGGTTGTGTTGCAGGCCCGCAGCGAGCTCTGAGCAAACCGGCTCTAGAAACTCTAGCCACGGCCTGTGAAAGGTTCCAGGAGCTTTCACAAGGGGAGCTGCAGAGCAAACAGGTCCGTCTGACCTGCTCAAAGAACACCTTCCGACTGAACTGCTCAAGTCAGGCAGAGCTACTCAAAAGCCCGCCTACCTGCGTGAATACGTGACCAGTAGGATTGTTCCATCTAAGAGGGGAGGGGTGTTACATACTAGCTTCAACTACAGTGGTTTCCACCAAGGTCCTCTGTTCCGGCGGGAACAGAGGTTTAATCTCATTGGTCGAAGGGTCTGACAGCTCCCTATAAAAGGGCTGCTGTCAGACTCAACCTTCGCTGGATTGTTCTCACTTGTTGCATTTAATAAAGAGCTGTTGTTACCGTTAGCCTGTGTGTCCCTATCCATTACCCGGTCTAACACTAAGAATGTTACATTGAGAAATAACAGGAATTAAGGGCCCCACAGCTGTGTGATGTGAAATGATAAGGAACTGCCATCCTAACCATAAGGCATTCTTTCCTCCTAGCCAAATAAACAGCATCTGCAGGAGAAAAAATTTGTTCCTGTGGTTGCCTTTGTTTGTAAGACAAAAATGCAGGTGAATTTATTTGCAATGAGGTCTGTTAGGAAGATCTGTTGGTCGAATATGAACAGGAAGCGTACGAACAGAATATTAAATTGCAGCTGCTGGCAATCTGTCAACAATGCACACTCTAGAGCTTTTCTGATTAACCCAACAGATACAGGGGTTAGGGTAGGTTATTAATCTCTGATTCAGTTGCAACCGGTATACTCTGAAAAATAAAGATATACAAATAATCCTTCCCAAGGGGTATCCCATGTGAAAAGAATCTTATCTAAATGTGTACTTTAGCAGCAATCTGTCTTTAATTTTCTTCAAACACACAAACACACACACTTTTCCTAGCTGCTGTATAAACTTGGCTGGTTACTTTCGCCCCCACTGAGATAGAAACATGTTTGGGTTATTTTTCCATCCAGGCTAGAACTCTTGATAGTCTGTTTGCATGCAATTCCCTGAGCAGCTTATATGTAAATGATATTTCTCTAGCTCTATTTCATTAGAGGGAATATTTTACTTAAAGGTTTTGTGTCAAGTGTAATCTTGCTTGCAAAGATACATTCTTAACTGGATCATAATTTAAATATAAGAGTGGGCCAGAAAGATAAGATTCAGAATGGGATATGACAGAAAGAATAAAAATTAAGTTACATTAAGAAGGGAGGCCGGGTGTAAAACTTGGAACCATGGTGTATAGTTTTAAACAAGAAGCTGGTTTATAACTTTCAAAAAAGCACATTTTTTGAAGAAGAATGTTAAGAACTGGGCTGTGGAATTTGTTAGATATTAACATATATCGCAGCAAGTCTCCACTCAGGTCCGCCGCTAGGGCGGGAACCAGGTATCATTCTGATTGGTCGAGAGGCGTACCCGATCCCTATAAAAGGGGAACCCTCAGACCACAGAGCAAGCTGGATCACTACTACTACTAATAAAGAGCTGTTAAGTCACTACGTGTCCGGAGTCTGTTCTCTCGTTGCCCAAATCCAACAGAATTCATAACCGTTATGCTTGTGTGTCGAGACTCAAAATGCAAAAAAGCCAATTAGGAGAGTTCACCATTTATTATGAATAAGTAAGAAATGTTTATTTAGATATAAATATCTAAAAGGTCACATTTACCCTACAACTCTTTTCTAGGCAACATGTAATAAGTTGATATTGATCAACAAAAAGCAATGCAGTAAAAAAAATAAGAGTATATTAAAAAGCACTGTTAAAAGGGGTTCAAAACAGACATCACTTTAAAAAATTAAAAATTGACGCGCGAAAGAGCACACGCATGCATCGCAAGACTGCAGAGGCCAAGAGCTCAGAAGACAAAGATGACAGCTGCTGCATGCACAGTAGCTGCGCCAAGCCAGCACGCAAATTCAAACCGCATTTCCTGCCTTGTGCAAGCTATGGAGGAGACCATGCCAGATCGTTTTGCCATTTCCATGACACTATCTGCCAGCGCTGCGAGCGAAAGGGTCACATCGCCAAGGTTTGCAGAAGCAAGCACCCCATGATAATCTGGCAGCCCAGAGGCCGACCTAACCACCAGCAGAGGCCCAACCAAGGGGCATGGCAGCCGCCACCACGGTGCTCAGAGGGTGACATCAGAGTCACCTACCACACCTCAATTGGCCAAGTCCGCACAAGGCGGCTGAAAAAGCTGAAGGTCACAGTCCTCATCGAGGGCTCTCCATGTGAAATGGAGATCGACATGGGGTCATCACTGACCATCATGCTCTGGTCTACATTCAAGCGGGCTATCCCTAGCCTGAAGAAGCAGTATTTACGCACCCCTGATATCCGCCTTCGCGATTACCAGGGGAACTGAGTCCCCATCGTGGGCCAGGGCACCTTCCAGGTGCAATTCAAAAACTACAGCAGCCAGCTCCCAGTGATGGTAGTCAGCGGTGACCTGCAGAGCCTCCTGGGGCTTGACTGGTTCAAAGCCCTGGGCCTAGAAATGACCGGTATCAATGCTTTGAAAGACGAGAGCGCTGAAGCAATTTTTAAAGAGTTCGAGGACGTCTTCGGCACTCAGGTTCCATGAGTATCTCTATGGCCGTGATTTCGAACTAATTATGGACCACAAACCACTACTGGGCTTGCTGGCTGGGGACCGTCCTACTCCTGTGTCATTATCAGCGCGGATGACCAGATGGATTATTTTCCTAGTGGCCTACATCTATCCTCTCGTCCAGCGACCAGGCTCCACTTTGAGGCATGCCAACACCTTGAGTTGCTGCCTGCTGCCAGAACTTCCTGCAGACCCTACCCCCGAGATGCCAGTCCTTCTTATTGACTGCTTAGAGACTGGTCCTGTCTCGTCTAGTGACATTGCCCGCTACTCTGCAAAAGACTCCACCATCAAACAAATTTTGAACTGAGTGTGGAGGGGGTGGTCCAAGGGGCTTGTTGGGTCTGATTTCAAAATGTATTATTGTAAGAGAGATGAATTGTCTGTTGTTAATGGCTGTTTGCTGTGGGGGGACCGGGTCGTTGTTCCACCCAAACTGTGCATTGCAGTATTAGAGGCTTTACACGTAGGACATCCTGGAATTGTCAGGATAAAGTCTTTGGCCAGGAGTTACGTGTGGCTAACATGGACAGGGAGATTGAAGAATGGGTGGCTACCTGCACATCGTGCCAGGAGTCCAGACCACCTTCCCCAGAGGCACCCGCTAAGGAGTAGGAACAACTTCAAGCACCGTGGTCTAGGGGGCACATTGATTTTGCTGGCCCAGTTCATGGCTAGACATTCCTAGTAGTTGTGGACGCCTACTCAAAATGGCTAGAGCTCAGCAGCTCAGGGAATCAGACATGCCCTGGTCGCGCCATTCCATCTGGCCTCCAATGGTCAGGCGGAGAGAATGGTGAGATCTGCAAATGAGGCCCTATCCAGGATGGGCCCGGGCGATTGGCAAACATGGGTTGACCATTATCTTCTAATTCAACAGATCATGCCGTGCCACTATAGGGAGAAGCCCCTCCGAGCTTCTCATGGGTCACTGACTAAGGTCCCACTTAGACCGGCTACACCCAAATTATTCTTCCGCATTGCTCCCAGACTCCACAAGCAAAATTTGGACTTTTAGCGTAGGGGATTCAGTTTATGCCCACAACTACGCCAGGGGAACTCTGTGGATTCCTGTCACAGTGATAGGCATCACCGGGCCTCACTCTTATCTCGCAGAGCTCAAGGACGGTCGGAATTGGAGAAGGCACTTTGACCAGCTCCGTGACCGCCTCTCCAACTCCACTCTTAGCAGCCAGAAGTAACTCCTGCTCAAGTTAGCCAAAGCCCTACCCAAAAGTAGCACGAAGTCACTCCTTCCACAGCCAGTTCAAACCGGAAGACACCGGGATACTTAGCTACTTGTGTTCTAGATCTAACAGCACGTGTGCCACAGGTGGCACACAGAGCCCTCCCTGTGGACATGTGAGCCGCCACCTCAGCTCAACTCCACCATGCATGCGCCCATGCCTCCCAGTGGCCAGCTGATTTTTGGGTCTCTGCCATGTATATGCGGGGAGTGGGGTGTATGCGGGAGACAGGTGTGCATGCATGAAGGGGAAGGAGGGGTCATGCATGCATGTGGGGCTGAAGGGGGTCATGTGCACATGTGGGAGGGGAGTGCAGCCCATGTTTGATCCCAGGAGGCTGCAGGGAAGGCTAATAGACCCAAAATGGGGCATGGGGGGGTCACACACACATGCGCAGAGGAGCAGGGGTGCAGGTGGTCATGTGCACATACACAGGGGCAGAGGGAGCATGCGGGGTCACATGTGCATTACATTAGGGTGTGGGCACACTTTCAGCACACAACGACAAAAAGGTTAGCCATCACTGTGTTAAGAGGATTTCGGGGAAGTTTTATTTGGTAATTGTAAAAAAAAAACACTGGTGACACAAATGAATAGGTATATTAATATCAAACTGGGTTGACTGATTTTAAAGATTTTTGAAGCTGAATATCAAAAACGACTGCCTTGGTTTGGATATTATTGACTACAGAAATGAACCTTGTTGAGAGAGGCTTGTTTGAAATGCTCAGAATTCCTACCCTTCCTGAGAAGAAAGAGGAAAAAATAATACAAGGCAGTTGACTTAAAGCAGGAAATTTAGATTTCAATCTCTCTTCCTAAAGTGCAACGTTAATTTGCCCTGACTGCCAAATGTGATTATACAGGTGAAACTCGAAAAATTAGAATATCGTGCAAAAGTTTGTTTATTTCAGTAATGCAACTTAAAAGGTGAAACTAATATATAAGACTCATTACATGCAAAGCAAGATAGTTCAGGCCATGATTTGTCATAATTGTGATGATTATGGTGTAGAGCTCATGAAAACCCCAAATCCACCATCTCAGAAAATTAGAATATTACATGCAATCAATAAAACAAGGATTGTACATAGAACAATATCGGACCTCTGAAAAGTATAAGCATGCATATGTGCCCAGTACTTGGTTTGGGCCCCTCAATGCAGCATGGCATGGAAACTATCAGCCTGTGGCACTGCTGAGTTGTTATGGAAGACCAGGATGCTTCAATAACGGCCTTCAGCTCTTCTACATTGTTCGGTCTCATCTTTCTCTTAGCAATGCCCCATAGATTCTCTATGGGGTTCAGGTCAGGCAAGTTTGCTGGCCAATCAAGCACAGTAATCCCACGGTCATTGAACCAGGTTTTGGTGCTTTTGGCAGTGTGGGCAGCTGGAAAATGAAGTCAGCATCCCCATAAAGCTCATCTGCGGAAGGAAGCATGAAGTGCTCCAAAATCTCCTGGTAGACGGCTGCGTTGACCCGGTCTTAATGAAGAACATGGATCAAATTCCTGTTGCTCCTTGGTCCAAAGTTCTCTTTTCTGATGAGAGCAATGTTTGCCAAAAGCACCAAAAACTGGTTCAATGACCGTGGGATTACTGTGCTTGATTGGTCTCTCCATTCTTCCTCCATATTCTGGGTCCTTGGTTTCCAAATGAGATGCAGAAGTTGAATAGCAATAGCACTTAGACATATACTGCTTCATAGTGCTTTTACAGCCCTCTCTAAGCGGTTTACAGAGTCAACATATTGCCCACAACAATCTGGGTCCTCAAGCAATAGGACTGGGTCTTATGATGAAAGTTGAGATGTTATGGGGAGATTAAGAAACCCAGCTTTCGGGTTAGTGCAGCTAGCTGAGCCTCATAGAGTAAGGGAAAGGAAGAAAATAAAGATAAGGACAAGCTGAGACCTGTTGGATTAAGAAATAATATAATTTTTCCAAGTTTGGGAAAATACCTGGGTTAATTTCCAGTCCTAATGCGATATGGGCTGGAGGGATTAGATTCACTCATACGGTTAATTGCATGATCTTTTTATTGTTACTGGTTTAATTAGTTAAGTAATCTAAGGGTGGCACAATGGCTCAGTGGTTAAAATGCTGAGCTTGTCAGATGGAAATTTGACAGCCCAGGTTCGAGACCCAAGCATCACACAATGGGGTGAGCTCCCACCAAGCTCCTGCCAATCTAGCAGTTTGAAAACATGCAAATGTGAGTAGATAAATAGGTACCACTTTGCAGGGGGGGAAGGTTCTGTATTCTCAGGTTGGCTGCATGGTGACAGAAGTGTCTCTCAGACAATGTTGGGTCCCTCAGCTGAGAATCGGAAATGAGCCACTGCGTCCTTGAGTCAGTCCCGACTGGATAGAGTGGAAACATTTACACCTTTAAGGTAACCATGAAATTTCCAATTGGCATAACCAACAACTTTGAGATAAGTGATAGGAGCCCAAGGAGAAACAGGCAATTGCTAAGTGTTGGAAATGGTGGTTGTGGGGTGAGGATCAGGGTATGAGGGTATTTAGCTCTATTCCATAGAGAGAGAGAGAATATATGAAGTAACTAAATTTCCTTTAGTGGGAATCCCGGTGGTGTGATTGTCTTTTACATACATTGCCGCTCTTCTTTTCCTCAAAACGGGAATGCAATGCTTGGCAGGACACACACCATCCCTTGCTTGACATGGTCAGTGCCACAGGAAATCAGCAATCCAAACAGGGCATGCCCATTGACTCTCTTGTCATCCGAACCTCGCGCCGTGCAGCAGGACTCCGTGACTTTCTGCACACCCTGTCGGATTTCAAGTGGACATGATGGACGACCCTCCTCTGAACACTGCCCGAGAGCTCTGCCAAATAGGCACATGATGGATTCTTCATGTCATTCCATAAAAGAGACTCCCAACACAGGGCCTTCCGAACCCGAATAGCCAGGAAAACAATACAGCCTGTACTTGGGTTCATAAACATTCTTCGTTACACAAAGGGCACTCGGAGCGCAGCGTGATACGGTGTGACCTTAAAAAGCTATAGACAATCTAGCAGAGCACAGACGGTTTCATAAAGTATAATCACTTCCTGGAATTCTTGGGGCAGCAGAGACGGAGCCATGCAAATCCTGTTTTCTTTGCGTGGTTTCCTGCGTGCGAATATCATCAGTTCAGGGAGGCCCGTAACCATGGCACTTGTTAAACAAGAGGCTCTTCTGATAAAAGCCATCCTGTATATGAGGCTTTCAAGGATTTTCCGGAGGGCAACAACCCAACTCTGCCAGCCATCACTTCACAATGCAGTGTGCACGCATAATAACTCATGGCAATTGGAAAAATGCCCTTAGAGACACACACACACACACACACACACAAACACACGCACAAAGAAATGGCGTTTGAATTCCTGCTGGGAAACTATTTGGGCTGTGCAGAATGCAGAACATTCGATGCACATTTGTTCTAAACATAAAATAGCCTTGTGGGGCCCTTCATTTTCAAAACAAAAATTACCCACGAGCCTGTAGTTCAGTAGGTGGGGGGAAAGACGACTATTTCTGTCACTTTCTCCTAATGACATTTTTAGCTTTTGGAGGGAATGTAAGAATGAGAGTGACAGGCAGTTCTCAAACTTACAGCAGTTCATTTGGTGATCGTTCAAAGTTATAACGGCACTGAAACAAGTGACTTACGACTGTTGCAGTATCCCCATGATCATGCGATCAAAATTCAGGTGCTGGGCAACTGACTCAGAGTTATGATGGTTGCAGTGTCCTGGGTTCATGTGATCCCCTTTTGCGACCTTCTGCTAAGCAAAGTCAATAGGGAAAGCCAGATTCAGTTAAGAACTGTGTTACTGACTTAACAACTGCAGTGATTCGCTTAACAACTGTGGCAAGCTAGGTCTTAAAATGAGGGCAAAACTCAATGAACCAATGTTTCACTTAGCAGGTCTGCCAAGTGCACAAAATGCAATCACATGACTGCAGGGGGTTGTGTGAACAAAGTTTGGGCTCAGTGGTGGTCGTACGTCGAGGACTACATGTACAGTAAATAGAAACACCAAACCAAACCCTGGGAGATCTCAGTACTACCTTATAATGTGCAGGTAGCTCTTCAACTTCACAGATAGCAAGATTGGAAGATACGGAGAGACCTGGCCCATCGAATCACCAAAGTTGTCCATGTCCATGATTGAGTGGATAACATCATCATCATCATCACCACTACCACCACCACTATTATCATCATCTCTTAGGAGTGGGGAACTTTGGGTCTTTTATGACTTGTGGACTTCAATTCCCAGAATTCCTGAGCCAGCCATGCTCTTAATGTGAAATATCTGTTTCTGTAACAGAAAACCAGTAAATGTATTGAGCTATCTTTCTAGTGATGTAAACCTGGCCTCACTTGTATTTATTGTATTTATTAGTTTGTCAAACATGTACAAGATAGCAAGTATAAATATAAACATGGATATGAATGAAAGAAACAAATACAAATAAATGGGGGCAAGTAAGACAGGGAAGGAAGGCATGCTGGTGTGTTTATGCCCGCCTCCTTTACAGACCGCTTAGGAATGGAGTGTGGTCTGTCTCTGCAGAATTCTCTTGTACTGTTCTCATGGCTCTTTAAACCTGGTTCTCACATCACTTTGAACCATAGTTTGTTTAACCAACTTTCTGAATAAAACAAAATTGGCTAGGTGCAGTCAACAGGTAAACCGAAACAAAACAAATCACATTACGGCTTAACGGGTGGATTTGGTTAATGGACACCAACAGCTTTTGTTAAATGAAAACATTGTAGCTACACCCACTATGGTAGAAATGCAGTCATGTCATACCCTGAACTTTTCAAAGGTGTTCACCAGCCCATGAACAATTGCCTAACTTTGGGTTAGCGATGCAAGGCCAGGCAGACTAATAATATAATGATTAGCTCCCTATTGTGTTTTATGGAAGCATGGAAATAATAAATCTTACCCTGTGACCAAAGTCAAGCTTGCATCTAGCCCTTATCTGGTTTACTTGGTTTCTGGCATAGCATTAAGCCATAATTAAACACAAGCCATGGCTTAGCAAAATATGTGAATCCAGCCACTTTCTTGAAGGAACTAGAAGTCAAAGGGTTAAGCAGTACAACAATGAGGAAGAATAAGGGGTTAGGAAGCAGCTTTTCTATTGGTACATACACTGCTCCCAAAGAAGAAGAAAATGGTAGGCATCTGGGAGAGATAATAAGAGATTGTACAGAAAAAGTATGCATTGTTATCCCCAACTTTAATCCACATTTATCTATTTCAGAGTTAGGGTGAATGGCTTAGTCTTAGAAGGAACTGCTTTATCATAATATTTCTCCTCAAGAGGTGGGAAATGCAGATAATCCTCGACTTATGACCACAATTGAGCCCAGAATTTATGTTGCTAAATGAGAAATTTGTTGAGTGAGTTTTGTCCAATTTTACGACTTTTCTTGCCACATTTGTTAAGTGAATCACTGCAGTTCTTAAATTAGTAACACGGTTATGAAGCGAACCTGGCTTCCCCATTGACTTTTCTTGTCAGAAAGTCACAAAAGGTAGCCACCTGACCCTGGGACATTTGCAACCATCATAAATATGAGCCAGTTGCGAAAGAGTCTGAATTTTGACCCTGGGATGCTGCAATGGTCATAAGTGTGAAAAATGGTCATCAGTCACTTTTTTCAGTGCTGTTGTAACTTTGAACGGTCACTGTTGTAAATTGAGGACTACTTGTAGAGAAATCCTTTGGATGTTACTGTATAGTAAGAATAGCACATTATTGTCTACGCCTGTGATGGCTCCAGATGATGAAGGCTTCTACCTACTGTACTTCTTTTCAATTTCCAGAAAATCATTCATCATGGAGAGAAACAAATTTAATCCTATCCCAGCTGTACACAAACTATGTAGAAATTTTTTTTTAAAGATCACCTTTGAAGTTTCTATTATTTAATGTTTAATTGTACATAGATTTCCTTTCAACGAAGGAACAACAAGCTCCCAAAAGAAAGAAAGTTGGAAACAAACAACCTAAAATATTTCCTTTCTCGCGGGATCAGCTGCCACATCTATGGGGCACATGCAGTACCCCCGTTAAAAAAAAATAAAGCTAAGCTAAGCTGACAAACTTTAATTTTTAAACCAATTATGTTTTATTGACATCAAGCTGCTGACTGACGTCAATTGAGTTGAATGGGCCAGAATTCCAGTTTTTGGCTGCACTGTGCTGTGGACAAAACTGTTTAATTGTCCCATTTCACATCTTAATTATATCAACACTGACCTTTGTATACAGCGATGTACAGTAGGAGCATTTTGCTGATGTGGCAGGTTTTTGTAATGAGCGACTGTTATTTATAATTATTGCAGCCAAGTAATATTGATATAGCTTAGGATCTAAGAGACGCCAGCAGAAGCCCTTATCTGATTAAGTCCAATTATATTCAGTGGGAGTTATTTTTTATATACCCAGGAGTAGCAATGGGCTTAGAACTGAACTGCACAGTTTGAATCTTTAAAAATTCCCTAAATGGTCTTAGGCAAGTCATTCTCTAGGATGAGAGGAATAATAGCATACAGGTTTTTCCTAAGACAGTGTTTCTTACCATGTGGCCCTAGGCAGAGGTGGGTTACTACCGGTTCGGACCAGTTCGGCCAAACTGGTAGTAATTTGACAGCTTGAGTTGCTGGAACCAACAGCGACCCGGGCCGGCCACGTCCCTGAACCAGTTCTCTCGGCGGCGCCGTAGGTGGCACAATCTTGTTTTTGCCTTCTGCACATGCGCATAGCAATTTTTTTGTAGTGTGTGTGTGCATGTGCAGCATGCATCAAGGGTGAAGCGCACATGCAAAGCAGTCGCATCCCTGAGCGAACCGGCAGTAGTGGCAGCCAGAAATCCCCCTCCCGGCCCTAGGACTCCTGGGGACTCCCCCAAGACCCTCTCAGGGATCCAGAATCAAAATTATTTCCAAGCCTATGTTAAAATATATATATAATATTGCAATCCCATCAAACATTTATGAGAAGCAATAGTGGCAGGAAATTATCATTTTTTAAAAAAAAATTAATGAGGTAAGTAACAATAAATATTTTATTATTTTTAAATTTTAAGTTAAATAGCAACATAAAACACAAAAAAACTAAACACAAAGAAAATGATGATGGAAATACATACTGTACATTTTCGGGGAGGGGGAAGCTTTCACAAGAAATGCTTTTTTAAAAAGTGAACAAAGGAATAAACTTGTCAAATATACAGTATCATTATCAATTGACAATAAATAAAATTTACATTAGATATATATAAATATTTATATTAGACATATACTTCTCTGTTCTGACCCCCCTCTCTATACGCCTGTGAACAAGCCAGAACACAGGCTTGGCTGTTTGCCACTGTTTAATTGCAAGATAACAAACCCTTTGGCTGAGGGCTCAGATAACTCACATACAAGAAAAACACCTAGATAGTCTCAACGACACGACTAGAATACATAGACTTTCTTCACTACTAATTTCGAACGGTTGTTTCCTGCAAATGTCCCCTCCGAACGCCTCACCTATAAGTTCTCTTGGGAGGGGCCAATCCACAACCACCTGTGCTGAATTATCTTCTATGTGTCTGCCTACGTAATTGCTGCTTTCATTTCTCAGCCCTTCTCAATCTAGCATCAGGGACAAACTGCCTTTGATCCTCCCCGCTGCTCCATGCCTCAGGCGCCTCCTGGTGGCCAACCAGCCCCTCTGGTCCCTGCTCTGAATCTGAATCCCGCACAGGATCCTCCACATCATCCAGGGCAGACTCAAATGATCCCTCGCTAGCCGAGTCCTTCAGCAGCTCAACCGGATCCTGCTGGGCCACAACACTTCTCTAATGTAAATATTCAAAAGCATAGATGTCAATTTCTAATACACTTATATAACTAACATTCTTTTTTATGCTACTGTATTTTCTATAAATAACTTCCATATTTCATTATATTTGCCCTTGCAAAGTCTATGTCTGTAGGCAATGTGTTCATAGGAGCCATATGTAACCAGGTTTTCAATCCATTTAGTAAATAGGGCGTACGTTTATCTTTCCAATATTAGTCTTCAATATTATTAGTCTATAATATTAGTCCTCTAATAATAGTCTGTCATATTAGTGTTCTGGCCATAGTAAGAGCATGGGGAATGCATGTTGTCTGGTTGTCAAATTCCATTAACAGGTATATAATTCAAAATAATATAGTCCTTTGAAAATGTTAGATTCTGTTGCTCAGTCATATTTATATAGTCCACTATTTGCCCCCCCCCCGAAACATAGTAAAGAAAGGACATTGTAACAAAATGTATTTTAAAGAAGTGTCATACACATTACAACTTCAAAAAATGCTATCCTAGTCTTTTTTTGTGCAAATGGTGTCCAATAAATACTAAATGTTATTTTTAATTTGGTTAGTCATAATTTGAGGTCCATTGAGACTCTTGCTATAGAGCAGTGATCTCCAAACTTGGCAACTTTGAGATTTGTGGACTTCAACTCCCAGAATTTCTCAGCCCACCCTCCAGTGGTGGATTCTGGATTCCGTTCCAGCCGGTATGGTTGGAACAGCCCCGGCATCACCCACATGGATGCAAGCGGTGCGCGCTCACACACGCGTGGTGTGCACGTGCGTCATACTTGCCTGTGACGCTTCCGCAAGCCTCCGCGACACTCCAGCTGCTCGGCGGAGCATCGCGCAGGCGCCGTACACATCATGCACGTGCGCGGAAGTGCCAAAAGCTTAAAGCACAGGTAAGGAGTCCGGACGGGCGGATGGGCCCTCCAGAGCACCGTACCGGAACGGTACCTGGTGCTCCAGGCAGGATCCGGAACGCCCGTACCGGGGCGTACTGCCTGCAACTCATCACTGCCAACCTCCCAATTATCTAGAGCAGGGGTGTCAAACTCAAGGCCCGGAGGCCAGATCTGGCCCACAGGGTTCTTAGATTTGGGCCACGGGGCTGCCTTGGAAACAGCGAAGGACTGGCCCACGTGCTTCTGCCAGCGAAAATGGGCACGCAGTCCTCCTGAGCTTTGTTTTCACTGCCAAAGGGTTGCAGGAGGCCGTGGGAGCCAAAAACGGATCTCGGGAGCCTGTTTTCGCTGACAGAGCACTCGGGCCACCATAGGCGTCCCCCATAGGAGTGACATTGAGCTGGCCATGCCCACTCTGGCCCTTTTCACGCTGGCTCCCCAAGGTCAAACCCACACAATCCTGATGTGGCCCTCAATGAAATTGTGTTTGACACCCCTGATCTAGCACGTAAGGGAAACTCGAATTCTTTATTCCATTCATTTCTTAGCCTCCGCATATCAAATTGAGACTGAGAATTCTAGTCCTGCTATAAGCCCAAAGCCAGCTAGATGACCGTGGGCCACTTTCTCTCTACCCTAGGAAGTGGCAAACCACTTCTGAAAAACCTTGCCAAGAAAGCTTAGAGATGTGGCCAGGGAGTCTCTGAGAATCAGACACAATTGAATAGAAGAATAAAAAAATAGTAGGAATAATTATTTCTTTTAATGGATGCTTTAAATCAGGGGTGTCAAACTGGATTTTTTTGAGGATCAGATCAGCATTCTCCTCTGCAGGCTGGCTGGGAGGGCGGGGGTTTGAGACGGGACGGATGCCTCTCGCCATCACCCTGCTGACCAGAACAGGGCATGGGGGGGCCACACCTCCCCCTCGTGCTCTGTTTATAGCTGGACGGCTTCCTGCAGCACTTTGCCAGCCAAAACGGGATTTGGGAGCCACGTATGGGGGCCACTTTGCCGGCCAAAATGGAGTAGGGGGGACGACGTTTTGCCTGTGCTTTGCTATTTCTAGGCCAGCCCTGTGGGCCATTTCAAGCACTCCGTGGGCTGGATCTGGCCCACGGGTCTTGAGTTTGACACCCCTACTTTAAGTCATAACAAATAAGAAAAGTTATGTCAGTAAAATACTGAGATAAACTGTCTTTGCTGCCTTGAAGACATGGGAGCCCTGATCTATCTTTTCATAAAGGTGACTTGAGTAAGATATCCTAACATCTTAACTGAATACCACTTCTTCCCAGCCCCGATTGTTCTCTGTTTAAAAACTAAAAAAAAGTATAATGCTTGAACAGTGAAAAAGCATGTGGATGAAAGTTTTAAAAGAAGAAATTAAGAAGTATTGGAGAAGGATTCACATCTTAATGCAGAAGATTCTTAAAGTGAATATAAAGATAAACCAGAGATTTTTCTTCTAAGCTTAATGGATAAAGAACTTGAAAAACAATTTGGAACTTTGATATTTTATATGTTGACAGCAGCAGAAAATACTTTATGCACAGAAATGGAAGGATACTTTGATTCCCACAATGGGCGGATGGCTGCAAAAGTTGATAGTTAGCAGAGGTGGCAAAATTGACTGCTTTGGTTAAAGAAAAGAATACAATTTTGTTTCTACTTGAAAACCACTTTTAGACTTTGTGTTTGAGGTGGAAAACTGAAACTTTAATTTTGGTCTTTGTTGATTAGATAGATTTGGTGTTATAGAAATGGCTGGTATATATTATTATGTAAAAGTAAAAAGTCGAGGTTGTATGTCACTATCTTATTCTACTGTCCTAACAGGAGTTGGAAGTCAATGCTTGTCTTTTCCTCTTTATCCCACATTTTTTTCCTCTTCCTTTTTTCCTCCCCTCTTTTCCCATTATTTTCATTTTTCTTTGTATTTTTGTGCTTTATATCCTGATAAACTAATAAAAACATCAAGAAAGTAGGAAAAACTAAGAAAAGAGCATTCCTTTCCTGCATCATGAAATGATTTGGTCCCCTTTTGTTTCCCCATGCAGTCTGTCTTCTTGTCATTTCGGGTAATAGAAGCGGTGAAAGAAAGGAAGGGAGGAATACTTTGTTGAATCGAAATATGAATGCTTTCATGAAACAAAGTGTCATGCGTGCATTGCATTATGGGTGCGGGCATACACACACATGCTGTCGCACGCACTCTTGTGCTTTCAGCACGCAACGACAAAAAGGTTAGCCATCACTGGTACAGGGTTTCCTGCTTGAGCAGGGAATTGGACTAGAAGACCTCCAAGGTCCCTTCTGGCTCCTTGCTGATTGAAAGAAGAGAATGCAAGCTAGAATGCTGAATGCCTGCAGTATGTCCAGTTTAATGAAAAGAAGGACTGGGGTGAGACATGATTGCAGTATTCCAATATCTAAAGGATTGTCACAAAGAAAAGGGAGTCAAGCTATTCTCCAAAGCACCTTAGGGCAGAACAAGAAGCAAAGGATGGAAACTAATCAAGGAGAGAAACAACCTAGAACTAAGGAGAAATTTCCTGACAATTAGAACAATTAATCAGCGAAACAACCTGCCTCCAGAAGTTGTAAATGCTGTAATATTGGAAGTTTTTAAGAAAAGATTGGACAACAATTTGTCTGAAATGCATAGGGTTTCTTGCCTGAGCAGGGGGTTGGACTAGAAGACCTCCAAGGTCCCTTCCAACTGTATTATTCTGTTCATGCTTAAATAAAGCATAAAAATGCCCCTTGGAGTCTTTTTCTGAACTAGACTTCTATTGTCAGTATGGTAGAACTTAAACTTGCCTTGACTGACCTGGTATGTGTCATTTTCCCACCTTTTTAGATAAGGATCAACCAGGCAACCTCAATCTCAGTGCTGCAAAAATACTGGAAAGGAATTTGGCAATGAGGAGGCCAGCCCAGAACACAAGACTGCTGATTTATTTATTTTTTCTGCATTCTTCTGGGCCACCAATGACGTCTGGCCCATTAATCATTGCATGGATGCCTGTCATTCAGAAAGCTGCGGGTGTCCCCTGGAGCAAGGTATCACCTTAGTTTCAAGAGGACAGCATAAGAGAAACCCGCTCAGAGATACACCTCTGAAAGTTATCAATAAATATGCAATTCCCCTCCTCAGGCAAGTGACCAAAGAAAACGATTGAAAAAAGGCTGTGTGTCTGTTGCTAGGTTGCTTTAAAGGCTTTGCAGGAGAGGGATGATCACACTTTCACCAGAAACCTTGGCTTGGGAAATCTATATTAGGGGGAGTTAGCTACAAAGGGGGCAACTGGAGTGTAGAATTATTATTTTCCTCTAAACTAATCTTTTAGTATTTATCTTTTAGTATTTGATGAATGTCCCAGATTCTCCAACTGGCAGCACATTTTAGCACAGCCTTTTAAAAATAATAATAATTTCCTTACCCAAAGAAATTGCTCTTAGACTTTCTAAGTGTATATTCAATATTTCTTCCCCCAAATCCAGACTGAACTTGGACGAATGGCACAGATATCAAACCCTGGGATTCCAAGTTACTTCTCCAAGGAAGCGTCAAACAAGAGAGATCATAAAGTCAAAATGGCAGCTGCCAGTGCATAATTGAAACCCTGCCTCTTTGTATGTGTGTCGCGGATACAATGCACATTGAAAAGCAGGTGGGCCTTGGATCACATGGCCATGGGTGCCATCTTGGCATTTTTAAAACTCTCTCTGCTTCTGAAGTTTCTTGTCACTATTCGACTGCAAATTCAGATCACAATGTTTTTTTCCCCTCTGTGTTCCAGGAAGGGTCAGTAGTTAGATGTCTGGCAGTTCAAGTCATATCCATTTAGAAGTATCTTCTTTTAGTGATGTATTTTTTTTAAAAAAAAAAGATTATTTCACCATTACTGTGCCCCATACATCCCTTCGGCCTATCCGCTCACACAGAGAGGGACTCCTCCGGGTGCCGTCCACTAGGCTGTGCCAGCGGGCGACGCCTAGGGGAAGAGCCTTCTCTGTGATGGGCCCGACCCTCTGGAATGACCTTCCCCCTGACATTAGATTGACTACGGATCTCCGCTCCTTCCGTCAGAAACTTAAAACCCACCTGTTCCAGCTAGCCGGCCTGGCCTAATTCCAGCCTTCTCACCTCAGTTTTGGTTTTTAAATTTTATGATTGGTTTCATGGGTTAGTTTTAATTTTTATAAATTGTACAGGGGTTATTTAATCTAATTTTAACGATGTATATTATTGTTTGGATGGGTTTTTTAAATTTATACCTGTACACTGCCACGAGTCCCTTCAGGGAGAGGGGGCGGTCTAGAAATCTAATTAAATAAATAAATAAATAAACAGAGTTAATGTCATCTGGAAAGCTTTTAAGTTTGTCCATGACTGCAGGAAAGCTCAATTTACTTCATCTCTAAAAAGGGTTTATGTTGCTTAACTTTTAAATCTCCATGACTGAGATAGCAGGACAGATTAAATACCACCAAGAGAAAAAAAATCAATACTTCCAGCTTAGCAGTGACATGTAGTCAGGTGAGGCAAGTGAGGCAGAGCCTCACCGCTCTCATCATGAAAAGAAAAAAAATGTAAAAGGAAAAAGTTGAGCTAGTTGCTGCCTCACCGTGGATGACTCTGCTTAACTGTTAAAAAAGCCTCTAAAAAAGAGCCCTCTACTATGAGGCAGGAGAACTGTGTGCCTCATCTAGTCTGACTTTAGGCGTTTTATGATCACTCGAGCAGAGTTAAGCAAGGATTAAAAGCCTAAAAATTCCTGACGTAGGGGAGGCACGCAGTTCTCCTGCCTCATAGTAGAGGGCACTTTTTTAGAGGCTTTTTTTAACAGTTAAGCAGAGTCATTAACAGAAGTCAGGCAAAGAGCCATGCTGTAGCACACACACTTTCCCCCAGCCTCTTTCTTTTGGAAGGCTCGGATTGGTTCCCCTCTGGCTTCTCTGCCTCTCCTCTCACCCCAGACTGCCAGCAGGAGGTGAGTGGGTGGGCTTTATTGCGTTCCAGGCATTTCCCACCCAGACAGCAGGCTGCATTTGCAATGGTGGAAGTGTTTGGGGAAGGCAGCAGGGGAATGGCAGAGGAGCTGCTTTCAAGCCACTGGAAAAGATATCCAATCCAACTTGTGTGTGTGTGTGTGTGTGTGTGTGTGTGTGTGTGTGTGTGTTTGTTTGAGAGTGAGTGAGAGAGGGAAGGGGGTAGGAGAGATAGTCCAATGCAACGTGTGTGTGTGTGTGTGTGTGTGTGTGTGTGTGTGTGTTTGAGAGAGGGGGAGGAAGGGAGAGAGGGAGGAAGGAGGGAAAGGGAGAAGAAAAAGAAAATGAAAAAAGGAAACTTATTCCACAAAGGAGAAAAACTGTGGAATTCTGGGAGTTGAAGTCCACAAGTCTAAAAATATTTGAAACCCACCACTGTGTCAGTGCCTCACCAGCCATAAACCTCACTGCACGTCACTGCAGCTTAGTATACTTAGTTCATGCTTAAATGAAGCGTGGTATAGATTTCCAAAATCATGGTATGCAATAAAGAAAGATGGAGATATAGGTAGTTCTCAACTTAGGACCATAATAAAAAGGTAAAGGTACAGGTTCCCCTTGCACATATGTGC
The DNA here is from genome assembly GCF_964273705.1 of Natrix helvetica. NCBI lineage: Eukaryota > Metazoa > Chordata > Lepidosauria > Squamata > Natricidae > Natrix > Natrix helvetica. The sequence goes on along the minus strand of NC_138550.1, from coordinate 100,036,773 downwards.
TAGTATTTCCGGCTCTAGGGGGCAGTGCTCATCTCCGTTTCAAAACCGAAGAGCCAGCGCTCTCCAAAGACATCTCCGTGGTCCTGTGGCCAGCATGACTAAATGCCGAAGTTGCACAGAACGCTGTTACCTTCCCACCAAAAGTGGTTCCTATTTTTCTATGTGCATTTTTACATGCTTTCAAACTGCTAGGTTGATAGAAGCTGGAACAAGTAATGGGAGCTCACTCCATTACGCGGCACTAGGGATTCGAAGCCCTGAACTGCCGACCTTTCTGATCGACAAGCTCAGCCTCTTAGCCACTGAGCCACCGTGTCCCTTTCGGACCATTATAAAGCCTGCTAATTATTGTCCTAAGTCCTGATGGTCATAAATTAAAACATTGTGTACCAGCCCAATTTTATGACTTTTGTGTGGTCTCAGCCTACAACTAATGTGATTGTTAGAGTTAGAAAGCTTTCAAAGTCTATTTTCCAAGATGTAGTTTTGGAATGGTGGAATCACGATGATCATCAGAGATTCTTCGCCTCGTCTGCTATTTATAAAGCTCAACTTGCCTAAAATTAAATATATATAAATATAAACCTGAATATTCAATCACTCTGTTGAATTCACCACAGAAAGTAAATGTGAATGGCTAAACTAAGAAATAGCACATACTGCTTAGTTTTCCAAAGTTTACTTCACTGCTCAAACTCTCATACTTTTTCCAAAACCTAGCCAGATGCCACCTACTGACTGAGTGAGGAATTAAAATTTCTAATTGCAAAACATTGATGTTAAGGCAAAATCTTTATTAAGGTTTCAGATGAATATGTGCATTTACTCATCAAGTAAAATGACAAAGCACAAATTGAATATTAATATGAGAGGAGTGGCTAATACCCTGTTTTCCCCAAAATAAGACCTCCCCAGATAATAAGCCCAAATGGGCTTTTGAGTGCATGCATTAAAATAAGCCCTCCCTTGAAAATAAGCCCTCCCTGAAAATATTGCAACACAGCAGCAGTCATCAAGTGACCACGCTTGCCGCCTCCTGCACCTCAAAAATAATAAGTCCTCTCCGAAAATAAGGCCAAGCGCTTATTTCAGGGGCCAAAAGAAAATAAGACCCTGTCTTATTTTCGGGGAAACACTACCTATAGTTAATTAACTTTAGATTGGGTATGGATTCAAACTGTAGATATGGAAATTGGGTGGGACAGACGCAGAATCAACTACATTTAGGAAATGTTTTAAAAGAAATATTAAAACCTTGGATTTGGAAACATACATTTACTTTTAAAACTCAAGAATGTCTCTACCCTTAGTTAAATAGAAGCATTTTTTAATGGATGTGTAACTAAAGTAGGGAATATTTTACACAATGTATCACTAAGGCTGGAACTAATTTTTGTATCTAATTGTTCATAAAATGTTTTACCAACTTGTCATTGAAACATAATCTTAAAGTGGTATGCAATTTAATCAATTAATTACGTTTTTTTTTTAAAAAATGAACAAAATCCAAATCTGGAGGTAATAGCCTAACACGGTGAAATAACAATCTAAGAATGCTTAGTTTAAAATGTTTGAGGCAGGGGTGAAATCAACTTACCTTCGCTACTGGTTCGCAAATATGAGTGCATGCGCAGAGCATCAAAAACTGGACGTGATGACGTTCAGGTGGGTGGACGGAACCTGCCACTGAGTGCACCTGCAGAGGTAAATAGAAGAGGGGGGGGGAATCCACTGTGCAATATGATTTAGATTAGCTAGAAAGCAGGAAATCTGACGATTCTAGCTAATATAAATCATCTGAAATATCGGTTCAGTCAAACCGGTAGCATTTTTTTACTACTGGTTCGAGTGAACCAATAGCATTTTTTACTACCAGTTCAGGCGAACCAGTCCAAACCAGTAGCATTTCACACCTGGTTTTAGGGCAGCTTTTCATTTTCCATGGCTATTCTCCAGACCAAGTAAAAAGCATGGATGGTCCTATAAGGGGGGAAACAATGTTAAGGAAATATATCTGCAGGGGCCGTATGTGACTTATGAGATATAAAAAAAGATCCACTTCCATTCTAAGTGGAGTAGCTACAACTTTTTCTCAGCTTACAATGGAACAGGGAACTTTTTTCATATCTAGCATGGGCATGTTTGTTTGTGTGACTTGAATTAAAACTCCCAAATATCGCAAAACATTCTTGATTTTACCGTAATTAAATAATTTGGACATCTTATGGGCAAATTCTCAAATGTAAAAAAAAACCAAAACCCTAATATTGAAAAATGTTTCTGAAGAATAGTTGAAAGTCCTTCATCTGAAGAATTATTTTTTTGGAGAAGAATTATTTTGTATTGGAGCTTGCACCATCAGATTCCAGGTGCAAAGTTTATTGCACTACTACAGCCTTCTTGGAATAGATTTATAGCATAAGTCATACTCCAGAAATGAAATCAACTTATCTTTGCTACCAGTTCACAAATGTGAGCGCTTGCGCGCTCACTTCATTCACACACTCTACTTCCATGCATGCACAGGACCTTCTGTGCATGCACAGAGCATCAAAAATAGGACGTGATGATGTCCGGGCAGAGGGGCCTCCTGCCGCCACAGCTACTGGTTTGCCTGAACCAGTGGTGGGTTTCAAAAAATTTTTAGAACCATTTCTGTAGGTGTGGCCTGCTTTGCGGGAGTGGCTTGCTGGCCATGTGACCGGGTGAGAGTGGCTTGCAGCCATGTGACCAGGTGGGAGTGGCTTGCCAGCCATGTGTCTGGGTGGGCGTGGCCAACTTGTAAAATGTGATGACACTCACTTAACAACGCCCTTGCTTAGTAACCAAAATGTTGGCTCAGAAACTCTGGCATTTGAAGCACGCAAGTCTTAAAGCTGTCAAGTTACAAGACCCTTGCACCCCTAACCCTTTAGAAAAAGCCCCCAGGGGTGTTCAAACCTGACAGCTTTAAGACTTGTGGACTTCAACTCCCAGAATTCCTCCTACAGTCATGTTGGCTCAGGAACTCTGGCATTGAAACACGCAGGTCTTAAAGCTGTCAGGTTACAAGACCCTTGCACCCCTAAGCCTTTAGGAAAAAAAGCCCCAGGGGTGTTCAAACTTGACAGCTTTAAGACTTGTGGACTTCAAATCTCAGAATTCCTCCTCTCGCTCTTCATCTTGATGATGTGCGAACGGACGGGGAGAGGGAGCTGGAACCGGTTCTAAACGGCACTGTAGATTTGTGAAACCTCTTCTATAGAAGAGGTTAGAACTGGCAGGAACCCACCCCTGGCCTGAACTGAATAGAATCGGCTGAATAGCACCACTATCATGCTCCTTTCTTCTTTTTTTTCCTGTCTGAGGAAACCTTTGGCTAGCATTTGTTTGTGCAGTGAACATGCTTTTTCTTTTCCATACAAGGAGAATGGTAGTCCAGGCCAACCCAAAACCCACAGAAACTGAAGAGACTTTCAGCCATTCGTAATGCACCCAAAACAACAGCTTGGAAAATCCATAAATTCCATGCATATTTATCTCATGAGCCACTCCGTAAAAGACAAAGAATAGAGAATATGCTCATTGTATGATTTTTTTAATACCTATTCAATTACTGTTTCCTTTGGGATGGGGTTATTTTGTTTGTATTTGCTAAATATGGAGTTTGATGTTACAGCGGAAGATTTACATTTTGAGTTTGGAGTTAGGGAGGGGATTTTAGTGTTAATTTTATATACAATTATCCTCAAATCACAATGCATATCCTGATTCTTCTCTTAGATATAGAAGCAGAAAGACATTATTCTTCTCATTTAGGGCTGGATTGAAAAGGCGTTGACATCTTAACATTTATAAGAATATAATTGCATAATGTTTCCTCAGTGCTTTGCAGTGCATTCTCTGTGGGGGGAAAACTGCCCTGGAAAAAAATACTTCCTGAAAAGTAAAACATAGTTTTCTATCATGTTTATTCCATGATAAATCAAATGTGATCGTCTCCAAGATTAAACATTTTAAAAGATAAAACACTTTATGTAATCCTTTCAACAGCCATAGAAAAATGGCAATAGTTTTAGCTAGGGACATGAAAAGCTTCTATCTATCTATCTATCTATCTATCTATCTATCTATCTATCTATCTATCTATCTATCTATCTATCTATCTATCTATCATCTACACATATATATGGGGGGGGGAGAGACATAACTAACGTGGAATATCAGCAAATAGCCCGAGCCTGTAAAGATGAAGTGAGGAAAGCTAAGGCTCACAATGAAGAAAGGCTTGCCACAAAAGTAAAAATTAACAAAAAAAGCTTATTCCAACATTTTAAAAACAAGAAAAAAGTTAAGGAAACAATTGGTCCATTGCTAAGAGAAAGTGGCAAGAAAGTGACAGGCAACAGGGAGAAAGCAGAACTATTTAACTCATGTTTTGCATCTGTCTTTACACAAAGGGATAAAACAGTCCAACCTATCAAAAGCAGCACCACAAAAATCAGATTAGGAACCCAAATTGAAATAGGGAAGAAAATGGTAAGTGAGCACCTGTCTACCCTAGACGAGTTCAAATCCCCAGGACTGGATGGATTACACCCCAGGGTTCTGAAGGAACTAGCAGACGAGATCTCAGAACCACTGAATTATATCTTTCAGAGATCCTGGAACACCGGGGAACTACCAGAGGACTGAAAAAGAGCTGATGTGGTTCCCATCTTCAAAAAAGGGAAAAAAATAGATCCAGGAAACTACAGACCTATCAGCCTGACCTCAATACCAGGAAATATTCTGGAAAAAATAATCAAGCAATGAATTTGCGAACACCTAGAAGCAAACAAAGTAATAGCCAAAAGCCAACATGGATTTGTCAAAAACAGATCATGCCAGACTAATCTTATTGCATTCTTTGATAATGTGACAAAATTAGTGGACCAGAGGAATGTCGTCGATATAGTTTACTTGGACTTCAGTAAGGCTTTTGATAAGGTAGACCATAACTTAATACTAGATAAAGTAGAAGAATGTGGGTTAGACAGCATCACCACCAGATGGATTCGTAACTGGCTGACCAACCGCACTCAACGTGTAGTCCTCAATGGAACTGCATCTACATGGAGGGAAGTATGCAGTGGAGTACCCCAAGGCTCTGTTTTGGGCCCAGTACTCTTCAACATCTTCATCAATGATTTGGATGAGGGAATAAATGAGGAACTCATCAAATTTGCAGATGACACCAAGCTGGCAGGAATAGCCAACACTCCAGAAGATAGGCTTAAGATACAGAAGGATCTTGACAAACTTGAACATTGGGCACTATCTAATAAAATGAAATTCAATGGTGAAAAGAGTAAGGTTCTACATTTAAGCAACAAAAACGGAATGCACAGGTACAGTATAGATGATATCTTGCTCAGTAGTAGTAACTGTGAAAGGGATCTTGGAGTCCTAGTGGACAACCATTTAAATATGAGCCAGCAGTGTGCAGCAGCTGCCAAAGTGTTAATACCACTTTATAATGCCTTGGTAAGGCCACACTTGGAATACTGCATTCAGTTCTGGTCGCCACGATGTAAAAAAATGTGGAGACTCTAGAAAGAGTGCAGAGAGGAGCAAAGATGATTAGGGGACCGGAGACTAAAACATATGAAGAACGGTTGCAGGAACTGGGTATGTTTAGCTTAAGAGAAACAAGGACTAGGGGAGACATGATAGCAGTGTTCCAATATCTCAGGGGTTGCCACAAAGAAGAGGGAGTCAAACTATTCTCCAAAGCACCTGAGGGTAGAACAAGAAGCAATGGGTGGAAACTAATCAAGGAGAGAAGCAACTTAGAACTGAGGAGAAATTTCCTGACAGTTAGAACAATTAATCAGTGGAACAGCTTGCCTCCAGAAGTTGTGAATGCCCCAACACTGGAAGTCTTTGAGAAGATGTTGGATAGCCATCTGTCTGAAACGGTATAGGGTTTCCTGCTTAGGCAGGGGGTTGGACTAGAAGACCTCCAAGGTCCCTTCCAACTCTACTATTGTATTGTATTATATGTATGTATATCTATCTATCTATCTAACATGAAGCTCTCTTGATTTCTTCCAAAAATCTTCTACCTTTTAGCTAGGAACTGTTTTCCAATTTCTTTACAAATTAACATTTGTGTTATATTTAGTGACAATCTTTTTAGCCACATTAAGGGGAAGGGGGCAATCCTATGATATCAGTTTTTATGTTATTATGTTTAACTGAACCAATTGCGCAATTGTGTGTGTTTTTTCCTTCCAGGTACATTTTCTCACTACAACAGCAACATATTATAGCTGTTTTTCAGCCCCTGCAAGAGTAACTTGCCTCCATCATTAAAAATGGCCCAAAAAAGAAAAGAAAAAAGAAAAAGAATGGCTTCTGATTTTCTTTTTCTTTAGATAAAGATTTAGATAAAAATACTCTTGCTTTAAAATTAACAACAGTCTGCATTACTTCTATAATCTGATATAATTCTAATCATCAAATCCCCAAATCCAAATTACATTCCACTTAGTTTTTTGCAAAAATGCCACCTTTATTAAAAACTCACTATCCCTTAAAATATACCAGATACCTCTTCATCACACCTCATCCTTTTTTTAATAAATTCTATAAATTCTTAATCTTCAGATCTCCTTATTAATCAGCAAAAATTAGCTGATTAGTTCCAGTAAAAATTAGCAAACAAAAAACAAAAAACTAGTAACATACTGTATATAGCCCCATTTTCCATTTAGTCTAAGTTCTCTCAGCCCTGTCTTAATAATTAAACTTAATAAAATGTAATAAATAAAACAATTACAAAAAATATTTTTTAAAAAAATATTATTTAATTTTGCTTATAGTTTTTGAAAAAAAATCACAGGTTTTTTGAAACAGCAACAAGCTTCCTGCATACTTGAATGTCTTGCTTCCAGCTATTATGTCTTTGCAAGAAATTAATGATTTCCTAACCATAAACTACAATATTTTATTTTCTTAACACAGGCCTTTCTAAAAATTAACCTTTTTTTAAAAAAAAAAAACAGGTCTGTGCACTTACAACAGAATGGAAAAAGTGTATTTATAAGAAACCCCTATAAAAGCCAACAAGAGATTCAGAAAGCACTGGTTAAACATTATACAGGTCAATGCCTCTACAGAGGCCAGGTGTTCAGTCTCCCCTACATTTGACACAATGGGATAAGCGATAAGAATAGAAGTTTAGACTACTACTAATAATAATGTTTCTAAAACTTAGCAGCTTTAAGATGGATGCACTTCAGCTCTCAGAATTCCCCTGTCAGATGGCTGGCGAATTCTGGGAACTGAAGTCCACTCATCTTAAAGCTGCCAGGGTTGAGAAACACCGATTTAGATACTTTTAATAGGCTAAGGTCAGTGTCCTGAAACTGGAGGACAGGGAACATGGTCCTAGCAGCCTAAAGAAACACCGATTTAGATACTTTTAATAGGCTAAGGTCAGTGTCCTAAAACTGAAGGACAGGGAACATGGTCCTAGCAGCCTAAAGTAGCCAATAAGAGTTCAACAAATCTCATCACTGATGGTCGATGAAGTGTGCTAGATCATGTTAATGGGGAAAATTGTGTTAGGAGAACAAAAACAGTATTTTAAACTTGGAACAACGAGGACTATTTTAGGTTGCCTCAGCTACAGAATGAAAATTAGGTGAATAAAGGCAACATCATAAAAACATGGCATGAAAAATGTTACCATAGCAAGTCTTTCTTTTCCCCTAGTGATCGGACTATGAGAGTAGGCTTCTCTACTTCTGCTTCCTACTGGTATAATCATTAAACTATTCCCTTTTCATTTGTGAAGTCGTCATCTTTAATAAGACAGTTATTTTGATGGAAATTGTAGTTAAACATGTGTGAAGGAAACTAGATTGGGAAAAGTTTTTTGTAGACTGACAGATAGGAGTTGTGAAAAACAAAAAGCACCTATTCCAGACTTCTGTGTCATAGCGATAGTGTCCCTCTATTACTTCTTCTATCTTTTCCTGTTGTGTACACAAATGACATTGTCTCATTTACCCCTTTGATGGCTCATGTCAAAGTCTAATCACCCAAAGAACAAGGAATTTCCCTCCCTCCCCCCCCCCCCCAATGCCTGTTCAGAATTCTTTCCATTCTTAATTTTAGCCTTTGGTTACATTTCTCTATGATAACCAACATAATCCTTGGCCAGTTTTTTTTCTTTAATGCACTTAGAGCCATTAGCTTGTCTCCACATTTTCCCCAATGGTGCCAAGCCACTTAAATGCCTTCTTCCAGCACCAATCAGATTCCCTGAATTTAACTCCAGGGCTTTCAACTATATTGTTATATTAGGTATTTTTAATTTTATATAGTAGAATCAATAGGCCTTTAATTTTGTAGAGGAGGAGGAGGCAGCTGAGACTGAACCTGCATGGGGTGGACAGTTTCATGTATCTTTCTCCCATTTTGATAAGTAGAAGCAGCTGGAGAAAGTTATGGGCTTAAGTGGATTAACAAGCAGGAACAGGAAAATCACATGGATGGAAAATAATGACTGATTCCTCCCCTATCCCCCCAGTCAGATAGCACTCAACCAGAGGTGGTATTCAGCCGGTTCGGACCAGTTCACCCGAACCGGTAGTGGAAATCACAGGTGGGGCCACCCACCCGCCTGGGCTCTATGTTGTCCTATTTAGGCATGCTTTCAAGCCGCGGACATGCATCCAAGACCCGCACGTAATCAAAGTGCATGTGTGGAAGACCGAGCGCGTATATTGTTGGAGCGCATGTGAGAGAAGCGCAAGCGCTCACATTTGCGAACCAGTAGGGAAAGTAAGTGAATACCACCCCTGAACTGAACATGCTACTGAGGAAGAGCTGAAGCTCTTTCAAGCTACCATCGTGCTATGTCAGCAAGCGGCCAGCAGATTGGCGATCAATCTACATCCCAATTCCCAAAAGACGAGACTTAACAGAGAATCCAAACTATCATAAAATATCCTTAATTTCACCTGCTAGCAAAATAAGGCTTATGATCATCCATTGCAGATTACAGCCCAGTGACGTGCGGTGAGGTTTATGACTGGTGAGGCACTGACACAGTGCTGAGTTTCAAATATTTTTAGACTTGTGGACTTCAACTCCCAGAATTCCACAGCCAGGCATGCTCAGTTCCAATTTAAAGCAACAGCATTTGTTTTTCTCCTTTGCTCCTTCTTTCTTTTTCTTTTTCTTCTCCTTCCCCTCCTTCCTCCCGCTCTCCCTTCCTCCCCTTCGCTCAAACACACACACACACACACACACACACAGAAGTTGGATTGGACTATCTCTCCTACCCCTTCCCTCTCTCACTCACTCTCAAACAAACCCACACACACACAAAAGTTGGATTGGGTATCTTTTCCAGTGGCTTGAAAGCAGCTCCTCTGCCATCCCCCCCCCTTCCCCTGCTGCCTTTCCCAAACACCTCCACCATTGCAAATGCAGCCTGCTGTCTGGGTGGGAAATGCCTGGAACACAATAAAGCCCACCCACCACCTCCTGCTGGCAGGCTGGGGTGAGAGGAGAGGCAGAGAAGCCGGAGGGGAGCCGAGCCAAGCCTTCCAAAAGAAAGAGGCTGGGGGGAAGTGTGTGTACTACAGCATGGCTCTTTGCCTGGCTTCCTGCCTCCTCCTGTGGTCTCCTCAGTGCTCGCTTGTGCTCTCCCTCCCCAAGTGTAGTTTGATTGCAGGTGGAGCCACGTTGCCTTTTCAAACTTGTAATCAGTGAAGCTGGGCTAGATTTTTATATAGTTTTATCCAGCTGTGTGTGTGTGAGAGAGAAATGAATGGGGGCCTGGGGAGAAAGTCACTACACTTGGGGAGGGAGAGCAGAGTCATCCACGGTGAGGCAGCAACTAGCTCAGCTTTTTCCTTTTACTTTTTTTTTTCATGATGAGAGTGGTGAGGCTGTGCCTCACTTGCCTCACCTGACTGCACGTCACTGTTACAGCCCTACATGGAGAGTCTGATGCCCAGATGTTCAAACTGACATTTGAAATGGCCAAGGTACACGAAACGTTCTTTGAAATGAACTGTAAAATCGCAAGTACCAAAAAGAAATCTATATGTGCTTTGGTGGTTACAGAAAGGATTCCCGTTGTGCCAATTGTGTCAACTAGGTAGGAGGTTTTTAGAACAATGGGAATCCCACATCTCATTATACTCATGCAAAAACCTGCACATAGGTCAAGAAGCCACAGTTTGCACAGAGGGAAACTGATTGGCTTCAAGTTGATATAGAAGTGAGAGACGGTTGTATGTTCTTTTATTTATTCCATCTGCTTTATGTGCAGAATTTATATTGAGGAAAGTTGGATTGGAGGCATTTCCACCTATATGGAAGGTGGTCTGATAGTTGAAAATGCAAATGATCGGCATGCTCTAGTAATAAAAGTCAAGGGATGTACTGAAAAAAATGTGACTAGGTTTAAATATAAAAAGACTAAACTAGCGATGATGGGACAGCCATCAACCTTAGATATTACAGGTAGTCCTCAAGTTACAACCACAACTGAGCCCAAAATTTACATTGCTAAGCGAGAAATTTGTTAAGTGAGTTTTGCCCCCTTTTTATGACTTTTCCTGCCACGGTTGTTAAGGGAATCATTGCGGTTGTTAAATTAGTAACGCAGTTGTTAAGTGAATCTGGTTTCCCCATTGACTTTGCTTGTCAGAAGGTTGCAAAAGGGGATCACGTGACCCCGGGACACTGCGACCGTCATAAATGTGAGTCATTTGCCAAGCATCCGAATGTAAATCATGTGTCCATGGGGATGCTGAAACGGTCATAAATGTGGGAAATGGTCATAACTCACTTTTTTCAGTGCCGCTGTCACTTCAAATGGTCACTAAGCAAACTGTTGTAAGGACTACCCGTGCAGTGGTGAATCTTGACATTTTGTAAAAAGAAGGAAAGAAAAAAAATCCTCAGTATTCTATAAAGAAAGCAATATTTCCCTGATGCTCTCAAGTTAATTTCTGAGTATTAAAGTCTCAGGTGCAGCGGTCTGCTTGAGCAAGCATGGTCACCATTGAAAACAGTGGTTCCAAACAGTGACGTGCAGTCAGGGGAGGCAGAGGAGGCAGAGCCTCACCGCTCTCATCATGAAAAAAAAAAAAAATTACTCCGGGAAGCCATGAAAGTGGCTGGGAGAGGCGCATGGCTTGGTTTAGCCTCCCTGGACATCTCAGCAGCAGCCCCAAGTGTGCCGAGCTCGCCATTTTTTGCATTGGGCAAGCCCGGGATCCTTGCAAGGGGAATGGGACCACGTGTGCAGGCGGCTCCTCAATGCCAGCCTCAGATCAGCGCAGCCGCGGTCCCCTTCATGTTGGCTTAGGAAGGAAGGGAATGGGACCACGTGTGCAGGGGAAGGGGATCGCGGCTGTGCTAATCTGAGGCTGTGTGCTGAGGAGCCTCCTGCACACGTGGTCCCATTCCCCTTGCAAGGATCCCGGGCTCGCCGGATGCAAAAAATGCCTAGATAACATCATCAGTGCTAGAAGGTGGGAGGGGGGGGGGAAGGAGGAGAAAGGAGAAGTTTCTCTTCTCAGAAATGTCTTTTCAGTGGAGCTGCGGCAGCCTGCCTGTCCCTTTCTGACATTTCTGAGAAGAGAAACTTCTCCGTTTGGGCTGCGCCCATGCGATCGGAGCAACCACGCGGTTTGATGACGTCACCAGCCTCACCAGTCATAAACCTCACCGCACGTCACTGGTTCCAAAGGTATATCTGCCTTCTCCCCTATATATTTTTTTAAACAATTTGGGGGGGGGGGGGTTATTGAAGTCACTTTTTCTTCTCTTTGTATATTGATGAATTATAAGTTTGTATGATTAATTTTAAGGTTTTTAAAAATCGTCAAGCAAGAGAAAGTAAGGTAAAGGTTTCCCTCACACATATGTGCTAGTCGTTCCCGACTCTAGGGGGCAATGTTCATCTCTATTTCAAAGCCAAAGAGCCAGTGCTGTTCGAAGACAACTTTGTGATCATGTGTCCGGCATGATTAAATGCCGAAGGCACACAGAACGCTATTACTTTCCCACCAAAGGTGGTTCCTATTTTTCTACTTGCATTTTTACATGCTTTCGAATTGCTAGGTTGGCAAAAGCTGGGACAAGTAATGGGAGCTCAGTCCGTTACGCGGCGCTAGGGATTTGAGCCAACCTTTCTGATTGACAAGCTCAGTGTCTTAGCCACTGAGCCACCGTATCCCTCCAAGAGAAAGTAACTGTATCCTAACTGAAGATATTGCTTTAATAAAAGTTATGATATTTCCTAATATTATTTTATGATAGTCTCTTGCTTCTAAGGATTTTAAGGCAACTGAGCACTGAGCCAAAGTGGGTGCGAAAAGAAACAAGTTACGAACCTTCATGTAATTAATTTGAAAATAGGTCTTCATGTTCCAAACATTATTAAGCTGCAACATTACTTCAAATATTTATTTAGTTCAGCAGGAGTTCCCACCAAATTGAGTAAAAACTAAATAATGAAGTTAATTTGGAATGTTAGTCTTGTTCAATGAATGGGAAAAAATTAGATCCCAAGCAAATCATTCTTCATAAAAGATTATGGGTAATAAATTGGGAATAGTTTGGAGCTATTTTTTTTTTAGTGTTGATAGCGTCACACAAATTTAGGCAACATTTCACTAAAAATAAATACTGTACTTGCACAGAATCATATTTTCCAAAGATGTACTCATCATACATCAAGAAACTGTGCATATGAGCAGCAGAATGGTATGGATTTCCAGATAAAATTAATTACATGAGGAATTTATTGTAAATTAATTCAGTGTATCTTTTCTAATCTGGTGCCAACTTCTAAATTCTAGTATGATGGAAGAGGGAGAAATATCTATTCTCTCTCAACGTAATTTTATAATCTAGTTAATCATGTTGTTTAAAAAGATTTTTCTAAAGTCTTGAACTCCTTAACTCTTGTGAATACTGGCTCTCAAAGGTGCTTTTTTTGAAAAGGCAACTGGCGTTTCTCTGTTTTGCTTGAAGACGTTTTGCTTCTCAGCCAAGAAGCTTTTTCAATTCTGACGGTTCTTCATCCAAGAGGCTTCTTCAATCAGAACTGAAGAAGCTTCATGGATGAGAAGCGAAACGTCTTCAAGCAAAACAAAGAAAGTCCAGTTGCCTTTTTTTAAAATCACCTTTGGGACAACCATGACCTGGATGACTGGGAATCTCCATAGACATCTATTGGCGCTCAAGGAACTATTTTATCTGTCCTAATGAGGATTACTAGTTATTTTTCTTTACCTGTTTAGATATTGTATGAAGAAGCATCCATATTTTTTCTCAATCACATTTTCTAGGCAATCATAAAAGCAAAGACTCCTGTGGGTTTTACTGGATTAGATTCAGTGGTGGGTTCCTGCTGGATCGCACCGGATCGCGCGCGCTCCCTTTCAGCGCTCCACCTGGCTTGCGCGCTCCCTTTCAGCGCTCCACCTGGCTTGCGCGCTCCCTTTCAGCACTCCACCTGGCTCTCGCGCTCCCTTCCGGCGCTGAAACCGGAAGTACAGTCTTGCCCCGCCCCTGGCGAAGCAACGACGCCTGCCTGCGCTCCACCAGCTCGGCTGGGAACGGAGATGTTTCCTCAGCGGAGCGGAGCGCCTGAAAAGACTTTTCAGGCGCTCCGCTCCGCTGAGGAAACATCTCCGTTCCCAGCCGAGCTGGTGGAGCGCAGACAGGCGTCGTTGCTTCGCCAGGGCCGGGCAAAACTGTACTTCTGGTTTCAGCGCCGGAAGGGAGCGCGAGAGCCAGGTGGAGCGCTGAAAGGGAGCGCGCAAGCCAGGTGGAGCGCTGAAAGGGAGCGCGCAAGCCAGGTGGAGCGCTGAAAGGGAGCGCGCAAGCCAGGTGGAGCGCTGAAAGGGAGCGCGCGCGATCCGGTGCGATCCGGGAGGAACCCACCACTGATTAGATTACTCCTTACTTGTTAAAACTCCACTAACTTCAATAAATATAATCTAAGTGTGAAAATACTTGTAGCTAAGTATAGAAAAATACTTGTAGCTCAGGCTTTGGATTTTGGTAGTGGCTTGTTCTCCAAGCTTGTTTCAATTTAGTTTCTAGACTAGGTAACATCATCAGCAAAATTTTCTTGTCCTATTTTCCTTAGTTTATAAATGTCTTGTGGACACAATTTTAGTTCATAAACTAAACTGAAACAAGCTTGGAGAACAAACCACTGCCATAATCAAACTGTGGCTAAATCAAGATTAGCACATTGTTCTGTGCCTTTTCACACACACACACACAAAAGTTTCAGGCATAAAACTGGTGACTGAAGATCCTGAAAATTAAAGGAAAAACAAAGAGATCATCACATTGTCACAGATGTGGAAGGAACATCTAGTTAACATACAAAAATCACACACCCTGCAAGATTTATCAGAGATCTCTTGCAGATTACTCTCCAGAAGATAAACTCATTTCTTCTGTTGCCTCAACCTAGTTCCTTTGTAATTTTACTTCACTGGTGTTGTGCAGAGCTGGCAGCAGAGTCAGACAGTGAGGAGGTTGGGGAGGAACATGGGCCAGTCCTGGAGTCTGGGGAAGGCTTGGATGAGGGCCTTGGATCGGAAGCAGAGAGGGAGCCAGGGACATCTGGGAGTTATGTGCTGCCTCCGGAGCCTCCAGAGTTGGACATCAGTGAGACAGAGGAACAGGGTGAGCCGTTCCCAGTGCACACATGCACAGAGCTGCCAAAAGGCAAGAACAGTTAAGACAAAAGGGATGACTTGGGAGTAAGACTTGGAGGTGATCGGCCCCTCCCATAGGACATAAAGGAGGAGCAAAGGCACGTGAGCCTTTGCAGGAAGCAACTTTGTTCATTCTGATCAGTTTAAATTCTGAAGCTCCATTTTGACTCTTTGCTCCATGTGGCCTTGCAAGCAAATTACCAATTAGATCTTTGGCAGCGTTTCAAGGAAGATAAAGATGGGTGCTTATCAGTCTTATCCCGAAGGACTGTGGCAACCTACTGTCGGACTCTTTACAAACTATTTGTGACTCATTACAGGCTGTGAATGAATATAATTCACAGCCTTTGAAATAAACAGAGGGTTTTTTGGGACTAAGGGTGTGCTTTTTACTGTATCAGGAAGCCTAGGTCCGAACAACTGGTTCTTGTCCTACTCTCTGTGATAACAGAAAAGAAGTTTATTCCTTTCTCTATATGACAGTGTTTTAGAAGATATTGGGAGACTGCTATCATATTTTCCCCTCAATCAACTATTTTTAAGCTAAATCTACTCAGATTTAGCTATTCCTCATATCCCTTGATTTTTGGATCTCGTATCATCTTGGTAGTTGCCCTCAGAATACAATATAATTTGAGACTAGTGCAGTATACCAAGGCAGAACAGAGAGAAAGAATTATAGTGAATAAATCCCCTAAGCAGGTGCCCAATAGTGAGCATAACTATCTGATGGTTCAATTCAATATATAGTAGGTTGTTCTGCCCCCAGATATGTCACCCTGAGGCTTTATCCTGACTACCTAGTAATAGCAAACATCTCCCCAGTGATTGTCTATCATTTCTTTTAAGAACCAGTACAACCGTTGAAGCTTCAGAGTGAAATATAGCCATTTATTTGCAAAGATAACCTTTTGAACACCCAGGGAAAGGTGGAGGGGAGTGACATACTACATCAGCTTTAGGTCTTTGATGATAGATTAAAATGGGGCTTCTTAAAACCTATGTTCAACAAAGTGATAAGGGTCAGTGCAAAGAGTGGCAGGTAATGAACAGAGGTTTATAGAGTATGACTTCCCGGTGTATTGTCTTGACAAAGCTAGCATGTCCAAGGAATGGACCACACAAATATCAGAGCCAATAGGAAAATTATTTCAAGGGTAACTCAACATCTTAAAAGGCTCTCACTGAAATGAGCACCCAAAAACTAGCATACAGTGGAAAGGAAGAAGAATATTTTCAGAATAATTGATAATAGTTACATTGCTCATATTTTAAGAAGTCCTTGCGTTTGGGTTCTTCTCCACTCATGTTCATTTTAATTTGTTTTCTTGTGACTTTAGAGAGATAGATGATGAACTCTTCCTGTACTTTTATTTGTCTAATTTATGCAGTCATCCAAATTAACCCAATGAATATTTACATATAATACTCTATATACAGTACATCCAATCCTGATCGATCTCTAGCACCTTGTAAGAAGCAATCTCCAAAATTGGGTGCATGTCCCATGCACTTCAAAAGGCATATGTTCCAATTCTTATGGTGCTTAGATGAATACTGAAAATATACACCTGTGCTGTGCTGCGTATCTCAGTTTGTCTTCAAAAAGGTTATAGAGAAAATATGTTATAATCAAGCTTTCATGTGAAATCCAGAGCACATACTTCCTCCGTGGATGTCAAACACAAAAACAAGATAAATGCATCACTTTATGGCCATTTATCTACTCAACTGCTATAAATATTACCAGAATTCAGGAAAATTTAAAGCCTGTAACTGCTTTGAAATGCACTACCTATAACTTTGCAGATTGTACTTCACTTGTCATCCTAGTTCAAAGTTATCGCATTATCACCTCATTCATAAGTTATTTTTCTAGTTAGTGGGTGGGCTGGAGAATTGCCTAAGGCAGCCTTTCCAAAAGTGGTATCTTGCAGATATGTAGGGATAGCAAATCATAGGTCCCCAGCTTATTTCAGGGAAGTCCCCCTATATATGGAAAGTAAGCTGTAGAATACAAGACTTTCCTTCTTCAGTTTGCTGGTAAACCCCTGACACATTATAACATAGGAAGCCACCAGTAGGTAGCTTGTGTTCACTTTACTTTTGAAAACCAGATGTCATTAGAGAGAAAAAAAATATACTTGCAGAGCAGGAGTGGGTTCCGGCAGAGACTACTGCAACTAAAATTGTTCTGCACATGCGCAGAAGCAAAAAACAAGATGACAACCAGTTTGGGGGCGTGGCAGGCCTGGGTCGCTGCCAGTTCCAGCGACCCAGGCCGCCAAGCTACCACTGGTTCGAACCAGTAGGAACCCACCACTGTTGCAGAGGGCCAATGCAGAACAACTCTGTTGTCTCAGCCAAGGTTAAAAAATCTTCTTCCTCCTCATTCCATATTGAGAAGAACTAGATTGCTAGATTCACTGCAGTTCACGTCTGATGATGGAATAATCAGTATACCTCACTATGCTTGAAGGTAGTTTGGTGGGGTGGAATAAACCATGTACAGGTAGTCCTTGACTTACGATCACAATTGAGTGCAAAGTTTTCATTGGCAGGCAAGATAGTTGTTAAGTGACCCCGACTTTACCTGCCAGAGTTTTTAAATGAAGCCCTGAATTTGTTAAGTTAGTAGCATAGTTGTTAAGTGAATTTGGCTTCCCTGTTCATTTTGCTTATCAGAACGTCACACTGGGTGATCACATGACCCAGGGACACTGCAACCGTCGTAAATACAAGCCAGTTGCCAAGCATCTGAATTTTGATCACAATAAGTCATAAGAATGAAAAGTGATTGTAAGTCACTTTTTTCAGTGCTGTTGTAACTTCGAACAGCCCCTAGACAAATAGTTGTAAGCAGGGGTGAAATTCAGCAGGTTCTGACAGGTTCTGGAGAACCAGTTGTAGAAATTATGAGTAGTTCGGAGAACCGGCAATACCACCTCTGGCTGGCCCCAGAGTGGGGTGGGAATGGAGATTTTGCAATATTCTTCCCCTGCCACGCCCACCAAGCCATGCCCACAGAACTGGTAGTAAAAAAAAATTGAATTTCACCACTGGTTGTAAGTGAAGGATTACCTGTAGTCCACTCGGTTCTCTTTTGAACAAGAATGAAACATTCCAGCATGGTGGACTAAGGAGAAATAGCAGAGAGTCTTCCACTCTCTAACATCTGTCATTTGAACCATCATTCCACCTAATGTTTGGGTAGACCATGAGTGATAGCCAGTGACTGAGCCATTGCTGTCCCTAAAGACATACTAAGTAGGATTATCCAAAATTAACAAGTCAATTACGGTTTATCAAGGGTTGCATACATCCCCTTTCCATTTGGCTGCCATGCCTCCTGTCTTGTCTTGTGTTCTGAAAATAAAGCAGAAACAATAAAACCAACTGTGCTTGTGATATGGAATCCCGGGTCTGCATAACATTTTATTTCTGAGGATCTCTGTTTATTACCTCCTGATACGCTGAGAACATTCCTGCATGTCTTTCCACATGGAAGCACAAAATATTCTGCATTTTCAGCTCAGACCATACAATGTTATCTCCTTCTGCTGTCTTATGTAACTCCACAGGAATGTTGAAAGACTTTCCGGACTCTTGGAGGTTTAGAAGGTGAGGAAGGCAAAGTGTGTGTGGTGGGGGGGATGGCTGGAGACTGGAATCTGATAGATCACTGCATTCAGTTTTTGGGCAATGGAGTTATTGCAATTAAGATACTGGCCGGATGTGTGGTCTCGAGCTTGGCTGATACTGAAGGAATGTATTGATAGTGCAAACTCACAAAAAGTGATTTGGAAATTGGTCACATTCTCTATGTCCTTAAACAAATGACACTACTATATATGGAAGTATTAACTGAACGTATGCAATAACCACCCAACTGTTCTGTGTACTTAATAATGCTCCATTCTGTGGGACATCGTTTGAAATATTCTATGGGAAATGGTTTGAAAAGGTTTCTTTTCCTAGCCATAATGCAAAAGACACGGTCAGCATAAACTTTTTAAGTGCCTAGAAAGCAGGCTTACTTTCTGGCATATTAACTGTGCAAAACCATATCTGACTGCAAAGAATTAAGAGTTTTCAATGGTGAATCTTTCTCCCAGGTAAGTATTTTGAGAGTGGCACTTTTTCTCAGATAGGCAGTAAATCAAACATAATATTTTCAGCTCATCAAATCTGTTTTTTTTTTAATGGCATAGGACAGTGATGGCAAATCTTTTTCTTATCGTGCGCCAAAAGTGTGGGCATACGTGCCCACACCAATTCATTCCTACCCACCCACCTGCGCATGTGCTTGCGACCCCCTTGAGCATACGTGCATGACCCCCCCCCCCAGGTTCTGAAGGCTTTCCTGAAGCCTGGGGAGGGCAAAAATGGTCCCAACGGGCCAACTGGAAGTTTGAGAATGAACTTTCTGTTGGCCTGTTGGGTCTGCTTTTCGCCCTCCCCAGCCTTCAGGGGCATTCCTGAAGCCTGGGGAGGGTGAAAACGGCCTCCCCCAGCCCTCTGGAAGGCCAAAAATCAACTGGCTGGCATGTGCATGCACACCGGAGTTAACAACTCGCATGCTAGCAAATATGGCTCTGCAAGCTACCTGTGGCATGCGTGCCATAGGTTCGCCATCACGGGCATAGGAAAAAGCTTTTAATTTAGCCTTTCCCCTGATGTATTTGTTTGCTACATAAAAGAAGAGAATTATTTTCACACACACATTCATTCATTCCTTTATTCATAGTCCATTTCACTCCAAGGCTCTAAGTAGGAGATATAATAAAATGACAGTAAAATATACATGATAATAAAATTCAATATATGCCATCTAGTGTCACTTCAAAAGTAAGATGGGCATACAGAAGAAAATCACAAAACAATAATGACAATATGGACAATAATGTGCTGTTATTTATGTCCAAGGACCTTTTGAAAGAGCCAGTTAACCATTCTCCACAACATCATGTGAGTGAAGACATCGTTGCTGGAGTGGGGTGGGAATAGAGCATTCTGAAGGAAGAGAGCACTGATGACGTTACCTAGTTTGGTAATGAAATGTCTGCAAGAAAACCGCCAAGCTCAGAGAGGAACCTACAGTTTAACTCTGAGTGTGTGTCAATGAAGTTTCTCAGTCATCCAGGCAGAGTTGTCTGGAAGTTGAGACATGGCAACTGGACTTTTTTCTTTTTCTTTTTTTTTTTGTTTGAAACATTTCTCTGCTTACCCAAGTAGCTTCTTTCTTAAACCCTGAGATTTTTTTTTTTTAAAAAAAACCTGAGCTACAAATATTCTCTTCTCGGGGAGCATTCACCAAGAATGCCTGCTTCTGGATTTCTTGGTAGG
The DNA here is from genome assembly GCF_964273705.1 of Natrix helvetica. Classification (NCBI taxonomy): domain Eukaryota; kingdom Metazoa; phylum Chordata; class Lepidosauria; order Squamata; family Natricidae; genus Natrix; species Natrix helvetica. The sequence continues at coordinate 100,016,689 of NC_138550.1, read as the reverse complement.
AGCAGATCGTCAACCGGTGCTCTCTATACACCCATGTTAAGCAAGCATAATTTACACTGGAAAACAGTTTTTTAAGATATCTAGGCCTCAGGCCATATAAGTAATAACCAGCACCATGCATTGTTTTCAGTGATGACCAAATGTAGCTCCCATAGCAATTACTGTATTTGGGGTGTTATACTTCATTCCATGCCGAGTTGAAGTTTCTGACTGGACTTCAAGGGCAGCACAGAAAAAATGTTCATTAATTGAAATGGATTAAGTATGTAATTCCTTGTTTCCATTTCACTTTCAAAAATGTATTGTATCTTATAACCAGTGGTGGTATTCAGCCGGTTCGGATCGGTTCAGGCAAATCAGTAGTGGCGACCTGCGGGTACTTGACCCTGCCTACCTGCCCGCCCAACCCAGATCTATTCCGTCCTATTTAACCACTGTTTCTAAGCCACACACATGTGTACAAGCCATGAATGAGGGCAAAGTGCATGCACAAAAGGCTCTGTCTCTGTCTGTCTCTGTCTGTCTCTGTCTCTCTCTGTCTCTCTCTGTCTCTCTCTCTCTCTCTCTCTCTCTCTCTCTCTCTCTCTCTCTCTCTCTCTCTCTCTCTCTCTGCGTGTGCACACACACACTCACAGTTTCAGTGCACGGCAAACCGGTGGTAAAATTATATGAAACCCACCTCTGCTTATAACATTTCTGAATATCCAAAGCAACTTCCTATGTTAAAATGGGATTGTTTTCCAAAGAAGAAGCACATTCAGGCAGTGGTGGGATTCAAATAATTTAACAACCAGTTCTCTATCCTAATGATTTCTTCCAACAACCAGTTCACCAAACTGCTCAGAAAGTTAAGAACCGGTTCTTCCGAAATGGTGCGAACCGGCTGAATCCCATCACTGCATTCAGGGGAGTTAGTCTGGAAGTAGTTGGTATATGAAAGAAAAGCATTTTATGGGAATATTCATTCTTTCATTCCATTTGAATGTCTCCTCCCTCCTTTTACTTAATCTAAATTGAATCTCTCATTATTTTTTGATAACTTCAAATGTCAATAAGGTTAGCCCACCTTTCTCCACAATAGGTTACATAAAAAATATAGGTTAGTCATTCCCTTTGCTCTCCTGTGCTGCTTTTTTGATAAAGATTGTAGCATTTTTAGTACAGGAGCTAACTTCTTTTTTTCCCTACTAGCAACCATTTCTTTACAGTATTTCTTTTTTCCTTTTTGGGGTAATTTGCACTCGAATCTATGAAAAAAAAAAACACCCAAGACTTTATTTAACTTTCTTTCTTTTTTTTTTTGTTTCCTTTTTATAAATAGCTTTTGGCTCATTGTCTTTTATTTAGACCACACTGACCTTGAGCAGATAAGAAATATGAATTAAAATGTTAAGTTTTGCTGGGTGTAGATAACAGAGTTTCATACTTAAATTCCACGAAGTTTGATAGCATATTTTTACAGTCACATGAGTGGAGGTTAAAAATCAAACTTAGGAACTGAATCAGCAAATCTGTACATGCAAAGCAAGCAACCTCACAACTGTTGATATATATAATCTTATCGTATTGGTGCATATTTTATATCCAAAACAATTACTTCCAATTAAGTCAATATACAATAAACAATATTCAAGGTGGAAAGGCAACCCAGCTTTCTGTAACGAATGGTTTTAAAATTGCACGCAGCTCTAAGTAAACTTGCTTTAAATTGGTTTGATTACTACACAGTGAAGACAACATTACATTTATTATGATAAGTTATATTAGTTTCCGGAGGTGGGTTTCACATCATTTTACCACCAGTTCGCCATGCACCGAAACTGTGAGTGCGCATGCACGCTTGCTTCATGAGTGCACACGCCTTCTGCACATGTGCTTTGCACACACGTGCAGCTTAGAAAACATGGCTAAATATGGCAACATAGACCTAGGCTAGGTGGGTGGGGGCGGGCCCATTGGGCGTTTGTTAAATGAATTTTGCCCCATTTTATGACTTTCCTTGCCACAAAGGGGGAGAGCCTTCTCTGTGGGAGTGCCTTCCCTCTGGAATGAGCTGCCCCCGGAGCTTCGCATAATCCCCGACCTCCAGTCCTTCCAACGCACCCTAAAAAGTTGGGTTTTCCAGCAAGATGGCCTGGCCTGTTAATTTTATCTAATTTTTAAAATCTTATTGTTATATTAATTGGGTTTGTTTTTTGGATTGTTTCTAATTTCCTTTTAACTTTTGTGATATGTGTTTTTTAATGTTGTACGCCGCCCTGAGCCCTTTGGGAGAAGGGCGGCATATAAATCCAATAAAACAAACAAAACAAACAAACAACTGTTAAGTGAATCACTGCAATCAGTAAGTTCTTTGTTAAGTGATTCTGGCTTCCCCATTGATTTTGCTTGTCACACAAAGGTAATCACATGATGATGGGACACAGGAATGGTCATAAATATGAGATAGTTGCCAAGCATCTGAATTTTGATGACATGATCACGGGGATGCCGCAAAGGTCGTAACTATGAAAAATGGTCATAACAGAGGTGGGTTCCTACCGGTTTGGCCCGATTCAGCCGAGAAGGTACTAACTCGACTGGCCACGCTCCCAAGCCGGTTCTATCGGCAGCGCCATAGGCGCCACCATCTTGGGTTTTTTGCCTCTGCGCATGCAAAGAAGCAATTTTTTTACTATTGGGCATGCGCGCAAAGCGTATTCCTGAAAGAACTGGCAGTAACAGAAGCCGGAACCCACCCCTGGGTCATAAGTCACATTTTGCAGTGCCATTGTAACTTTGAACCATCGCTAAATGAACTGTTGTAAGTCAAGGACTACCTGTCCACAACTCTAGGGTCGTATTGAACTTTGTGCACCATGTCAAAGACTGCAATCCAAAGGCGGGTGGGTCTAGAGCCTGCATACTTAGAGATTTCAGGAGTTTTCAAAGAGGAATTGAGTATGTTAACTAATTGCCAGGATAATGGCATTCCTTTTATCCCTTAAATCTGCAACCCGAGAAATGCAATAAATAAGTCTGGTGACTGCATCCAGTATACAGAGAGTGGTTCTACAAGCAATCTGACGACGATTCCCTATGATCAACCCTTACCAGATTTTCTAAGAACCTGTTACGTTATGGAAAGATAAATGCTTACTATGAAATGTCCAGAGCTGAAAGAGTCATTTTATATTACATATACAATGCATAATTATATGCCACTATTACTATAGTTAAAAGTGCATCTATCCCCTGAAAACCACTTTGTGAAGTGGTTAAGGCACCTGGCTAGAAACCGGTAGACCACGAATTCTAGTTGTGCCTTTGGTACAAAGCCAGCTGGGTGACCTTGGGACAGTCACTTTTACTCAGCCATGGCGAACCACTTTTGAAAAACCACTTGCCAAGAAAACTGCAGGGACTATTCCAGGCACCATGTCAAAGGAGTCAACAGCGACTCAAAGGCACAAAAGCAAAACATCCGTATCCCAGACCTTCAGTGGTTTTTTTTTTAAAAAAAACACAATTCCTTGTTCATCTCCCACTGGTAATCTAAATCAAATACCCTTAATTCCAAATAATAAGCTTCAGGAAAAGTATTATATAGCTACTTTAAAAATATAAACACCAAAAAGTCAACACAAAGGAACAATGGGCTCTGGCAAGTGTTTGAGGGAAAGAATTCTTGTTAACAGATGATAGCTGTTATACAATAAACATTTTAAAGACAATCATGATCTCCAGTCATAAGATGACATCCTGGCTGCAGCAAGATACTCTAGAACATTTGACCACCTGCTTCACAAATAGGTTATGTCAGCCCCAATGCATAATAACTGTATCAATGCTGCCATACTTTCAAAGAAAGGATTGTATATTAAAAATTGGAAAAAGCCCATGTCAGATCTGGAAGCCATATTTTACATTGGGCCTTCAGGCCTGCCACATTTTCTCCTGTGGGAAAATGGGTGGGGGAGAATATAGAGTATGGGAGATATATAGTCAAAATAACTTTTTTTTCTCAGAGAGTCAAGGACATCTTGCCCTGCAGCTGCAATGGTGTGACTGGGAGGCATCTCCAGTTTTGGATGGTGACTGATTGGACTGTGTGATGGACATGTGGCTGCTGGGCAGGGACTTGAACTTTCACTTGGGTGGGGAAAACCTGGAAGCTTTCGGATTTGGGCTTTCCCAGATGTGCCAAAATGACAATCTCTAATGAAATAGAACTTTGAGGAATCTCAAGTTTCGGAGTCTTCTTTCATTGGGGGTATTACTTGGAATCCTGACAGCCAGATGCTGGCTCATATTTTACACATTCTGTTCACCGGGTACCATTATCTGCTGATAGTATTGGAAGACATTTTAAACTTAAAAAACAACAACAACTAAGAGTATCTTGATTCCATTCATTTTACAAGGAGTAATACTCATGGTCTAGCCATTTTTTAAAGATAAAAATGGTCTCTCTGTTTTTGCAAAGTAGCATTGAGGGGGCCACTTGGCTCAAACCTTCATCAAATCAGGCTTTCCCATGGGAATCTGTCAAACTGCACAATAATGAATATACTGTCAGGAAATAAAATCTACCCCAAAACCCTTTTTGTTTTGAAAATTAATTTTGTCTAGCCATCTGACATTACATTAAGTCCAGACTCACAATGATTCAAGCAGTCTATAAGATTGTCGAACAGACTATAATAATCACAAAATCCCCACCACAGTTTGCTGGATTCGCTCCTTTTCTCCTAGCCTTAGTATCCCATCAGATGCATACTTTGCAGCTGTCAGCCACAACCACCTTTGCAGTGTGGGGCTAGCTCTCTTTCCACAGCTGTTATTGTGCCACCATGAGACAAATACAGTGTGAGTCCAGGGACTGGAGCTGAGGAGATCTGTCTACACCATCCTAAATTATCTGGGCTGATCTCATCCCTTGAAGTCAGATAGAATAGTTAGTAAAAACTGACAGATTGTACGTATGACAAAATCTGTGTTGGAATACACTTATGTTGGAAAACATTACCTTATTGTTACTTAGATTGGTATTTAAGTTTCCCAAAGGTCATATTTTTCAAAAAACAGCGTACTACAGCATGTTTGCACCTCAGATACATGCAAATAAGAAAATAAATATAGGTGCTGCAGTCTATAAATGCATACTTTTTTGCTTGGCCATCAGAGATGGCAGTAACTTCAAGATGGCAGGCATGACTAGGCAATTGAAGCCAATCTCTTTTTACACACATGTGATATATGCAGGGCATATTAAAAGGTGCACAATTATTGTTTCAGTCACACCTGTCATTTGAAGCCAGCACCTATTTCTCTGGACACCCCAGATTTTCCAATCAAAGGCCCACTTAAAGATTTCCTGTTCTTTATATTCCATACTTCAAAATGGATGCAGGTAATACATATCCTCACAGTATGTATTTTATCCTCCTTGAGTAACTACAGGAATCTCCAAGAAAGATGCAAAGGAAGGGGAAAAATCTATTAAAAACAGCCAAACCACAATTCTATGATACCTGAGTATAATCAGTGAGACAGCTCTTGGTATATAATAATAGTATATTAAATATATATGCGGCCCAACTCCCAGTGACTCTGGGTGGGTTTACAAAAGTTACAAAGAACATTCTTTTTAAAGACAACAACAATAACAAAAAACAAAGAATAAAGAAGGCAGAAATAATGAAAATGTTTGGGAATTATGAAAAAAAAATCGATCATCCTTGCCAAAGGCCTTGGGGAAGAACCTTGGGATCTTTAAAACTGGGGAATTCTGGAAATTGAAGTCCTTCAGACTTAAAGTTGCCAAGGATGGAGACCCCTGCTTTAAAACACCAGTAAGATGTGGGACTGTTTAAATCTCAGGGGAATCTCATTTCAAAAGGCAACATTAATTAGGAATGATTGGATTTTTTAAAAAAATCTGTACTTTCCCCTGTGGACATCATGGAAGCACAATGCAATGAGCAATCAGGTTATGAAGGTGTTATCCATGTTCAGATTCAGTGATTGGTAGCCATCCTAATCTTGTTTAAAAAGAACGAACAAGCAATCCCTGATTTGCACAGAATTAAGAGAATGGCAGGAGGAGATTGGATGGTTGTCATGCCAAAGTGCTAGGATAATTTTCTGGATATTTCCAAGAGGAAGTACTACTTCTATGAATCAGTCCTGTTTGGCCTCCAGGATTGCCTACTAGGGGAAACACTTGGAAGATTCCTCATCGTATGAAGTCCAGGAGCCTTAAGTGGATCACAACTGTTCTTGCATGGCAAATGTCCCCTCTTCAACATCCTCTAATCAAACACAACACTCTAAGACCACACCACGTCATTTAAAGGCAGGAAAAGAAATTAAAATGCTTCCCTTCAAAACAACTCACTGAGCTCATTTTTCACATCCCCCTTGGACTTGTTGTTGTCTGAGGCTAATAGGCCAACTTTGTCCACTTCCGTCTCTCCAGAATTTTCTGCATAGCTACTACATCATTGTTACAAGGCTTTCTTTGGGCAGTGAAAAAAAAGTGCACTTGTTTGTTTACTTTGGCACCACCTTGACGGCATGTAATTTAAAAGAATGTTGTAGGAGGAATCTCTCTCTTGATACAGTAATTTCAGCTGATATTCTGAAACAAAATGCTAGATAGTGTTCTCCAGAGGCTTTATTTTTTTTTAAAAAAAAAGTACAGATCGTTGTTGTTTATATATTATTATGACAGAAAATGGGGTCTTGTTTCACAGTATTATGACATGGAATGTGGACTGATCTCTCATTACCTCAGAAATGTCTTATTTGTCCCATCTTTGATTCAGAACTCTTGTTTGTTTGTTTGTTTGTTTGTTTGTTTGTTTGTTTGTTTGTTGGGATTTATATGCCGCCCTTCTCCCAAAGGACTCAGGGCGGTGTACAACATTAAAACAAACACATATTACAAAAGTTTAAAAGGAAACTAGATAGAGTATCCAAAAACAAACCCAATTAATATTAACAATAACATTTTTAAAAATTAGATTAAAATTAACAATTAAATCAATCATTTATTTTATTTTGTTCAGGCCAGGCCAGCTTGCTCTTCGTCTCAAACTGATAGAAAGAGTGGCAAAGAGCATTTAAAATAAGCCATTTGGCATTTTCTCTCAGGTGACATCTTGGTGAAAAGGAGAGAATGAGATGGGGATGCAGAGATTGCTACTTTTGGTACACCTCTTTGATTATTACACCTATTTTTTATTTCCTACATATATTCCTATTAGCTCTTAGTCGTTCTAAGCCAGTATTTCACCAATACCACCACCATTTTTTTCCAAATGAAATGATATGCAACTGTATTCAACTATTTCATTTTTTAATGTTTCTCCTTCATCAACAATCTATTATATAACGTAAGAAGATTCAGAACTTCTGCCTGGATTTGCAATTTAATACAATTTCAGAATGATTGGTTGATTCTACTTTCTTGTATTCTTATTCATGCTCTTGATTAGTCCACCTTCCTGGACTTCAATACATGTGTGTTCATCCTTCACAAATAATGTCATCCTTTCTTCTCTTTTCCCTATTCTTTTTTAAAACATTGTACTATTACAATCCCTTCTGCTCATTAGTTTTATTCCACCAGGTTTCAATGATGCTTACTGAATCATATTCAACCTTCCTGAATTAAAATTTCCAATCCATCCTGTTTTATTATGTATATTATGTATAAGACATTGAATCCTTTAATTAAATAACTTGACCTCTTCCTTCTTGAAGTTGGGTGTTTATTATTGTTCAGCATTCTGCATATGCTTCCCAGTTTCATACTCAATACTTGGTATAATGATGTTTTATGAGCAACATTTTCCTCCCACAAAGGTTTCATTGCAAAACCTTCCAGATCAGGCACACAAGTTGCCTTCCAAACATGTTCTTTCCATTTCAAGAAATGCAAGGAAAATGTGTCCTATGAATTGGAAATCAGCATATACAATTGTTCACCCATTGTTCATCCATTGTACTATCACCATATGCAATTGTCCCATTCCAAATTTTGTTACCCCCACCCCCAAGCCTAGGGAACTTACTTCTGGAGGAAAAAGTGAAGAATACGCTACTTGTGCCTGCAGGAACTTCACATTCTCATCCCCATGCTTGCAGTATGTTCAAGATTTTCTGAACGTGACATTCTTTCTCATGTGGACCATTAGAAGGCATATTTGTCAGTGGGCCTAAAGAGAGTTGGGAGTCTTCTTTTGCATCCTGAAAGTATGCCCAGGAAAGTGGCATGCTTTCCTTTAGAGATTGTCTGGCTAACAGACTTTTGCTCTGATCCCTCTGTTAGAGAGTCTCTACTTGCTACCATCCATTGTTTGTCCTCTTCTAGGTGGAATGGAATGGAGTAGAATGGAATGGAATGGAATAGAATAGAATTTATTGGCCAAATGTGATTGCACACACAAGGAATTTGTCTCTGGTGCATAAGCCCTCAGTATACATACAACCAACAAAGTGATAGTCATAAGATACTTATAGGAGTAGATATTTTAAGAATTAGGAGCCTAAATGCTCTTTCTCATTTCCTGAAGCTTGCAGCAGATAGTCTTTGTCCAGGGACCTAGAAACATCATCAACCACAAAGCTCTAGAATCTACTCTGAAGCTTTCAAGCTTTTTCGTTTTACAGGCTTTACCCTTTGTTTCACATTCTTCCATCTGTCTCTCCATCCTCTCCAGTAAAAGAAAAAAAAACCACCCCACTTGATTTCCTTGTCCAAATTCCTGCTTGTTTTCCCTGTACACTTGTTGAGTGAGCTTGTTCTCTGGAGAGTTGGCTTCCTTATATGCTCCCCAAAGTTGCCTCACTGCACCGATTGTATGCAATGCAGAGTATTAGCTGCACTCATTCATCACTTTTTGCCTCTTCAAATGAATTCCCCTGCCAAATTGTTATTGGTTTTCCCTCATCGCTCACCTGTTTATTTCAGGTTTAGAAGCTCAGTTTAAAACTGAGTTGTATTGGTTACAATACTGGTTGTAATGATTAATCTACATCTTCTCCCTTTTCTGTGGACTATTCCTGTTTTCCTTCTAATATCTTACTGAAATGAACCAATCAAGATGGAAATATGAATGTAACTGAGAAGCACTGGATTTCAAATGCTGTAGATAGTGAATACATAAACACTCCTTGATTAGACAACTGAACTCTTCAAGTATTCGGAGAGAGAGCTATCTGTCAGCCCCAGCAGATAGACCAGACCAAGTCTATCAAGTCTAGAGGAAGGCTAAAGCTACTTTTATTGAGATTGGCTCTAATAAAGAATCTTAGCAGTTTGCTTGTTTTGTCCCATTTCGTCCTTCTTATACTTTAGTGAATCAGGGAGGTTTTTGTCTAAGCCACTTCTGAATGTTATTTGGATGTTCTGGACCTCTGGACTTAAAAAATGCTTTAACTGCTTTTGTCTAGGTAACCACACCTGCATTATCTCCATTGTCATCTTCCTTCTTTTCCACACTAATTAACTCTTTAGGAATTCTTTAATTCCCAAAGAACAGGGGTGTCAAACTCAATTTCACTGAGGGTTGCATCAGGGTTGTGTTTGACCTCGAGGGACTGGGTGGATTGGCCAGGGTGGGCATAGTCAGCTCAATGTCACTGCGGCACTCATGTCAGGGGCACCTGTGGTGGTCCGAGCACTATGCCAGTGAAATGGAGCTCAGGCGGGCCACGCAGCCCTCCCAAACTCCATTATTGAAATCAGAAGCACTGTGGGCTGGTCATTCACTGTTTCCAGGGTGGCCCCATGGGCAAGAGTGGGCTTGAAAAATGTTAGCAATTGGTTCTCTGTTCGTTTGCTGGGTGGGCGTGGCCATTGAGGGGCATGGCCTCCTTGGCCTCCTCACTGGTGAGGAGGCATTTTGCCCTCCCCAGGCTCCAGAGGCTTTCCTCGAGCCTCTGGAAGGGTGAAAATAGCCTACCCCAGGCTCTGAAGTCCTTCCAGAAGCCAGAAACAACAGGCCCGTTTCTTGGCTTCCAGAATTTCTGGTAGGCCCATTTTTCATCCTCCCCGGGCTCTGGAGGCTTTCTCCAAGCCTCTGGGAGGGCAAAAACAGCCTCCCCAGGCTCCAGAGGCCCTCCAGAAGCTGGAAATGGTCCCATTTCTGAACTTCTGGAATTTCCAGTAGGCCATTTTTCACCCTCCCAGAGCCTCCACACGGGCCCGGTACTTACTTGACATGATGAACGGGCCACGTGGAGACTCCTGGGAGAGGAGGGGAGGGGTGGGCAGGGCCAGCCGGTCCTTGCAACAACCGGTTCGATTAACCAAATTAGCATCTGCTTCACCCAAACCAGTCCAAACCGACTGAATCCCATCCCTGCCCATAGGCCAGATCTAAGCACCCCATCGGCTGGATGCGGCCCGCGACCCTGCAGGCCAGATCCGGCCTGCGAGCCCTGAGTTTGACACCCCTCTGCCATAAAATATGGTTTGAAATGGCCAAAAACCTTGCAGGGAGGATTTGCAGCTCGGTTACAGAGCAGATACTTTGCTTGCATAGATGCGGCCTCCATCCCTGAGATCTGCAGGAATGGCTGGAGAGGTACCATTCGAGAAGACAAAACTAAATGAGACAAACCAATGATTTCAAACATTGTAAAGCAACTTGTGAAGGCCCAATAGTTGCTGTGCTTTGGGGCTGAGCAAAAATTTTGAGCAATTTTATACTCGGCAGTTGGAGCTGTGAAGTTACTGTCAAGTCAAGATTTTCTCACAAAGCTAAAGAATCTCTTGGCTGTTTGGCCTCCTTCAGATTTGTTCAGTGCCCTGCAAATGCCTGTTACACTTACGGGAAGAGCTTCCATTTTAGTAGTGGGATGTAAGCTCATAGTCAAACTCTGTAAAACATGCCCCAAGTTAGTTTTCAAAATTCTACTATCCAATCAGTGGTGGGTTGCATGCGGTACGTCCCGGTACGGGAGTACCGGAGCCTGCCTGGAGCACCGGGTACCATTCCAGTACGGTGCTCCGGAGTGCCCACCCACCCGCCCACGCTCCTTAACATGTTTTAAAGCTGTTTTAACACACCACGCATGTGCATGTGGGTGATGCCGGGGCCATTCCAACCATACCAGGTGGAACGGAATCCGGAACCCACCACTGTATTAAATGCAAAGCAATAATTCATTTTATAGAACTGAAATAGATTGCACCAAAGTGGGGGGGAAAGGAGAAAGACATTCTATTGGAATTATTAAGAAAAAGATTTATAATGCTCCCTCTTTCAAAATGAAGCTCAGATAGAAGGAAAAAGTCACTCAGTTTCTTAATCTTATTTTCAGGAAATCTGAGAAGACTTACCTTCTTAATTTTATCTTATTCTTTGCAAATCTAAAAGGGCTTTTAGTATGCAATTTTTAAAGGAAAATTATTGTGGGAGTAGGAGCACAAATTAGTCTTCCTTTCAATAAATACACTATTTGAGAAATTCTACCTTCTGATGCAGAGAATATTCAATATAATTGTATTATGAACTAGATACTTTATATGTTTCTTTCAGAATCTCTCAATAGGTATCCATTTGTGTCAAAAACTCTTGTAGCTAATTAGAAAATGTTTTTCGAACATAAAGTTCCTTGGAAAATATCATAGAATATAATTCACAAAAAAGAGAGCACAGCAAATATCATTAAAAGAAACACTAAAGATTCCTTTTCTCTGTGTCATTTTTTTGTATTTGAAAAGTGTATTATAGCCAAAAAGACACTTACTATATGATTATTCATTCCCAATGATTCATTTGTAGTAACAATTAAAGGGCATGAATTTTACTTCTGGAGCATACATCTCACATTCATAATTGGATTTTAAAAACCGATTTGGCAAGTTGCCTTTTTGGCTTGCATTGGTATCTCCATCGGCTCAACTGGAAGTACTTCCAAGCAAATAATAGCAGGATCAGAGGCTAGAAAGACAATTTAAATTTGTTCTTGGAGTGTCATTTGCTCTCAAAAGCATATTACAATCCAGCTCTTATCTTGTGAGTTCCATAGATGTGAATTTGCTTCCTGTTTTTGCAGAAATGTTAAGGATGGTGAAATGTTCCCAATTTCCTTTTGGAGGCAAGTTTTCTTTCTAAACAATTAGCATCAGAATATACAACATTTATCAAAAACATATTTCACGAGCTTCCAGTAATACTGAAGTCATATGTATTATGTTGGCCTGTAATGAGACCAATTATTTATTTGAAATGTTGCTTACACAATCCCCACAAGGGCACTCTGGACTTCAACTATTTGTTTCTTGTACTATGTTGTCCTAGCAATATTACTTTCCATTTTCTGACCTTCAGAAGTTGTATGCAATGAGTATTATGTTTATTAACACCTCCATAGATATTTGTGGTCTAGCTTGAAACAAATATACTAATGATTTAAGACAGTCTCTCCAAGACATAACACTCAAATGTGTTATATAATGACCAATGGCACCTATATTATTAAAAGCAGCACAAACTATATTTATTCCACTGCAAATAAAAATCATGGTATTCTTCTTTCTACTTTCAATTTTTAATAGCCTACAAACACAGGGAACCTCTACCATTATGATAGAATTACCTCGCCCATATTTCCTGCAACAGGTCTGTAAATATATTTTGAAGTTTGTAACAGCTTTAGTCTTCAACTAGGGTTAGAAGGGCTATATAGGTAGTCCTTATTTGGCAACTGCCTCGTTTAAAGACCATTCATAATTATGACAGTAATGAAAAAGTAACTTTACAACCAGCCTCTCATTTGTGACCTTCACAGGTCTGTTAAGCAAAGAAAAGCTGAACTAAGATCATATGCATTGATGTGATTTCATTGAGCAATCTCTTTGCTAAAGAACCAAGTTGCTTATCCCAACTGTAGTCACTAAGGAAGGATTGCCTGTACCTAATTAATGATATAAATCACTTCACCCAAGAAAAATGAAAATAGGTGATTTGTTTTATCATTTATTCTCACTGGGGGGGAGGGAGTGTTTCGATTCTTTTGTTATCAATTCTATTTGACTTTTTTTTTCTTTAACTTTTCACAGATAAATATCACTTTGATTTACAGGCAGTAAATGGAAATTCGATTAGCAGGGTCATAGACACAGGAAGCCAAGAAAGAGTTTTGGACAGCTAAACATTTCTGAATAATAAGTGGATTATTTATGTATGAAGCTGTGTGGTGGCCTAGAGGTGGAGCTCTTGCCTCACAATCAGAAAGTGATTCGATCCTAGATAGCAGCAGATATTTTTCTCTCTGGGCACAAAGAGAGAATATCTGCTGTTAGCTCTGCATAGGTGTCAGGAAGGGCATCCAGCCAGTAAATGCTCAGTTCATTCAGTTCTCCCAACTCTACCCATATGCAAGACAGTACAGAGCCGGTGAATGAATGAATGAATGAATGAATGAATGAATGAATGAATGAATGAGAAAGAGGGAGAGAGGGAGGGAGGGAGGGAAGAAGGAAGGAAGGAAGGAAGGAAGGAAGGAAGGAAGGAAGGAAGGAAGGAAGGAAGGAATTGTAACTAGTTCTATATGGATTTGATCTTTGTGATTCAAAGGACTTGGAAGGAGGTAATATAGAAGCATGGAAAAAAAACAGCAAAAAACACTGTCAGGGTTCCAAATAGCATCCAAAAGTAAATCAGAATCCACTGCAATCTTCCACTGCCATGCTGGCAGCTTCCCCTCATCCAGTTCCAGTCAGGTGTAGAGGTGCAGAGACAAAGGATGACCTTGGCTTTCTAGAAAGAATTTTGTTTTGGCTACATATCATCTAACTCCGTACAATCTCCCCTCTCATTTCCCACAATATATAAGATTGAAGATGCCTAGCAAAAAAATTAGTTTATATTTAATGAGTCCAGACCTCGAATGGCATTTTCTCCTCTTCTAGGAAGTGTCTCCAGGTGAGTAGAGCCCAACGGACTGCATAGGCTTCTTTCTCCCAGATGGCCCATCTCTCAGTGCTGGTGAGTTTTTTGGAGACATAGGCACAAGGCAGAAGTTGTCCTTTTTGATTCTGGGTTACTGCAACAAGTAGCCAGCCCGAGCCGACCGTGGGAAGAAATAGCAATGGATTTCATCGTAGAACTCCCAGACAGCAGCGGAAATAAAGTGATTTGGACTGTCTTCGACTTATTTTCCAAGTAACCCCATTTCATTGCTTTCTCGGGTTTACTTTCAGCAAAGAAACTAGCAAAAATGTTTTGTCAAACATATCTACCGACTACACAGAGTACCCAGAAGAATCATCTCTGACCACGGAGTCCAATTCACCACAATGTTCTGGACTCTGCAAAATAAACCCAATTCAAAACAGTAATATAATATTTGATTTTTCCATTTTACTACTTGTAAGTTGGAGCAATATTTCATTGTTGAAAGTTAAATAAAATTTGTTCATAAGCAAAGGTAAAAAAAATATTATTAGAATGCCTCCATAAGTGACATTTAATTTTTTGCACACTTTTTTCTCTCTGCTTACATACAAGAGGCAAATGATCTTCTCTGTCAAATGCAAAGATGATAATCTTATCACTCTTCTTTTCACTGATTACGTCTTGCCACAACCTGTAGCACATGAGCTGTTTTTGACATGTCTAGCATAGATCAGGTTTAAGCAGCATAAACAGTCAAAATGAGGATTTGCACGTTATTCAGCAAAGGATTCATTTGTCAGATTCCGGCAATAGCATTTAAGAAATTCTTTCTTGAACAAACATAGCATACTTATCCCACCCCACTAATTTTAAAAGAAAAAGCACATTGTCACATCAGAAATGGGTCTCCATGGGTGTGTATCTGTTCCTATTACAGAAAACCAAAGCAACATCATTACTCAAAAGTTATTTCATTTCAATCCTCTTGCAGTTCATACTTCCTTGGTGTGTCTATGTTATCTTACCAAGTAGTGGAATCATACAAAGGAATTAACCTAGAACTAAAATGAATTGGTAGCTATGTTTCTTCTGCAAGTCCCTGAGGACAAATTTGTTTGCAAGAATCAACAAGAAAAGCAAGGATTGTGATGCAGCCAACAAAATTTATTAATTTATTTTATTTATTTATTAGTTTGTCAAACTTGTACAGATAGCAGCTATAAGTATGAACATGGACATGAACAAAGGAGATGAATATAAATAAATTGAGACTGTAGGACAGGGACGGTAGGCATGCTGTTGTCCTTATGCACGCCCCCTTTACAGACCTCTTAGGTAGGGTAAGGTCCACGGTAGACAGTTTAAGGTTGAAGCTGTGAGGGTTAGAGGATGTAACAACAAGTCCGGTAGAGCATTCCAGACACTGACCACTCTGTGGCTGAAGTTGTATTTTCTGCAATCGAGTTTGGAGCAGTTTACCTTGAGTTTGTATCTATTGTTTGCCTATGTATTATTGTGGCTGAAGCTGAAGTAGTCATTGACAGGTAGGACGTTGTAGCAGACAATTTTATGTACTACGCTTAAGTCGGAGCACAGGCAGCGTAGTTCCAGATTGTCCGAGCCCAAATTTTTGAGCCTGGTAGCAGAAGGGATTCTATTGTGAGCAGAGGAGTGAAGTACTCTTCTTGTGTAATACCTCTGGACCTGCTCAATCATATTAATGTCAGATATCCAGTGTGGATTCCAGGCAAATGAATTGTATAATGAAAGAGGTGCTCCAATCACTCCTACTGAAAATAAAGAGGTTTTGGAGACTATACTTCATACTTATATTGCCTTCTGCCTTTCTATCTATCTTTCTAATTGTGTACCCGATGAAGAGATTTATAGAATACATATTTGTTTATATAAATACTTTTAATGTTTTAACGTTCTAGTTGTTTTTATTGCTGTTTCACAACATTGGTGGCATATAAATTTAATAAATAGTGTAAGAATGTATTGTCTATTTCCTTAACATTCAACCATGCCTCCCTGAAATTGATTTTTAAACGCATTTTCAAAAGCAAGTATTTCAGATTCGATGTAAATCCTAAGCTCTAAATAGAAGGCACTCCATCACAAATCAGTTTCAACAAAGAGAACTAATAAGCCGTTTTGGAGACAAAATAACTTATTTTCTCAAAGATCAATATGTTATTGACAGCCTGTATCTGAGAAATTAAATATTTCTTTTTTTTTTTTTTTTTTTTTTTTTTTTTTTTTTTTATAATAAAATTTTATTGGTTTTTCAAGATTTATAGGGAAAAGGGTAAATGGACAGGTATACAAATTTTGGCAGTTGCAAAGTGTGTGAGGCCCCCCTCCCTCCATACCCATAGTATACATTTAATATAATGCATTAGTATATAATTGATTACAGTCAGCATATTAGTTCTATTATTAAATTCAATCAAATTAAACATTACAGTATAAAATCCAAATATAATTCCATTTTCACTTTCGGTCAGTTTATAATAATATGATTTTCTTGTTTATTTTTGTGATCTGAGTCTTCTTGCTATTGCCCCATCTCCCTCCACTGGCAGAGCTCTGGCCCCTCCCGTGTCCTGCGTGTCCGTTGTGGTATCTGGTGGTTTCTCTAGGAATGTTTTATTTTTTTCCATAAAGGCCTGCGCCTCTATGGGTGAATTAATTCTAATTCTTGTCTCCTCCCAGAATATCAGCATACCTTCAGGCATCAACCATCTAAACCACACCCCTTTCTGGTATAATTTATTCTGGTATAATGGTGGTCCCATTCCCCTTGCAAGGATCCCGGGCTCGCCCGATGCAAAAAATGCCTAGGTACCGTGTTTCCCCGAAAATACAACCTGTCCCGCGCTCATTGACATAGCGTTATCCCGAAAGCGCCAAGTTACAGGAGCCGGGGGTGGGGGGAGCGCTCACATTGCTTGCCGCCTTCGGGATACCGCTAGGTTGGGGAGTGGCATTCTGTCCAGTCAGAGGGGAGAGTTGCCGGGTGGCTGCTCTCTTGTGAACTGGCTCCCGAAGAGCCGGGCACAGCCTCAGGGGCGAAGCAGCCATGAGGTAACCATGCTCACGAGCAGCCGCCCGGCAAATCCCCTCTCCAGCCGGGAAAAGCGCCATTCACTGACCTGAGCAGCCGCCCGGCAAATCCCCTCTCCAGCCGGGAAAAGCGCCAGCTTTCCTTTGCCTTCATGACTCTGATGGGCCATAGGAGTTTCTTTTCACATTGGAATACCAGGATTCTCCAAACATGCAAATTTAAGACCTGTGGACTTCAACTCCCACAATCCCCCAGCCAGCATAACTGGCTGAGGAATACTGGGAATTGAAGTCCGTACGTCTTAAAGTTGCCAAGTTTGGAGATCCTTGTAATAGACTAAGACAGCCATCCCTCTGGAATGTCTAACTGACCATATAGTTTGACAAAACCCTCCATGATTCACTTTGTACTACTTCACTGACCTGATCTCACCTAATGGCTCACAGCTCTAGGCTTCCTCTTCCTAAGACCAGCTAGCAGCTGGGAATCTCTTCTTCCTATGGCAAGGATTCCCTCCTAGTTCATTCCTAACATCCTGAATCATTTCCTCTCACCTTAAGATCTTCATGAGCATCGGCCTGACTCATGCAAGACCGCAGCTAGGAACAATACTTGTACCACGTGACTCCTGGCTTTGGGATCCATCCACTTTGTTTGGCCCCATTTTTCTTGCAAATATGCAAGGAATGCTTTTCATAGGCTGAGGAATGGCTGCTGCTTCAGCTGAACTAACCTCCGCTTTGGATTGTTTCCTTATCAACAAACAGGAAAGATGGGACCAGATGATTCCATGTGGCTGAGATTCAATTGGTTTTTTAAAAAAACAAGTCACAGTAATTTGTATATAGATGAAATCATTATATCTGAATTGTAGTAATTTGAGTAGGGGTTTTCTTCTCTTTCTTTTTTCCTCTTTATTAAGATTTTGTCATGATTTTTTTAAAAAAATAAATCCATTCGTAGTTGTAAACAAAACGTTAAATATCAGAAAATCTATCAGTTAGCCCAGTGATGGCGAACCTGTTAGTGCACCAAACTGCATGCATGTGTGCTCAAACTGAAAGTGCAAACTGTGTGGACATGCGCATGCACAGACATGCACAAATGTGCAGCAGAGACCTGAAGACCAGCTGGCTGGTGGGAGGTGGGGCATCCCAAAACCGGCAGCGCAATAAGATCTTTTCGTGAGCTTTTGTTTCATTGTTTTCTGGGAAACAAAAGCACACAAAAGAAACGCCAAGGAGATCTGACCTGGGGCGACGGCACATGTGCCAGCAGAGAGCTCTCTACATGCCATCACGGAGTTAGCCTATTGGTATGAGGATGTCCACAAGAAGGGAGTGAAAAAAAAACAAGATAGTGACCACAACCATGGGATTCAATCCCTGCTGCCTCTTTGCACATGGGACACGATTGTGTCCACCGTCTTGACATCCTCCCCCCTTTTCCTGGGACATCTCTGTGTCTATACCACTAACTTGGAGTTTAGTTCACTTAGGATGCAAATAATTGACGATGGGTTTGTATCCTGCTTTTCATCCAGGCAGCCAATATTAAAAATTGTAGTAAAACCAAACAAAAATAACCCAGTCACATGGCCAGCAAGCCTCTCCCACAAAGCAGGCCCCACCTACAGAAGAGGTCCTAAATTTTTTTGAAACGCACCACTGATGTGTGTATGTGTAGTGTGTATATGTCAGTGACGTGCAGTCAGGGGAGGCAGGGGAGGCAGAGCCTCACCACTCTCATCATGAAAATAAAAAAGAATTACTCCAGGAAGCCATGAAAGTGGCTGGGAGAGGCGCGCGGCTTGGTTTAGCCTCCCTGGACATCTCAGCAGCAGCCCCAAGTGTGCCGATCTCGCCATTTTTTACATCGGGTGAGCCCAGGATCCTTGCAAGGGGAATGGGACATGTGCAGGAGGCTCCTCAGCTCCAGCCTCAATCAGCGCAGCCGTGGTCCCCTTCATCTTGCCTCAGGAAGGAGGGGAATGGGACCACGTGTGCAGGGGAAGGGGATCGCGGCTCTGCTAATCTGAGGCTGTGCGCTGAGGAGCCGCCTGCACACGTGGTCCCATTCCCCTTGCAAGGATCCCGGGCTCGCCCGATGCAAAAAATGCCTAGGTACCGTGTTTCCCCGAAAATACAACCTGTCCCGCGCTCATTGACATAGCGTTATCCCGAAAGCGCCAAGTTACAGGAGCCGGGGGTGGGGGGAGCGCTCACATTGCTTGCCGCCTTCGGGATACCGCTAGGTTGGGGAGTGGCATTCTGTCCAGTCAGAGGGGAGAGTTGCCGGGCGGCTGCTCTCTTGTGAACTGGCTCCCGAAGAGCCGGGCACAGCCTCAGGGGCGAAGCAGCCATGAGGTAACCATGCTCACGAGCAGCCGCCCGGCAAATCCCCTCTATTACAAAAGCTGCACACTGAAAACAAAATCACCTCCTGCAGCCTCAAATAACTTATTGTGTCCTAGTAGCAATGCATGAGTTTTCTTTTAATAAACATCTTTTTCTACATTGGATGTGGAGATGCGCTGCAACTTCAACTCATATAATTCCATTGGTGATAGATAATTCTGATTTAACAACCACTTATTCAGGGACCATTTGTACCTACAATAGCAATAGCACTTAGACTTCCAGTATATACCACTCATACAGACTTTACATCACTCTCTGGGTGGTTTAAAAGGTCAGTACATTGCCCCCAACAATCTAAGTCCCCATTTTATCAATCTCGCAAGATGCAAGGCTGAATCAACCTTGAGCCCATCAGGATCGAACTCCAGGCTGTGGGCAGAGTTTGCCTGCAATACTGAATTCTAACCATTGCGCCACCAGGGCATTAAATGAATGGTACTTATGGCCAGTTCTTGAAGTTCCAGTTTTCACTGTATTCATGTTATCACGATCCAGGCGTTCGGCAACTGGTCCACATTTCTCACTCTCATAGTGTTCCCATGTGACATGATCACAGGTTGTGATCTTCCCTGCTGGCTTCCCAAAAGCAAGTGAGTGGGGAAGACAGGAGGAAGTCAGAAGTCAGGTGAACCTAAAGTAACATGCAGTGATTAATGATGACAAGTGGGGACAGCAGGAATTGCCGTCACTAAGGCACATGTTCACCAGACATTGGGCTTTCGGACCGGATTGCTTAGCAATGGAAATTCTGGTCCAAAATGTCTTTAAGTGAGGACTACCCATAAATAGGCTGGGAATGGCTAATACATCTGCATTAGGGCACCTGAGCCATTGCCTTTCCACAGTTCCTCGAAATAGCCTTACAATGAAAATATTTTATATCTTTCTACCATTAACTGTCTCTGATGCCAAATGCCTATATGAAAATCTTCTCACAACCATGTTCCATTCATCAAAATGAATTGCTACCCTTACGTTGTCCCACATTAAAGGTGTAAGGATGCTTGGGTGTCATTGGGTCGGGTAGAGCTCAGTCATTTGGGCAACACAATTTATGTCAGTACATTTTCCTTTCCATTCAAGGACTGGAGAAACATACATTTGAGTACTTAAACACCATGTTAAATTTTATGCCGGTTTTGAAGACGGAAACAGCCTTTTGATCCTCTTGGTGTTCCAAGTGCATCCAAGGACCTCTTCCTTAATGGGAAGGGATTCCCTTGGAGTGAAAAATGACAGAAACAATAGAGAAAGACAGGAAAGGTTCAAATGGAGAGAGTACTTGTAAAATGTGTTGCCTTTTATTCAGGAGCAGCTCAGGTATGTACATTGCATTCAGATGTTCTATTTTTCCTCTATAACAAATGCCTTATGAAGCATGTTGTGCTGAGAGAGACGATTGTCCAAAGACATGCAGTGAGATTTCCTGGCTGAGGATGGGTCTCCTGCTCCTAAGCCAGCATCTTAACCCACTCCACCACACTTCAAATGCCCATTTGGATGGATCCTTTGTCTAAAATTAGGAGTAATAAGATGGCGGTGCAAGACAAGAAATCAGCCATCCAAATTACAAACTGGGAAGAATTCTGACCATTTCAAACCAGCACTAATAGAGTTCTAATTAATTTTGCAGGGGGGGGGGGAAACAGAGTGCATTGCCAAACAGTTTCATGTTGCTGTCAATTCTAATAGCTATTCTCCAAAGGGAAATGAATACTGAATTTTTAAAAACACACACACTCTATTCCAGTTGAAACACATATATCAAAATTAACTTAAATCTAAATTAATTTCACCATTGGATGTTTAAAAAAAAGAATATAACTTGCCTATGATTAAATAGGTGGGCTTCAGTGGAAGCAAGTCATTCTGAAGGTCTAAGGATCCAGCACAGAATGAAATTTATTTTAAATACATGAAGATCTTCACTGGACTTTTTTTTTAGTTTTTTCCCCTCAATTTTATATTTTAGGTAAAATATAAATAAAGCCATCGATTATAATTTAAGAGATGTCTTTAGTTAAAATATAGTCTCCCTGAAGAAGATCCATTGTTTCATTACAGATCCCCTTTAGAATGTCATGCAACGGAGTGAGCTCCATCTTTCCTCAGCTCCTGCCAATCTAGCAATTCAAAAGCATGCAAATGCAGTGGGAAATTAATAGTGCTCCACAACAGCATGATGGCCACATGAACATGGAAGTGTCTTCAGACAGTGCTGGCTTAATGGCCTTGAGATGGAGATGAGTACCATTCCCTTTTAGTCGGCAATGATTAGCAGAGTAAAATCCACAAGGACTCCTTTACCCTGTTAGAAGCTATTTTTGAGACTGCATCAGCAAGTTTCAACATTTAATGAGCAATATAAGAGAATTTTGAGAAATCATTATCATCCCAAAAGAAGACAATGGCAAAACCTCTGCTACTGCACTATTGTGTATGTCCAAGGATTTATCAAGGGCTGAGATTGATTTGAAGGAACTTTACCTTGCAGGTTCTTTCAGCATGCCAAAGCCAGGGGTAACAAATTATTCCTCCAAACAACAGCCATCATTACCGATCAAGAGCCTCATATTTGCCTGTTTTGCAAACAAATCCAGCCATTGTAGTCCCAAATGGCTCACGAATAATACAATAATGATGAACCCAATCAATGTTGCTAACAATTCAGTCAACAACAGTTAAACTAGCCATGGCTTAGAACAATAGTCTACCAGTCACTGCATACCACTATTCTTTTGTGGCCTGTAAAGAAAGGAGTCATATCCACCAATTGGCATTAAGAATAAATAGTTTGCATTTCTAATCTGAACAAAGAAGCCCCATTCTTGTACGACGTTCTTCCCATTTCTCCATCAGGATAGAAAGTGGACATTCCAAAGTGACCCAATGGGTTTCAACACTTGTTCTTGGCGTCATTTGTGAAACTTCTGGCTGGCTTGCGCTCTGCACAGGAAACTCCTCCAAAGACTTTGTTACAGACTACTCTGATAATATCAGTGAAAAGATTGTGCGACATATGCAACATCCTCATGCATCCCCTGGAGTGGAAACCAACAAAAGTAAGGAAATTCTTTCACTCTCATTGAAACTATTGAAAACCAAGCAGAACAACAATAACTACACGTGTTTCAGCACTTTGGCAGGATATAACATTAGCATCTTCAGATGTCTCCTTAGCAAAACATACTTGCCACAGAGCATCAGCTGTTTGCCAAGCAAATATGTAAAGTATTTGAATCAGCATTCCTCAAAGGGAGTATTTGATCAAAGTCATTGTTTTCCAAGTGCCGATGGACTCCGGTGTAGGAATTTCCCCACTATCCTAGACTTTTTGGCAGGTTCTCTTTCCCAGTCCATTCTCAGTTACCGGCATTTAACAATGGAGCAAACACTGATAACATTTGTAATACCTTTTTGCTAAGGTCATCGTGGAATATGGAGAAAAGAACTTATAATCTGAGTGGAGCCATGTAAAGGAAACGAATGCCTTAACAGGCTAACAAAAGTAGGCTGATTTCAGGTAAATAACAAGATGGCTCCCATCAGCCATGGTAAATTTTCTATGAGTTGATCACAATAGCAGTTTGTTAACAGAAGGCTTTGGAACTTCAATCTTGGCTTTCTCCTATTGCTGATAGATGATAGATAGATAGATAGATAGATAGATAGATAGATAGATAGATAGATAGATAGATAGATAGATAGATGCATACATACATACATACATACATACATACATACATACATACATACGCACACACTTTACAGTTCAGTCATGTGCGTGCACTGGATATGCATGCACAATTCAATGGAAATTGTTCTGCACATGCGCAGAACTCAAAAAGAGAGATGGTGGCGGTGATAGTGGCGACTGGGGAACCGTTTTGGGGGCGTCGCCAGCCTGGGTCACTGCCGGTTCTGTGACCCAGGCCAGCATACTACTACCGGTTTGGCCAAACTGGTCCGAACCGGAAGGAACCCACCTCTTATGGGTTATGATCGGGCTTGATAAATTGGCACTTAAAGCTTGAAAATTAATGAGTAGTTTAAAGGGGCACTGTATCATTTCATCAGAGATGGCAAGCTACGTTTCCGTTACAGATTAAGACCTTATTGCAAGTCTAACAACAATAAAATAGATGGTCTTAAGTCCTTTAATTCCACCTACAACCCTGGCTTTTTTGTCTGTGTAACCAGGCTAATAACTTGCAAAGCATAGACTTTTAATTCCTCCCTCAATTTCTCCATTATTCTGTAGCTGTAAAAGGCAGCAGCAGACACGGTCTTCTTGAGAGGATCCTTGGTCTTTGGCTCACACTGAGGTATATTGATGTCATAGCCATCTTCTCCATGGCAGAACATCAGATGGCATTGGAGAGTGTCATAGGCATGGTGCGT
Source organism: Natrix helvetica (assembly GCF_964273705.1). NCBI lineage: Eukaryota > Metazoa > Chordata > Lepidosauria > Squamata > Natricidae > Natrix > Natrix helvetica. The sequence goes on along the minus strand of NC_138550.1, from coordinate 99,992,900 downwards.
CTCACTGATTTGTAACAACTTGTTGTCTCTGCTATGGAAAACGATATATCTCCTCTCAAAATCCTGGCCAACAATGAGAACAGCCACTTCTGTAGTCATGGGGGCATTGAAATTACCTCGGGGCTCTCCAGAAGGTTTCCTATTGGTGTTAATCACCATTTGGAAGTCCTTGTGGCCCTTAGGAACAGAATCAACAACAGCCTTAAGTTGCAGAATATACTTGTTGTGTTCATGCAGCAACTTCTGCAGTTGTCTAACCAGTTCTGGATTAATGCCCAGGTAGATCCCACAATGGATGTCACTCTCATTGTCATCATCACCAACAAAGTATATCTGGGGAAATGAAAGCTGCTGATGATGCCCCGCTATGATACTCTCTATCCTGTGGTAGACCTGCCCCTGCACTTCGAATGTTGGCATAAAATTTCCCTCCTTCACCTCTCTGGCTCCAAAAGACATCATTTGGAAGCATCCATTGTACTTCTGGGCAGCAGAAAGAAAGTGCTTTGTCATTGGATGCTAATGGGTGAGAAGGCTGTGTAAGCATTCAGGATAGGGCTGAAGGGGAGAGAGCTGGACTTTAGCACCACTGCAGCACATCCCAGGACTCTCATCCTGCCACTTCAGAGCACGGCACCAGGCACAGGGTAACCGAGATCCGAGATCAACAACCTTGTCCCTGGAGTAATCAATCTGAAGTTCATATTTAAAACCAGACAAATACTTATTAGTCCAAGGCATTGATCTCATTTGTGACTGATTAACATAGGGGTTATTAGATGCATACTTTTTATGGCCTCTCAACTGACTTGGAGATGAGTTTGAAGATAGCTTGTGTTTTCCTAATTGTATTTGTAAATCTTTTTCTGCATTTTTTTTCCTGTTTTCCCTTTAACTGGTGTTACAGTAGAAGGGACAGATTCGTCTGAACCAATGAGGTCAGTGTAAGAAGTGATTTGGGGCTGGGACAGGAGAAATTTAGTTCACAATCCATTGGCTCAGTAGTGATGGGTGATTGAAACTCATAAGGGAATATATCTTCCGCCACCTTGAGTTCAAAAGCAGTTCCATAGGTGGAAGGTGTGGTCATTTCGGTGAGGTCCTTCTGACACGCCCTAAAAAGTTGGCTTTTCCAGCAAGCCGGCCTGGCCTGAACAAAAAAATATATACTTGATTTAATTGTTAATTTGTTATTGTTCATACTAATTGGGTTTGTTGGATACTCTATCTAATTTATTTTTAACTTTTGTAATATGTGTTTTTTTTTAATGTTGTACGCCGCCCTGAGTCCTTTGGGAGAAGGGCGGCATATAAATCCAATAAACAAGAAACAACCAGAACAACAACAAGAGGTAGTGACATTTAGTACTATAAGGAGCCCCAGACCACTCCTGAATGAAGGAGTGGAATATCTGACAGTTTGAACTGAGTAACTGAATATGAGGCAAGTGGCAGTTGGAACAGATTTCTTTTCAGGTGGGGAGGGGGAGTAGAACGTTTAACTCTTTAGCATGCCAAATTTCAAGTTTGTAGGCTTTATGTTTCTGGAGATTTCGTGGTTCCTGGGTAAGCGCTTTGTATTTTAATCTTCTTTGAATAAACTATTTTTTTCTGGAGGAAAAAAACAAGATGGCTTCCATATTGAGCTGACTGTAATAAAAACAGAGTTGCTGCATTTGCAGAACAGTTTAAAATGCTAATTATTAATAAGATATACAGTACCTCCAATCAACAAAAGATGTAATTCTACATGCTCCATCTCATCTTGCTGTTGCTAAATTTTGGAATTGTCAGATGTACGCTGTTGGTTTCCCTTGACCATTCTTCTGTAAATGTATTCTTCTAGGTAAGTATTGTGATACCTAATTGTTTTACAATATCTTGGAGTCTGAGTAATAGGCTGCTTATTTCCTTTAAAGTCCTTTTATATTTTTAGCCTCACAAGCAGTCACACCCAAAGCACTTCTGGGTCCATTTTTGAATTCTGTAGGCTAGAGATGGTGAACCTTTTGGGCTTGACATGTCAAAAGTTCAGAAAATGTCTAATTTGACTCTGCTAGCATTTTACGACCTGCCTACACACACACACATACACACACACACACACCCCTAAATAAAAGAGAAACAATTCTGTACATATGCATTTATATTTTTAAAAGTACAGTTCAGTCACGAGTGTTATATAAAGAATTATCAAAGAATTACACAAATGAAGTAGGAGTGAAACCAAGTTGACACATGTGAAATAACAATGGTAAAAAAATAGAATCATTATTAAAACAGTGCCATTATTCAGAACAGTTTCCTACAGCATATTAAACAAACAGGAGGAAAACGTCATCTGTGCCCCTGTGCCCCAGCATTTGCCATGTGCCACTTACCTTCAGGTGTTGTTCTCTTTGGGTTGACGGGCCCAGTCAGACTACTCAAAGCAATGAAGCTTTCGTTCTTGAAGCTGTTTCAAAGAATTCTGCAGCCTCTTCAGCCTCCAAAAATTGCATAAAAGTGTCCCTATGGAGATTCTCAGTCATCAAGGTCATGGTTATCCCAAAGGTAATTTTTTTTCAAAAGGCAACTGGACTTTGGTTTTCCTTGAAGATGTTTTGCTTCTCACCCAAGAAGTTTCTTCAGTTCTGAACTGAAGAAGCTTCTTGGGTGAAAAGCAAAATGCCTTCAAAGAAAAACAAAGTCTAGTTGCCTTTTGAAAAAGCACCTTTGGGATGGACCCTGTTCTTGGAGCCTTTTCAAAGGCTCCAGAAGCTGCATGAGAAATGGGATGTGATTTCAAGAATAGTTCTCAGGTAATGGTGAATGTTGGCATGTCACTCAAAATGTTGTGGTGTGTCACCTTTGACACATTTGGCATAGATTCACTCTTGCTGATGTAGAACAACCTGAATGCAGAAGCCACAGATCTGTTTCCAAAATTAATTCTGTTCCTAGAATTAAGGGTTAGTCCACACTCGCTGCATTTTAGCAAATGTAGCAGCCTGTAGTGTTATCACCAGTTGCCCTGTGGAAAGAAATTCAAAAATGAGTAATTTTTAAATAGACATTATAATTTAATTCAACATTATTAATGACTCTTGTAAGCTACTTTTAGTAGTATCTTTTTTTCATTTTATCCTGAAATATGCAATACGCTTGTAATAAATACATCCTAAATAAGTGGTCAAAAGCAAGACTCATTACTATATCTCATTATGAGAGAGGAAACTGGGAAATCCTTGTTCAGATTATATACTAGACAGGTCATAGGTTAAACTACGCTGTTTAACTTTTTCAGCTAGCATGATAAATGTATTATCTATCTATCCATCCATCTATCTATCTATCTATCTATCTATCTATCTATCTATCATCTATCTATCTATTATGACTGGCATTTGAGTATAAGTTGGTCAGCATGTACAAACATGTTTGCTGATCTTGAGAAATCACAATGCTAAAGAATTATCTAACTTATTTAACTGTGTGGAAACATAGCTAGTTAGAATCAAGGGGAAGGAAGAGAAAAAAATGATTGACTAGATTTGATTCAGTTGGATGGCCAGCAGGAAAGAGCAAGAATGACTTCAGAATGTGTTAACTCTAGACCAGATCAAGAAACATATCTTATTGAGTTTGGTTACAGTAACAACATCTTGCAAATCTAAATATACTTCCTCTTCCTCCTTGTCTGGCCTTTTGCTTAACTCCTCGTTGCCTTAGTAATGGATTCTCCCTCTCTTCACCAAGGTCATTCTCTTTATATCAAGGAAGGCTGAATTAATGCAAAGAAACCTCTTGACGCATTTGTGCACCAATAAATATAGTTGCATAACATTTAAGATCAATTGTCCTGACAACAAATGCAGTATTTCCCATTGTGAAGATTTGTAACACAATCCAAGCAATTGTGTAAACTGAATTAAGGTTGGCTTAGATGACCTTTATTGGGAAACAAAAAGTTGGCTAAAAGCCAGGCTTTTCAATGATTTTTGATATAGAAGGATGTATTCCAAATGTGTGACAGCATTTGGGATGTTTACATCCATGAGAAATCAGTGCTAATCATTATCAGAGTATACGGACATATCCAAATAACCGTCCTTTTTTTCCCTTTCCCCACTCTATTTTGAATGGAATAAAAAAAATTGGTGTCAGAAGCTTAGTCAAACAAAAAAAAAATACATACCCATTTTTCCTTCCTTCCTTCCTTCCTTCCTTCCTTCCTTCCTTCCTTCCTTCCTTCCTTTTTATTTCTTTCAAAGCAACTCCCATCACAAGTGATGTAACCCTTTCAAATTATTATTTGGAAAAGATTTCATCCCACTTGTGTGGAACAACACTTAGCAAGATGGTCTTCTGCTCCTACTCTCACTCGTTACCATGAGGTTTATCATATCTATCCCATACAAATATTTTCAGGTGCACTAACATCTAGTGGAAGATTACTATTCTTTGGAGTAAATCATGAAGCCATGGTGGAAGGACAGAATCCTACTGTAGGACAGCCAAGTTGTAACATGGGGGCAGAAAACAATGCTGCATCGTTCTGGAAATGGAGAGGAAAGTCTTATGGCAACTTGTTGGAATGAGAAAATTTCCAAATTCAGAAAAGTCAACTTTGTTTAAGTCTTGTTCAATAGTCATTAACAAGGATACTGCATTCAGGTCTGGTTGCCACAATGTAAAAAAGATGTGGAGACTCTAGAAAGAGTGCAGAGAAGAGCAACAAAGATGATTAGGGGACTGGAGACTAAAACATATGAAGAACGGTTGCAGGAACTGGGTATGTCTAGTTTAATAGAAAGAAGGACTAGGGGAGACATGATAGCAGTGTTCCAATATCTCAGGGGTCGCCACAAAGAAGAGGGAGTCAAACTATTCTCCAAAGCACCTGAGGGTAGAACAAGAAGCAATGGGTGGAAACTAATCAAGGAGAGAAGCAACTTAGCACTGAGGAGAAATTTCCTGACAGTTAGAACAATTAATCAGTGGAACAGCTTGCCTCCAGAAGTTGTGAATGCCCCAACACTGGAAGTCTTTAAGAAGATGTTGGATAGCTATTTGTCTGAAATGGTATAGGGTTTCCTGCCTAGGCAGGGGGTTGGACTAGAAGACCTCCAAGGTCCCTTCCAACTCTACTATTGTATTGTATTGTATAAGGATAGAGTGCCATGTAGTGGAAAGAAAGAAAGTGGGATGCGATGAGAGAGAGAGGGTATGTTCTTGGATCTCCTACAGCACACAAGTGTGGGAAATGCTGTCTGAAAGATAGAAAAGTAGAGAAAGCAGAGGAGCAGTGGAGACAGACCATGTCTTAATTTATTCAGGGAGATGAGTCAGCCTAATCTGGAATTATCCAGATCTTTTCCAAAAACTAGGCATAAAACTGCTGCTGCAACTGTAAGGAGAGAAAGAATGCAGAAATTATGAGTCCTTTACTGGGCTTATAAAATGTATTTGGAAACCTATTAATATTGTCAACTTTCAATTCTTATGTGTATATTTTTATGCCAAACTAACAAATAGAAAAGATAAATACACACCACAATAATAATGACATACTGTAACTTCAAACTTAATAGCCATAGTTATGATTAAAAAGAGAGATGGAAGAAAAAGGACATGGAAAATCTTGCTGCAAACAGTACCTCTGAAAGGATGGCTTGTACTGCACAAAACATTTCTGCCTTGTCTCTTTCTAAAAAGATCTCCTGCAAATGCTGACAGGTAACATATAATAGCAATCCACTGCTGCATATCAAATGCATCTTTCTTCTTCCGTGTCTATATGAATATCGATCCCTTAAAGCATAGGAATGCAAGATCTTTCTGTTAGTAAAAGAATTAGTCCTACAAAATGACTTTTTAATCTGAACAAGACTAATGAAGAAACAATAATGAAAGAGATGAGAGAGAGAGAGAGAGAGAGAGAGAGAGAGAGAGAGAGAGAGAGAGAGAGAGAGAGAGAGAGAGAGAGAGAGAGAGAGAGAGAGAGAGAGAGAGAGAGAGAGAGAGAGAGAGAGAGAGAGAGAAGTTTAACAGTGTGAAGCACTGAAAAACAATCCTTGGGAAAAGACAATGGCAAACCTACTTCCATTCTTTTGCTAAGCAAACCTCATAGAAGTGTCCATGTCATCACTAAGAATCTCAGCTCAAGGATGTCTTCATACTTTGCCCAATAATTTTTTTCATTAACAGTCATAAACCAATTAAAGATTCCAACCAATTAAAGGTCCATTGGGGGATGCAGTTTTCAATATTTTACCTGGTTAATTGGGGAGGGCAGACGATGATGGAACAGGTAACAACTCATTGAAATGTTCATTTTCTACATCTACCTCATCCTTTTTAAAAAAATTGATCAATACCAGAGCTGTTTTTTTTTAATTATCTCTTTTTTTTTAATGAACTACCAAAAAAACCTTGGAAATTATTCTTTCCCTAATTTCCTTCTTTTTTCCTTCTCTTCTCTTTTCTGCACTTTTATTATCTTCCAAGCATTTTCATTTCTTTTCCTCTTTCTGTTTATCTTTTAACTTTGTATCTTTTTTGAAAACCAGTAAAGTTCGTTAAAATGTTGAATACAATTTAAACCATTCCTAGAATTGTATGTCTAAACTATTGGGGAATTCCTGCTTGCTGAAGGCAACACTTTTTTTTTAAGGGGGGGTTCAATGTAAAATTTCTTTTCCCAGAAGCTGCGCATGTTTTTCTCACAAAGATGGCTTTTTTTTTGGATCTTGAGTAACATGGGCTTGTTTTTCTGCCAAGTGATTTGTGCGTTCATACTTCTTTTAAAAGTTGCTGGTGAATCACAGATAGGTGGAATCTCTCTTTCATGGGTAACATTTTATACTTGACAATTTTAGAAACTTTGTTGTATTCTAGCCCCAGACTGCTTGACTACCAGAGAGATTTTGGAATGGTGTATCCAAAGGGTTTAGAGGCATTCTGCTCTTGGATACAACAAATACCACTATTTAAAAAAGAGGTCTCAACATTGCACGCTTTGTTCTGACTTGCAAAGTATTTTAAAATCCCCGACTCTCTGTCTGAATTCTTGAAACTGTTTCAAAAGAAGTACATATATTTTCTTCAGTCCCTTGCAGATTTTTGTATTCAGTCGTCCAAGTCTGAATTATCATGTTGTCATCATATCAATTAGACCACAGATCATGTCACAACTGTAGCAATGCTGCAATTTGACAAAATGTAATGTTACATTCCGATTATATGGTTCATAGGTTTCAGGAGAGTGTTTAATTTTTATAGAATTAATGCAAAGAATTCACATAACTACCAAAGATCATAATTCTATCAGCGATTAAAGAAACACTTTGATGGTTGTCCATGATTTACTATAAACTAGCTTTCCTCCTAGCATACCATTAGTCAGTTGTTACTGTAAGGCCTGCCTCTCCATCTTCTACCTCACATATGGAGACAATTGTCCCAATGCTACCCTGATTTATTAAATCTTTCTGTTCCCCTTTTCTCATTAAACTATATTCCTAGCTAAAAACACAGGTCACAAATGCTAAATGCCAAAATGGTGACTATTGTTCAGTTGTCCCAAAATGTTTGTGAAGTTTTGTTTTATTTCATCAAAAATGGTCCCTCGGTTGCACCTTCAACTTTTAGATTTCAAGTATCTTGGTACTGTTTCTCTGGGGACATTATTTTGTTTTATCTGATGCTACTTGACTCCAAATAACTTGAGGTAGCTGAGCTCATAATACATCAAACAGTATAAAAACACAACAACAAAAAGAAAGAAAAGCAAAATGGTGAACCCAGGCCGAATCCCAAACATCCCACCAGCAACCCACAAACAAAAAAGGGGGCACTAGCCACCCTAGCCCAAGGCATGGCAGAACAGACAGATCTTTATGATTCTTCAGAAAACCAAGAGGATGGAAGCCATCCAGACCTCAGTGAGAACCTCAGTCTAGATGGCAGGGACTGCAATAGAGGAGGCACATATCCTGGGTCCTGATAGGTGGCCTTGTTTGATTGTATATTTCAGTAAATAAGAAGACATCTCCAAGAGATTAAAATACACATGATAAGGAAAGTGTCCATGTTTGGCTATGCCATACAGGTGAATGGAGAAAGCAATTATGATTGGAAGAGTTAGCAGTGAAAAGAAAGCCAGCCATCAAAACTCAAAGGAGTAGTACAAGATCAGAAGATGTGGAAAGACCTGGCCCATAGAAACACCAAGGGTAGGACTCGACTGAACGGATAACATCACCCTCATCAATAAGGAGACGTACATCACATTACTCTAATATAACCCATGACAGCTTACAGTATAAGAAACAAGCTAAAATCATAATTTTATGACATCACTGGAGAAGGTGGAAGGCTATATTTTTCACTTCCTTTTTTGAAAACCTAAGGTTTTCAGAGACAAAATGGCTAAATCTTAGCGCTTAACCTGCTCACTGCCAAGTGGGCTTTTCAGGCTTGTTACAAACGACTCTGCAGAATCTAAGGCAGGGGTGTAAAACTCAAGGGCTGGGGGCCAGATCCCGCTCACAGGGTGCTTAGATCTGGCCCACGGGGCCACCTTAGAAACAACAAAGGACCGGTCCACTGTGCCTCTGCCAGTGCAAATGGCGCTTAGGAAGGCTACATGCTGCCCTTCCAGGCTCCATTTTTGGCTGCAACAGCCTCCTGCTACCCTCTGCCAGTAACAATGGAGCTTGGTGGGGGCTGCATGCAGCACTCCCTGAGCTCCGTTTTCACTGGTAGGAGGCTGCCGTGGCTGAAAATGGAGCTTGGGAGCCCGTTTTCGCTGGCAGGACACAGATGTCCCTGACATGAGTGACCTCGAGCTGGCATGCCCACCCTGACCACACCACCCTGGCCCCCAAGGTCAAACACAACTCTGATGCGGCCCTCAATGAATCAAGTTTGACACCCCTGATCTAAGACATTCATTCAGACATTCTGTTCAACCTGCTCACTTAGAGGCTTCCAGGTGCCATCTGTGAGACACGGGTGTTGCTTTTTTCTCTGCTTTTACATTAGATCGGCTTTTAATCATATCTAGAAATTCAGTGTAAATCCATGTTCAACACATATTCCAAGTAATTACTTTTATTCAAATTACTTGTTCACTGAGCACTGGTTTTCTGTGTTTAATCAACAAAACAGCATTTATTAAGAACATAACATATTGCAGGAGAGTGTTTGATGTTAACCACTTTTATATGTGTCAAGAAAAAAAAAGTGGAAAAAACCCAGCCTCAAAAGAAGTAGAAATTCAAGTGTTTCACGGATTTATGAACCTTGTTATTATCCTTGCAAGACAAACATTTTTGACGTCATATTTTTGTTTCAGTATACATTTTGGAGGTGCACCTGGGCTAGAAAGCAGGTTATTGGCAACAGAAGGTAATTGTCCTGAGGGGAAGAAAAGAAACAACAAGAAGTTTTTCTGATTTTTAGAATCTGTAGGTCAGCCCTCCGAATGGCAACCCTAAAATCTGATTGGTTGCTAAAACTGCCATTGGTGGAGTAGGATTCTCTTTAAAGCAAGGGGGAAAGATGCACTTTCTATGACTTTTAATAGAAAATTATGTTGACTCCATTATGGTCAGTCATTTTTCGTAGGCTATTATACCATTATTTAACAGGATTGTGCAGTGATCTAGATTCAAATAGCAAAATATGGAATGTAAATGGACATCTATGCTAGAAAATCTCAAACCATGTGCATCTTTTCCTGGGCTAACGTTAAGGGAGACACTGCTTTAAGACATTCCTGACAGGCTCCATAAACCTGCCCAGATGCAAAAGGAAATGCTGTTTTGAATCAGATTCCTCCATCCAACTCGATCACTGAGTTCAGGGTTCTTGAGTTCTTGATCTATTTCACCTTAGGTGCTCAAAGATTCATAATCTCAACAAGGCATGATAACTGCTTCCTATTTGTCACTTGATGTGTTCATTTAAAATATGGTAATATGATAGAGCCATTTTCTGCATACTTTCAATCAATCAGAATAGAGCTGGAAGAGACCTTAGAGGTCTTCTAATCCAACCTCTTGCTAAAGCAGAAGACCCTATACCATTTCAGACAATTGGCCGTCCAGCCTCTTCTTAAAAACCTCCAGTGGTGAAACACCACAACTTCTGAAGGCAAGCTACTCCACTGGTTAATTGTCCTAACTGTTAGGAAGTTTCTCCTTAATTCCAGGTTGTTTCTCTCCTTGATTACTTTTGGTCCATTGTTTCTTATCCTGCCTTCTTGTGCTTTGGAAAATAAGTTGATCTCTCCTCTTTGTTGCAACCTCTCAAATACGGGAATACTGCTACCCCATACCTCCCCCCCCCCCCCCGGCAGTCCTTCTTTTCTCTAGGCAAGCCATACCCAGTTCCTGTAACCGTTTTTCATATGTTTTTGTTTCTAGGCCTTTAATCATCTTAGTTGCTCTTCTCTGCACTTTTTCCAAAGTTTCAACATCTTTTTTGTAACGTGGTAACAAAAACTGTATGCAGTATTCCAGGCCTGGTCTTAATCAGGTTTTATAAAGCGGTACTACTAATACCTCACATGATTTTGATTCTATGCCTCTGTTTATAAAACCAAGGATTGCATTAGCTCTTTATGCTAATCCTGCTCTGGTCAGTGACATGGTAGACAATTCTAGGAGGATGTGTATCTAAACGGAAGACCACCAAGCCAGGTATAGTTCTCAGGATATCACTAGCCACTCCTCCCTGTTGCCAAAGTTGGCTACAACTGTGAAACTAGAACTCACTCTTATCTTCACCTCAAGCGATGTGTGTTAAACTGATTGGAAGAAACATAAGTGATTATATGACAACTTCTGACTTCAAGTTCTACTTCTTGTTTGATCAGCTGTTTGGGGTTCAAGATACTTCAAACAAATCCCCAAAGAAAATGTATAGATAGATTTTTGGATAGATACAAAGTTGCCCTTTCATCGTATATAAGCTGCAATATAACATGGAAACTAATAAAACCAAAGTTCTGGTCCTGAAAGTCCAGCTAGGATAGGATACATTTATTATCCATTAACTGGTGGGGCAAGAGCCACGTTTTTGATCAGGAAAAGGAAAAGCAAGTCAGACAGCAGCTCCAATCCACCTAGATTTGATCCAAATATTTCTACAACTCACCCCTAAGGGATTCCCAATTACCAGTCCTCCTTTCAACTTTTCAGTTGTCTCCCCTGTTTATTTGTTTGGGCTTAAAAAACCTTTTAGCTATTTACAGTGCATTTCTGGTTCAAGAAATCTGCAAAGGTGGCCGCATTAGTTCTGCTAAAAGAACTCCGCAGCCCATGTCTTCTTCTGTTCCTTATACAATGTAATTCTTTGGTTCATTAAAGCCAAGAGACTGACAGATGAAAGGGTGATAGATTAACTAAAGAAGACTATTCAGGACCAGGCAGTTTGGAGTGTTCTTTGTGCACTATAATTATTTCTTCCTTCCCTCCTTTCCTTCCATCCTCCCCCACCTCCAAAGTCAGGAAGAAAAATGTCAAACACGAGAAACAAGGAGCGGGTTTGCAAACAAGTTGTATAAACAGATGAATTACCGTGCTAGATCAGGCTGCTGGTTCATCCCGTTTAACATGATGTTTGTGTCCAAGTACAGCCGGTCTTATCCTCCTGGGAAGCTTCAAATGAGTTTGTGAAATGGATAGCCATTCACAGTTTTGTTTTCCGCCCTTGCTTTGGGTAATGAAATTGGCCTGGCTCCTAAAAAGTGAGTTTCTCTCTTGCTAGTTCTCTCATCTAAATGGATACGGATGCTTTCTAAGAATCTGCCAGAATCACTCTCAACATCTAGTGCTCCCCAAGAGAAATGTTAATGCATTCTTAGGGCTAATGCCATAGATGTGGTTAATGGGTGTAACGATAAGAATAACTTTGGCAAACATGCTGCCGTGCCCCCCCCCCCAATGCTTTCTGTTCTTAACATCTATTGTTTGAGCCAAGCAGAATTCCATTAAATAGAAGGACACTGTGCACCATCTGGGTTCATCCCTGGTGTGATACCCAGCAACACTTTATGCTATTAAAAATTGCTTTGAATATGGTTAGGAAATATGGTTAGATAACGCATAGAGTTCAAGCCAGAATTATTTCTATTAGGCATTATAACAGATGGCTATGATAAAGGAACAATACACCTAATACTACGCATCCTTACCACAGCAAGAATGGTGCATGCACAGCAATGGAAGAGTGAAAACACCCCTTCGGAGGAGGAGATAATAAGGAAGATACTAGTCTGTGCAGAAATGGATAGGCTAATGTTAAATATAAAAGACAAAGGAGAGACAGAATATCATGACACATGGAGCAGATTCTATCAATGGTTAGAAGCACGAAGTAGAAGTAGGAATACGAGAGAATTAGGGTAAGGGGACCTGGAATGAGATATGCATCATGGTATTAGAATGAATTTGATGGTCAAAAATAATTGTACCACACTAGCACTGTTTAAGTAGTATATATGTTATTTGCTTTTACTTTGGTTTTTATGGCAAGTGAAATGCCAGGACAATCACACTGTGTTCAATATACTTATATGTAAATAATAAAAATATATTTTTTTTAAAAAAAGAATTGCTTTGAATTTTGGCATACGGTAAATGGGATAAATAAATAAGGCTATCGAAATTGAGGGGTTTTTTTTCCCCCATTAAGACAGCTAGCTTCAGGGAGTCCTCAACTTACAACAGTTCATTTAGTGACCATTCAAAGTTACAACAGCAGTGTAAAAAGTGACTTACAACCATTTTCACACTTATGACCGTTGCGGCCATCCCCATGGTCATATGATCAAAATTCAGATGGTTGGCAACTGGTTCATATTTAGGGCTAAATTGTGGTCGTAACTCAAGGACTACTTGTATTGAAATGGCCAAAAGGTTTTTTTTAATAAATCAGCAAAACTCTCAACTGTGAATATAGACCCTATAAAAATATTTAGATTTAAATAAGGTGTCATCTACATATTACTAAGGTATCCTCTATCTGGGTATAGAAGTAAGGATAGGATTCTTTCAAAATTATGCCTTATAATGCAAGTAGTCCTCATTTAGCAACTGCCTTAGATAGCCACAATTCGCAAATACAATGGTAATAGGCAATAGGAAATGGTAGTAAAAAAACATTTTCCTATTAGTGAGTGCGCTTATGCCCAAATTTGTGTATTAACAACAATTCACTAATGCTGGTGTTACTGCACAAGAGAATCTGAATGAGACAGCAGCAACAGCAATCTTAGCAGCTTACCACACCGGTGGTGGGTTTCACATTTTGTTACCACTGGTTTGCCCCACATATGCGCACCCACTTCACATGCCTAAATAGTGCCTAAAACATGCCTAAATAGGATGGCATACAGCCAGGACGGGTGGGTAGACCCACCTGCACTTTCTGCTACCGGTTCGAGGGGTTGAAGGTAGTGTGTGTGTGTGTGTTTATAAAAAAAGATCAAAACTTTATTTGAAGCTCCAGCCACGTTTTTATAAATATTTATTCCCACCTTTGAAAGGTTTCATCAATTGAATATAACTCTATTGGCATTTCTATCTTTCCCCATCCCTTATTAAGCCCACAAGGCTTTCATACAAAGGTGCCCCTTAATAATTGGAGGCACACTTATACTGTGCCCTACATTGTAGGGAATTCAGCATGGTTTATTGCTGCATTGTCCCCCCAAAAATTCATCACATTCCTGCAAATTGGGTGAGATTAAAACCTAGGAGAGAGCAAGGTAGAATTAGGGTATTCGTGGCATTGACCTCCTTGTCTAAAAAAAAAATATTTCCATTTAATCAATTGCACATATATAGAATTAACGGCAGCATGACTCTTTTTCATCCACACTCTTTTGTGAATGCCTGACAGTCTTCTACAATCTCTCCTTAAACCTTCCATTCACACATCTGTACATTGCAACTGAGGACACCCTGGTCAAGACTTTAGGAAGAAAAATCCGTCTGGTTCAGTTCCAAGCTGGTAGAAAGACGCTGGAAATAAAATGGAGGCTGAATGGAAAGAAGGATTCAGTTTACTGATAAGCAGAACCAGCATGTGGTTCTGGGACAGCTGACAAATTACCTTGATGAGTGCAAGGATTTTTATACAATTTCAGAAATGCTGCAGGGGTTGTGCAATGTAGTGGACCTGGTGTCTTCTGCTATTCTAATGGTGATGGGTCAATCGAATGATGTCCTAAAACAAGGGTATCAAACTGGCAGTCTGTGGGGTGGATGCGTCATGTGCAGGCCACGCCCACCCCAGCTTCGTGAAGGGAAAAAACATTGTGATACATCATGCGACGGCAATGTGATGCAGCGAGTTTGACACCCATGTCCTAATAGGTCACATCCTGTCCATAGAATTTGGGGGGAGGGGCATACATTTTAATCCCAGCTTTGGGGGAGCTGTGGCTGAAGGTGCTTTGAATAAACTGGCCTGGATTTCTTAATGGGCACAAATTATCCATCTCTAAAGACTTCAGGCATCTGCTGGGGGCTGTTTTACTATGCAGGAAAATGGGGCTGCTTTCTGCCTTTAAGACAGGCCTGTCAAACTCTCAGCCCACGGGTCGGATATGTCACATGCTGGCCATGCCCACGCCTGGTTTAACAAAGGGGGGGAAAGTCCCAATACGTCACATGACACCGCCATGTGGACGCGAGTTTGATACTCCTGCTTTAAGAGCATGTTTCTCCATTTCTCCTTTGGAGAAATATAATATTCTGCCTCTTAATATTCCCCAAAATAGTTCATTCTCTAGGAGGGGGGGAGCTTTCCACAAGGCTATTCACTGAAATGCTTTCAATGAAATGGCATAGACGCTGTTTGCCCTCTCAATCTATTATTGTAACAGTTGACTTGAAACTCAAAACAGCTATTACGTCTTTGACTGTAATTCTTGCAGTCTCAGGACACTATTCTAGCTAGAATGATAAAAACCGCAGCCCAGAAATCTAGAGGGAGCTAACTTAAGTGACTGCTTATCAACCAGTTAATGTGAACTAATCAACTAAGTGCAAATAGGATGGAACATAAACAGAGAAAACACGTAAGTGTAAGGAGCTGCTTTATAGTGAAAATGATGCCAGATAGCCATTGATTCCATGTCTCAGATGATCCTATAAATAATAAGGAAGAATGTTTTGGATTAATTGGTTTCTCTCACAAAATATCTTTTGCATTGTTTCAAATAGTATCTATGTTAATTATTGCAGGAGCTATTTAATTTGATTACTAACCACATATTTCTTCCTTGGCTATTATCTGAGCACCACATTTTCTAATTAAAGGCATTCAGATCTTTCTACTTTATCCAAGGAAAAGGTCAGGCAAAATTCATAGGAGGTATGTGTGAGAAAGATAGATAACTATGTTTTTTTAGGGGGGTAAAAGGAAACAAAACAGTTGCTGCAAAGGAACAGGGGTACATTGTGTTACTTGTCTTAGTACTGCCAGTTCCAAAGAGATCTATGACTAAAGATCTCAAGTGGCCATGCATTTCTCCAGGTAATCATTTCCAATTCAAAAGCGTGAACATATTATTTAGAATAACCATTGGCTACTAAGAAGCTGGAGCTGATTTCCAAGAAATAAGACACACCTATTTTTATGTTGCTGATTAGTTAAGAATAGCACTAGGACCATCTCAAACCATTAAACCAAAAATACATTTGATCCTGGACTGTATCACTAACTCTGTTCATGCCAATAACTTCTTCCTCCCTCTCCATGCCCTGAACTTTCCATACTCTTGTTCCATTACAGTGTTGTTTAGGGTTGACATAATTACTGTGCAATGGTTTTAATTTATTAGTATTGCCCGAAACTTCCAGTATCTCAAAGGGGAACAGTCTGTAATTTTACTATGAAGTGAGTCTGAGCCATGAATTGTAGAAAAAATGATAAAGGGGGGTTTTAATAAACCTACAAGACGCTTATGACCACAATTCATGCCTGATTTTTTTAAACCATGGTTATTAAGCAAATCACTGCAGTTTTTAACTGAATCACATGATTGCTAAGTAAATCTGACATCCCCCCATTCACTTTGCTTGTCAGAAGCCGGCTGGAAAGATGGCAGATGGTAATCACATGACCCTGGGACACCACGTATGTAGTAAGTACATGCTAGTTGCCAAGTGTCCAAATTTTGATCAAGTGACCATGGGGATGTAACTTTGAACGGCCATTAAACAAGTGTTTGTAAGATGTGGACTTCCTGTAACAAGCTGTTTTTCAACACCAATTCAAATATACACTATCTATTTAAATGTCCAGATATACCCTGCAAACAGTAAAGTAATATTTTCATGTTACTCTTGGTGACTTCACAAAAAAAACATCCACCCGGGGTCTCATGTTTTTGTTTTACAACAGTATGGAAGTGGTTTGCCAATGATTTCCAGGATGTTTTTGTTTTGACTTCTCAGTATAGTCTACCAGCCTGGTATTTCCTGGTGTTCACCCACTGAAGTGTTAAGCAGACCTCACCAAGCTTAGCTTTCATAAATCAGCCAAGGTCAGCTAGGTGCTGCCAATCCTTAATGAAAGCACAAAGGCTCTTTGCATTTCTTTTAAGGCCAATCAAGACAAAGTGAATTTTCAAGAAGGTTCTTTAAAATACTCTAGATTTTTTTTTAAAAAAACCATGTGCAAAACAAAACAGAAAATTCCACCAGTGTCGTTGTTTATGTTGCTCAGGAAATACTTTTTTATATTTACTCTGTTGGAGTTTACCATGTTGGTCATGCATGGTCTTATCAGTTTTTCTAACTTTGGTCAATTTTTGGATCAAGAACCTGATGAGATAATTAAAGATCTTCTCCTAGGTAAAGGTACCCCCGCACATGCGTGCTAGTCGTTTCCGGCTCTAGGGATGCTGCTCATCTCCATTTCGAAGCTGAAGAGCCAGCGCTGTCCGAAGACGTCTCAGTGGACATGTGGCCGACATGACTCAATGGCGAAGGCACACAATGTGCTGTTACCTTCCCACCAAAGTGGTCCATATTTTTCTACTTGCATTTTTTTACATGCTTTCAAACTGCTATGTTGGCAGAAGCTGGGACAAGTAACAGGAGCTCACTGCATTATGTGGCGCTAGGGATTCGAACCGCTGAACTGCTGACCTTCAGATCGACACACTCAGCGTCTTAGCCACTGAGCCACCACATCCCTGATCTTCTCCTAACCGATGTATATTACACCGTTTTTTTTTCTAAGGATGCTTCATTGCTTTTGAGCTATTACTCCTGTGCTATTTCTTCAGTAGGAGTCACAGCATCTGCTTTTTAACAAGCAAGCAAGGTTGCACAGGTGATTCTTTTGCCCATCAATTTCCAAAGGACCCTTTCATTCAGAATCCATTGGAAGAAACCCTTCCACAATTTTGTTCAGCATATCAAGACTATAGGATGGGTCTCCAACCTTGGCAGCTTTAAGACTTGTGGACTTCAACTCCCAGAATTCCTCAGCCAGCATGGCTAAGAATTCCTCAAACAGCTGAGGAATTCTGGGAGTTGAAGTCCACAAGTCTTAAAGTTGTGGAGAACCCTGAAGGCAAAAATGCAAAATTGTGGGAACCTACTCCCTTCCCTGTTATTTAAGTATTGGTCCTGACAGCACCTTTGACATGCCAAAAGCTGAAGCTGTAAGGAACCACAATTGCATGATTAGATACCAGAAAAAGTTGACGTCTCCTGGATACAATTTGTCATGAGGTGTGGGAGACATGCCATTTGCCTGAGGCAGCATGATGGCCCTAGTGATTTCCCATTCTGATCAGTAAAGTCACTCTGTTCTTTTCACTCAGCTTAATTGTTCTAATTACAACACAAGCACTACACACCCAGAGGGGAAAAATGTACTCATTTTTTTTATGAGCCCATACCCAACTCACTATTGTTCGATACTTCACCCTATTTGGAACGGATGCCCTTTGAGCCATGACTAACTCAATCCCAAGACCTGAATCAGTCTGAATACACCCCACAGCTCTTCTCTATTTTTGTCATCCAGGTTTCTCACTGACTACCGGTATTCACGACGCCAACCATCGAAACTCAGAGTAGTTTCACTGATGAACACACTAGAAGTTGGATTGAATTGATTATGAAAAGCTGGTATCACGGGATGGCAACAGCACTTCTGAATAGCTTCCGCTTGAAGAGTTTTAATTCAGCCGATTTACCTTACAATAATTTTTTCGCTGTCTCTGCTAACTCTGCTCACTTTCAGTCTCACTGTAGAGGTTTAAATCATCTCACACTTTGGAAATGCCCTTTCACTACTAATTACTCTGTAATAGGTTTGACAGCCTAATCTGTTCCCAGCTGTTTCTCCACTCCGTTGAGGGACAATCACAAGAAAAAACAAATTATATTTGTTTTTCCATAGCTACCACCCATTTTTTAGACTTAGTCCACAAATAAACAAAGGGAGTTATAAGTGCTCTATTCATTTCCAGGTCTTAAATTCAATTCAATTGTACACAGTAAATCATAGTTTTGGAATAAAAGCTACATAAATTAGTGCAGCCTTATTCAACCTCTAAATATATTGGATTTCAGCTCCCAGAACTTTTGAAATTATTAATATCAAAGCATTTATAGAGTCCGAGATTGGAGAAGGCTGAATTAAGAGCTAACTTCTATATTAATTATATGTGTCTATATTGATTTCTATATTAATTGTAAGTTTCAAGTCAAGCTAATGGTAGAAATAGCCTTAACCCAGTTTAGAATAGAGGTGCATAACCTAACACTACAGATATGAAAGAGGAGGAAGTGGTGATGGTGGTGGTGGTGGTGGTGGTGGTGCTGGTGGTGGTGGTGGTGGTGGAGGAGGAGGAGGAGGAGGAGGAGGAGGAGGATAGTAGTAGTAGTAGTAGTAGTAGTAGTAGTAGTAGTAGTAAATTTGTATGCCATCCAACTTCCAATGATTCCGGGTGGCTGAAAACAATAAACTGAGAAATTACAATAAAATAAAAATATATAAAAGATGGCAAGCATAATGAATTGAGAGGACCTCACTCTCCTTCACTGAAGGCTTGGGTAGAGATCTACGTAAGTCTTCATGGCTTTTTAAAACATCAATAGAATGTATCTAGATCTTGAGGGGAGGAACAACGTTTTTCCAGAGAGAGATGCTACTGCAGAGAAGGCACACTTCTGAGGTGCTGATATATGATGGATGTGGTCTTTGCAAGTTTGTATTCAAGAATATGGAAACGTATCTCTAGTATTTAGGAATATACGGTTCCTTGAATTTTCAGCTAAATAGGTATTTTGGAGTCATGGGGGCACACATGGTGCGCCTATTAGTGACTTCTTATAAAAGCTGCACCTTTTTTTGGTTTCTCATAATAGCTACAAGGAGGTACACATGTGAGTTAAAGAGTGACTAGCAGGGACAACAAGATGCTTCAGAGCAGTCAAGGATGACACAGTTGACTGCATTTGGCACTGATGTTAATTTCACAAAGGCATACACTTCTTCCCTTGAAATATGAGGCTGTCTTGTGAAAAATATTATCCACCAACCTATTAATCCCTATTAGCACTGTATATAGAGGAAGGCTTAATCCAACTTTCAATAGCACTGTTACAAAATAGTTATATTTTGTTAATGTACAAAAGGTATACAAGATACAATTGCATCTTTGTGAAATATGGGTTGGTATTTCATTATAATGCTGGTACCTATTTTTTCCTTGAGGAACTAGGACTTGCAGTACATGGCATCTTGGCATCGTTCTAGTTCTGTGTAGTTGCCTAGACTATGATGTCATGGCCGAGGTATACATGAGCAGGATACCTCAGCAGGAAATAGAATACTCCAGCTTAAGGCTAATAATTAATTTATTCATTAGGTAAACTTGCCGTTCTATCTTTCATTTAAAATGTTGTGTTTTGTTTTGCTTTGTTTTCTTTCCAAGGGTCTCAAGATCAACATTTTTGAGGTCATGTAAGCTATTCAGAGTCACCTCAAACTGTAAGATAGTAATAGCAAGAGAGATTTCACTCTTCACAGTGTTTTACAGTCCTCTCTAAGCAGTTACACAGTCAACATATTGCACCCAAAAATCTGGGTCTTCATTTTATCAACCTTGGAAGGATGGAAGGATGAGTCAACCACGAGCTGGTCAGAATTGAACTGATGGTAGTCCGTAGAGCTGCAAAACTGCATTCTAACCACTGTGCCACCATGGGTAGGTGGCATATAAGTTTAAGAGAGAGAGAGAGAGAGAGAGAGAGAGAGAGAGAGAGAGAGAGAGAGAGAGAGAGAGAGAGAGAGAGAGAGAGAGAGAGAGAGAGAGAGAGAGAATGAATGAGTCCTATTTAGGGTAACATGCTGTTTCTATTGTATACTGCTTTTATAGCAATTGTCCATGTACAGTTCTTTAAGTTTAATCATAGTTTTTGCAAGAGCTGAGTGTTGAATCCATTGAGTCTCTCCTAACCATAATCCAATCCAATCATTGTCATGGTTGACTAAAGGGTCCCTAGCATCTGGCCCAACATTACTTGTTGGCATGGCTTCTGCAGGGTCTGACTCTGACACTAAAAACTTCCTGCCCTTTGAGATCCTTTAGTTGAAGATGGCTGAGATTCAACCTGCAACTTTCTGCATTGAAACCAAGATTCTTTCCCTGCTATTACAGTCCCTATTACAGCATCATGAAATTGATACCTGCAAAGGATTTGATCGATAGCAGAGTCTGACAGAAATTGCTCTAAATCAAATGGCTTACATCTAGGCCTACATCATCCTAACAAATTATCCGCGGGCAATTTGTGTGTGAAACTCATAAAAAGGAATTGTTTGGTTGCAAGGGCTTGACTATATTTTGATGTGCTGTTCACTCAGCAGTCAGGAATGTAAGACTGCCACACTGTACTTGCTGCCTAAGTTCAGGCTAGACTTTGCACTTATCTGGTGGCATTTGAAGTAGTAACACATGAAGTTCAAGGAAGAGAATCGGGGACAATCAAAAGGACAAATGAAAGAAACCGGAGTGAATCAGCAGTAGCAAACATTCAGGATATTTCCATTTAAGCTCTCTAATATATCCTTTAAACATGTGCTCTTTATCCTGCACTACAATTCTCTTTTCCATAACTTTATAGAATGCTTTCTTAGAACAGCCTTCCTCACAACTAATGTCATCCGAACGTGTTCAATGATCATCTCCTCATTCGTGTTCAGCATAGCTAATAGATGGGGGAGGTCGCTGTGAGCACACGAATGAAGGAGAATATATCTCCCAGGATAATGTTGCAGGATCCAATCTGGGTCAGTCACCGGGACCAGAGGTTTTGTCTTCCAAGCTTTCGGACTCATACTGGAACACATCTTCAGAAAACTTCTCTCTAGGCCAGAGGTGTCAAACTCAATTTCATTGAGGGCCACATCAGGACTGTGGTTGACATCAAGGGGCTGGGTGGGCATTGCATACTGAGTGGGTGTGGTCAACTGGGTGGTGTGGCCAGCTTGATGCCACTCACTGGGCATGGTTTACTGGGTGGGCATGGTCAACTGGGTGGGCATGGCCAGCTTGATGCAACTCCCCAAACTGCTGGTATGTTTCCTCTTCACATTGGGTACATCCGGCTGAAGCCACACTGGCCCAATGTTTTCTCTTTGTATTGGGAAGACAGGGCTCAAGCCATGTGGGCCAGCCCCTTACATTTTCCTGGGTGGCCCCATGGACTGGATCCGACCACATCGCAAGCTGGATCTGGGCTGCACACCTTGTGTTTGACACCCCTGCACTAGGCTAAAGAGAAGTTCCCTAAAGATGGGTTCCAGGACAAGTCCAAAAGCTCAGAAGACAAACCTCTGGTCCCACTGATTGACCCAGATTGGATCCTACAAAGTACACAATGACTTCTAGTCAGCCTTTTGTATATTTTTTTAATATACCAGAAGGCAATGGCTAGTGCCAGGACAAATTTCAATCAGTTTTCCTTTTATTATATTAAATACAGTTATTTTTTAGAACATGTGTGGAAAGAAATTTCCTTTGGACCTCCTTAAAAATGACAATATGATAACAGCTTTTATTGGCCCTTGCACGGGGACCTTTCAGAGTTGTGTATAGTCCATGAGCTTCAAGCTGTGTGTCTCTGGCCTATAAAACGCAGTCAAGGATGTGCAAAAATATTATTTTACACTGTTCAGCTGCTTCAATTATAGTTCCATACCTCAGTCCTTTCTTTCAATAGTCCATTTCCATCGTGGCTTCTGTGTAGCATCATGTTTCAGTGTTTCAGTTTAACTCTTCCTAGTAGAGGTGCCTGCGGGGTATGGTACAAATCTCAAGATGGTGTTACAATCAAAGTTCCTCCTGCTTTCCTTCTGTGCCTCATGTGTGCTTTGAAGCTTTGATCACACCAAAGAGGCCACCACCTTGCCTTTTCTTACAACCCTGCAGACCCTCCTGTTTCCTAGTTCGAGTAATTTCAAGACCCAGCTGTGTAGATGGGCATGGACATATTTTTGCTCTTGCTGAGAAGGGAGTTCCTTCTCCCAGTGAGTTCAGAGTCATGTTTTGACTACTTCATAGCTGTCTAATTGTTCTGTCACTTCTGACTTTTTGTGACCCAGCTAATATCATTGTGTCACTAATCACTTTTCCTCAAAATGTGTATTTTGTAATCAGTAAAATGGGTCTTTTCACATAGGAATGTTTATTAGCTTAGCACCCCTATTGAAAATGTAATGCTATAATAGATATCTTTTCTTCGTTAATCCGTTAATTCAAGGGTTTCCTGTATCGGTACATTGTAATAGCAGTATATTTGTACCATTATATAACATCATATTATACATGTCATATTTGTTAGCGCTATGTTAATATGTAACTTTATTATGCATTTTTGTGAAGGTAATAGCAGTCACGTATGAACAATGAGGTACATGAGGTCTCCCCACAGTGGGCAATAAATAAACTATTTTTAATTTCTTAAGAGAGCTGGTGTGGTGTAATGGGCTAGGAGCAGAGAGACTCACTCTCGACCACAAAAATTCATTGACGTTGGGCCAGTCACACTCTCTCTCGACCCAACCTGCCTCACAGGGAACAAAAAGGAGGAAGAAACACTGTGTACATTGCTTTGAGGACTTTACAAAAGGTGGGATAAAAATGTAAGAAATAAAAAAAAGTGTTTTCTGGTAGATATCACCTTCTGCAGCAGGCAGAAAAAATTCCAGAATGAAGACTTCACAGACAACAATCCATGTGAACTGGATGAAGGGATGGCATGATGGTAGATGAGAAAGGACCAAGATGCATGAGAATAGTACAAAAAGAAGCCCAATCAGGCCTTGTTGGAAATTATACAAGTGGGTGGAAACTGCAGCTATCTCAGAGCTTTCCTTGTCAGTAAGACAGAAAAGGTGATCACATGACCACCACGCCAGGACACTGCAGCCAGGGGTGGGTTGCTGCCAGTTTTACCTGTGTGCGTCAGGTGCGAGAACAATTTACAGTGAACTGCGCACGCGCAGTTGCTGAAATCCAAAATGGCGGCGCCCAGCGGAGGCAAGGAAACCGGTTCAGGGGCGTGGCAGGCCTGGATTGCTGCCAGTTCTGTGACCCAGGCCTGACTTCCACTACCCACCTTCCACTACCCACCTGGCAACCATCATAAATATCACAGGAGATACTAATACCACCCTATAAAAGCCTTAATAAGACCAGACCTAGAATACTTCATCCAGTTTTGGTCACCACACTATAAAAAAGATGTTGAGACTCTAGAAAGAATGCAGAAAAGAGCAATAATGATTATCAGGGGACTGGAGGCTAAAACATATGAAAAATGGTTGTAGGAACTGGGCATGGCTAATCTAGTGAAGAGTAGGACCAGCGGAGACATGATAGCAGTGTTCCAATATTCGAAAGGCTGTCACAGAGAGGAGAGGGTCAACTTATTTTCCAAAGCACCTGAAGGGCAGGTAAGGAATAACGGATGGAAACTTATCAAGGAGTGATTCAAGTTCAAGATCGTTCTCACTGTTCTCAATGGAACAGCTTGTCTTTAGACATTGTGGGAGCTTTACCACTGGAAGGTCTCAAGAAGAGACTGCACTGCCATCTGTTCAAAATGGTGTGAAGTCTCCTGCTTAGACTGGAGGTTGGACTTGATGACTTACAAGGTCCCTTCCAGCTCTGTTATTCTGTTGTTGTTGTTGTTGTTATTATTATAAATATGAACCAGTGGCCAAAACATCTAAATTTTGATGACATGACCATGGGGATGCTGTAACAGTCATGTGAAAAATGGTCATAACTTGTTGTAACTTTGAATGGTCACAAAACAAATAGTTGTAACTAAAGGACTTCTGTACAGAAGCGTTTAATCATGTGATGGTCACCATATCTTATTTGATGTCAGTTATGTCAAAAGTAGCGCATAAGAGTCCCTAATGTTAAACATTTCATGGACAACACCCTTGGAAGTTGCATTTCATGAAGGTTTGTCAACAATAGGAGACAACAACGAGTGGGGTTTTTTGGGAGGGAATGTGCAACATTGTCTTGGATTCATCCCACTCACTGCAAATCTGACTTTGTGGCTGTATTTTCCTTCTCTACTTTCAAGTAATATACTCCTGCTTTTATTAGTTCAAGCATTGCAGCTTGGTTTGTCTCTTGTGCTTTATCTTCTCAGTCCTTGCACTGTGGTGGGCATTTTTACCGATAAGGATCCCCCCTCTCTTGAAGAAACGGTACATCAGTAGCTTTACCAAAAATAAACAGCCCAGGAGAAAACTAGAATGCTTGAAGAAAGAAAAATAGTAATTTGAAAAAATATAGTACAATAAAACTGGTTTCAATATTCGTCAATCACATACATACAGTAGGAAGATGGCGCAGTGGTTAGAATGCAGTATTGCAGGCAAACTCTGCCCAATGCCAGCAGTTTGATTCAGACCGACTCAAGTTTGACTCAGCCTTTCATCCTTCCGCAGTTGGTGAAATAAGAACCCAGGTTGTTGAGAGCAACATATTGACATTTGTAGACAGCTCAGAGAGAGCTGTAAAGCACTACGAAGCGCTATATAAATACTCTTGCTCTTGCAATTATTAAATCTGATAGATTTTAATGTCACTTTGAAATGTTTACCTTTCAAGATTGCAGACACAGATGGCTCTTCAAAGGTGACAGCTCATCTATCAGAAACTGTACTTTCCCAGAATCAGAAAAGCAATTTTCTTTCTTTCTTTCTTTCTTTTTTTTAAAGTATATTTTCATACTGCAAACATTCTTCCATAACTATTCTGTTGCTCCTCGTTATAATAAAAACATTCTGCCCCTGGTGGGTTTGTCAGGTTGCTCCTAATCTTATCTTGCAGCAATCATAAGAAATGACGGCAAACATTTTTTTGACATATTTTCTAGAATTCAGGAATCCAAAAATGGTGCAACCGCTTGATATGAAGAATGTACTCCTTAGAAGAAAAAGAAAATTCAATTTACGCCCTTCAATCTCAGAGACAAACCAGTGATGATCAAAGGGTAAGACCACCCAAAATAGTAAAAACGAATATGCAAGCATGAGTTATCCAGAATTCTTTATCAGTACGAGGGCCCAAGAAGCAGTTCATTAAACAGCAGCAGTTGTTGCTGCAAAAACTTTACTTAGGCTTTGTCCAGATACATTATGCTGACTCTTTACCAGTTTTGATTGTTTGCACAATTGCAATAAATGTAGCACTTAGCAATAGCGCTTCGACTTATATACCACTTCACAGTGCTTTTACAGCCCTCTCTAAGCGGTTTACAATGTCAGCATATTGCCCCCAACAATTTGGGTCCTCATTTTACCCACATCAGAAAAATGGGTGAAAGATTGATCAAGAATCAACCTTGAGCCTGGTGAAATTCGAACTGCCAAATTGCAGTCAGCCGGCAGTCAGCAGAAGTAGCCTGCAGTACTGCATTCTAACCACTGCGCCACCATGGCTCTTATATATAGCCGACTCAGCTCATTCTTTCCATGTTATTTCAAAGGAACCATGGTATTCTGTCCAGATCAGGGAGTGTGTACATGACAGGGTATAAGAATTTATTTGTCGTTACTGATAGTCCTCAACTTGGGATCACAATTGAGCCTAAATTTTCCATTGCTAAGCAAGACACTTTTGAGTTTTGCTAGGATTGAAAAGAGATGGAAAGAAAATATAGTGCGGGTCATAAAAGATGACAAATGTTATCTTCTTTGAAACTGCAGAAATAATTTTTTCCCAATGCACATGAAAAGATCCCTCTCGAGAATCAAGCATAGCCAGTTTATTTGCTTCACTGACTCATTACTTAGATATTTTATATTGGCCTTACTGTACTCCATGAAAGATTCTTTAGGTATGATGATGGGCTAAATCCTGGGGAAAAGTTATTTTATGCAATCAATTTGTGTCCAGGTACTTTTAAATGTATAGGGGTCCCAGACTCAATGTATTTTAAATCTACTTCATTTTTTTTTAAAAAAAATCTGGGAATCATGGTATGTTTATTATAATACACTTAGATACTAATAAGTCCAGGGGTGGGCTGCTGGGGGTTCTCAGGGGTTCAAGAGAACCTCTAGCTAAAATTCTGTGCAGTTTGGAGAACGCCCAAATCCCACTCCTGGCTGGCCCCGCCCACCCTGCCAGGACTCCCACGCAGCCTGTTTTGGATGCAGGTACATGCAGGGCAAGCACAGAGACTCAGGGAGGGCAAAAAGATCGGGAATGCTGGAAACGGGCTTTTACTGGCCTCCAGAGGGCCTCCAGAGCCTGGAGAAGCCATTTTTGCCTTCCAGGAGGCTCAAAGAAAACCTTCAGAGCCCGGGGAGGGAACACCCCCCCCCACACCGTGGTGCAGGAGGCTGACTAGGCCATGCCCACCATGGCCACGCCCACTCAGCAACCAGGCCGAGAATCCCTTGCTAAAATTTTTGAAGCCCATCCCTGCATAGCCATAAGATTTGATGTGCAGCACAATGGCATCAGGCTAGCTTTGCACAAGCAAAATCCGCAAGCAAAAACACAATCAGATAAAGTTAAAACTGTGGAATTTCAATGCCATAAACGTGGGTACAGCCAGAGGTATATTCTGTCTCAGGAGCAAGGCCTGGGACTGAGAGTGTTGGTATTCGGTGCAACTTAAAGACAGTAATTGGTGGAAGCCACTTACTCTTTCAATTACAGGGAGTCCTCAAATTACAACAGTTTGTTGAGTGACTATTCCAAGTTACAACACCACTGAAAAAAGTGAGTTATGACGCTTTTTCACACTTATGACCATTGCAGCATCCCCATGGTCACATGATCATTCAGATACTTGGTAACTGACTCATTTTTAGGATGGGTGCAATGTCTGGGGGGTGGTCATGTGATCATCTTTTGTGATCTTCTCCCAAGCAAAGTCAATGGGGAAGCCAGGTTCACTTAACAACAATGTTTCTAACTTAAGAATTGCAGTGATTCACTTAAGAAATATGGCAAGAAAAGTCATAAAATGGGTCAAAATTCACTTAACAGATTTCTCACTTAGCAACATACATTTTGGGCACAATTGTGGTTGTAAGTTGAGGCCTACCTATAGCCAATCTATCTTGGAGCAAGGATGTTTTTTTTTGAAAATGTAGCCAAAGCACAAGGAAAATTGTCATCCTAGGATATGTCTCATACCATCAATTCTTAAACTGGGGGTAATAATTCTCAAGGGGTAATTTGGGCCTATCTTCTGGATAATGGGATAATTTATGATCGCTTGTTTGTGATCAGGTTTCCAGTTTCCGACTGCTTCTGCTTGCACACTTGTGTAAAACAATAGAATCTGGCTAATCACTTAATTCCGAACTGGGAAAAGAGCAGATTTGGTAAGTTGTAGAACTAACGCCTTATAGGATAGTAAATTTACGAGCTGTACATTTTACTAAACCAAACTTTTCACAACCAAAAGTGGATACAAAGGTGTGGGGTTTTTTGCCTCTCCTCATTTGTTCCTGTGTTCTGTTCCTTCTTTCGGTTTTATTACACTAATAAATTTGATGGTTTGAAAGCAGTGCAAAACAATTCAGGACTGGAAATCCAAATCAGATAAAACTATGCTTAAATTCTTGAAACTGCCCCCACCTCCAAACTTCATTTTAAATTTCGTGACTTGGCAAGACTCTTCAGAGCATTTCAGATCATGTTCAGAGGTCTTAAGAGATGTTATTAACTCTTCCCTTGAGTTACTGACATCCACATATTCTTTATGGGGCTCATCCTAATCACAATTCACACATGCAGATAAATCATTCTATTGATACATGCTTTCATTTGCTGTTGAAAAAGACTGGGTTTGAGATTGTGTGAAAATGCTATCTTAACGGGCCTTTTACCAACTCCTTAAGTTGGCAGAAAATAAAACTGAAACTTGAAACTTGTCCCTATTGTCAATCCCTATCCTGCCTCTGTTTCTAGTCATTATGGTCACCTTATCTCTCTGAAAAGCAGAGGTAGCATTCAGAAGATTCTGACCAGTTCTGGAGAACCGGTAGCGGAAATTTTCAGTGGTTTGGAGAACCGGTAAATACCACCTCTGACTGACGCCCCGCCCCATCTATTCTCTGTCTCCCGTGTCCCAGCTAATCGGAAGGAAATGGATTACAGTATTTTCCCCTGCCACACCCACCAAACCATGCCCACCAAGCCATGCCACACCCACCAAGCCACGCCCACAGAACGGTAGTAAAAAAATTTGAATCCCACCACTGCTGCAAAGTAATGGGTCACAAAGCCTAGCAGATTTTCTACACGTACCTCATAGTGCAGTTCTCCTGACTTGGAGAGGTCAATCCTTGGGATAAATATCATATATTTTGCAGATATGTCACCTTGCATTCCAGGGAGAGTCATCAATACCACAGTCCAGAAGTAGAGGTCACCTTGTAGATGTCGCATGACAGTTCTGTCTAGGCATTGATTTTTGTTAAGGTAACAAAATTGGTTACATTCGACTGATGTATTTAATCAAGGGGACAAAGAACAATTGGGCAATATGGATTATCTAATTTTTCAAGGGATCATTGAACTATCTATAGTTTGAGGGTGAAGGTTCGTTCTCCGAGCTTCTGGGTTGGTTTCTGAACATTTCATTACCAGGCTAGATAAAATCTTCAGCCAAGTTTAGGGGGTGTCAGTGTCAGTTAGTGCCAACACCTGAAGCCCTTATAAATAGAGGAACACCACTGAAGATGTTATCTAGCCTGGTAACGAAA
Organism: Natrix helvetica; assembly: GCF_964273705.1. Taxonomy (NCBI): domain Eukaryota; kingdom Metazoa; phylum Chordata; class Lepidosauria; order Squamata; family Natricidae; genus Natrix; species Natrix helvetica. The sequence goes on along the minus strand of NC_138550.1, from coordinate 99,963,614 downwards.
CATTCGGAAACCAACCCAGAAGCTTCAAGAACCAACCTTCACTCTCATTCCACACCCGAGCTACAGATATTCGCAGGGGTGGGATTGAAAATTTTTAGCAATCAATTCTCTGCCCAGTTGCTGGGGGTGTGGCCATGGGGGGCATGGCCTACTCAACCTCCTGCAGCATGAGAAGGGGAGTGTTTTTGTCCTCCCCAGGCTCTGGAGGCTTTCCTCGAGCCTCCAGGAGGGCGAAAAAGGCCTCCCCAGGGCTCCAAAGGGCCTCTGGAGGCTGGAAACACACCTGTTTCTGGACTTCCGGAACTTCCAGGAGGCCCGTTTTTCTCCCTCCCACAGCCTCTGTGCAGGCCCTGCACTTACCTAGCATGATGAACAGGCCAAGTGGAGAGTCCTGGGAGGCGAAGGATGGGATGGCCGTGTAAAATTAGCATCCGGTTTGCCTGAACCGGTCCGAACTGGCTGAATCCCATCCCTGGATATTCACCACTATTGCATATCTATAGTTTTTTTTTTCTACAGCATCCTCCATTTTCCATGAATTTGAAACTCCCTCAATTCACAGTTAAATTATTGGTGGCGGGGAGGAATAGAAGAGGGGAAGAAGAGACAATGAGTTAAAGTCTCACCTTAGCCATGAAAGCCAGCTGGATGACTTGGGTGTGTCTCTCTCAGCCCAACTCACTTCACACAGTTGTGGTGGGAAAATAGGAAGAGGATGGTGTGTTGGATATCTTTGCTACCTTGAGTTATTTATAAAAAATAATAAAATAAAATAAATAAAATAATAAATAATAATAAAAATAATAAAGACAGACTCCCCCCTATCTCCCTCACTCCTCCGTTCCCCCCCACACACACACACACACATATGTAAATCCAAACCCAATTTAGATATGTTGTATATTTTTCTTCACACAATTGAATTGAATAGGCCCAGGGTACCTGCGAGACCACCTACCGCCACCAGTAGCCTCCCACCATCCAGTACGATCCCACAGAGTTGGCCTCCTCAGGGTGCCGTCGGCCAGACAGTGTCGGCTGGTGACCCCGAGGGGGAGAGCCTTCTCTGTGGGGGCGCCTTCCCTCTGGAATGAGCTGCCCGCGGAGCTTCACATAATCCCTGACCTCCGGTCCTTCCGACAGGCCCTAAAAAGTTGGGTTTTCCAGCAAGCCGGCCTGGCCTGTTAATTTTATTTCATTTTTTAAATGTTATTGTCCTATTAATTGGGTTTGGTTTTTTGGATATGTATCTAATTTCTTTTAAACTTTCGTGATATGTGTTTTTAATGTTGTACGGCGCCCTGAGTCCTTGGGGAGAAGGGCGGCATATAAATCCAATAAAACAAACAAACAATGAAAGGAAATAAAACTTTGCGTAGTATCTTTCTGGTGACAGATCAGCACTTATCTGGCTCGCTATATTTGCCTATCGACCTACAGAAGCATGGAATAATGATCTTGGTAGCAGAAAGTGGAAGAGCAGAGCCACAAAACTCTGCAATATCTCTGCGATGAAAAAAAAAATCTTCTCCAACATGTAGTTATGCACAAAGTCAAGTTATGCATTTGAAAGAACTTCATTTCAGCACAGAACACGGCCGGACGCTGCCAAAAGACAGTGTTTTTACAAGCACCTTTCACCAACTGCTTGCATTTTAACCTAGAATTACAACACAGGGACATCTCGGTGTTGCCAAACAAACTTCTGCCCCATGTTTAACTCTTGTCATTTCACTTTCAAGAAACTATTCCCGGTATGCTGGGGAATGTGGTTAATGTTACCTTTGATTAAGTTGCTCAGCCAGTTGTATTAAGCCCATTCTTCTACTTTTCAGCGGCCAAGGAGGGTGTGCACTTAATATTTCTAAAGCAAAGGAAACTTTGACATGTCTAACTTCTCATTCCTCCGCGAGAAAAACTACACGTTCTGAAACTGACATTGTACGAACTCAGTGCCAGAATATCTTGAACTGCGATGAGATATTCTCAGCAAAAGAGATTCTTCTTCTTGGAGGAGCTGCAGTTGGAATAGATACTTTGCACATTGCGTCCATGTTCAACCCTTGGCATTTTCAGACAGGAGTGGGGAAAAAACCCTGCTTGAAACCTGGGATTGCTAATACAGTACCACTGACTCAGGAAGTTACAATCCACTCTATGATACTCATTCAGGGGTGGGCTTCAAAAATTTCAGCAACGGGTTCTCTGCCTAGTTGCTGGGTGGGTGTGGCTATGGTGGGCGTGGCCTAGTTGGCCTCCTGCACCACGGGTGGGGGGAGGGCTTTTGCCTTCCCCAGGCTCCAGAGGCTTTCCTTGAGCCTCTGGAAGAATGAAAACTGCTTCCGGAGGCCAGAAAGGGGAGGCTCATTTCCCCCCCTCCTTGAGCCTCCGCAAGGGCCCTGCACTTACCTCACATCCAAAACGGGCCGCATGGAGACTCCTGGGGGGAGAGGGGTGGGCGGGACCAGCCGGGGTGGGATTTGGAGGTTCTCCAAACCAGCCATTATGTTAGCTACAGGTTCTCCCAAACCCGTGTGAACTATAGCAGTCCACCCCTGGACTAATTGATAAATCATTGCATGACCTATGGTTTAGTCCCAAACCCATTTTTCCTGCTTTGCCTGGACAAACTGGCTTATCAAAGTGAAGGAGAGCTCAGAGCCCATTAGAGAGGGCTCAGACTTTGCATTCATAGGCAAACCCATGAAGTTTTTGGGAAAGTGGCTTATTCAGGCAGAGTCAGGAAAAATGTGCATTTATAATTCCGCTCACCTTGTACTGAAGATACTGGAACTTAATCACCTAACGAAAACAATTAATTTTTATCCACTCGTTTTTAATAGAATTTTATAGAACTGTGGCTTATGGATGAAAATTTCTCCCAATTGTGTACATAGGACTATTTAGTTCAACAAGATTTGAGGCACAACTTCATCTTATTTCGAAGCAGAAGGTAAGCAATGAGTTTAGGATGGTAGCTAATGTTTCTTAGTGAGTAAAATCGTTAATATTGTTTTGATTCTCTCACTGGGTTCCACATCATCAATATGAAAAGAGAGGAAAGGGAGGGAGGTTTAAGTAAGAAAGATAATGCTCTCTAAGTCATCAATGCTAAGTATCAAGCAATTTCTCCTTGTCTTCATTTTTTTGATAATTAACTGCAGTTTTTCACTTAACTTACTTTTTATCCTCACAATTTTTTTTTCTGTTCAGCCATGTTCAATTTGTTAATCTTTTTATTTGTACTGGGGAAGAGAAATAAAAAAATGCAAAGAGAAATTGTAAAGAAATGGGGGGGGGAATGAAGGGAATTAGGAAGTGGTGAAATTCATTTTTTTTTACTACCAGTTCTATGGGCGTGGCTTGGTGGGCGTGGCATGGGAAGGATACTGCAAAATCCCCATTCCCTCTCCACTCCTGGGGGAAGGATATTGCAAAATCACCATTCCCTCCCCATTCTGGGGCCAGCCAGAGGTGGTAATTGGCGGTTCTCTGAACTACTCAAAATTTCTGCTACCGGTTCTCTAGAACCGGTCAGAACCTGCTGAATTTCACCCCTGGAATAAGGCTAGAAATTTATAATTACAGCTAAAAGTACTGAACTTCACTAACATACATACTTCTACGAAGATTTCAAATTTCTGTTGCCTGCCAGGCTGGAAGGCACCAAATCAACAGGGAAACTAAAACTAGGCATCAAATATAGCATTGGTGTGATTGGCAGATGGCTTAACAGATGGACTGGAGCCATGTGTTTAGATGTGTTTCATAATTTCCCCTGCATTTTGTTCCACTTGCCCAAAGTGGAAGCAAGTTCTGACAGCACTTGCTTTTTGTCTGCCATCTTTTTTTAAAAAAACTTCGCGACCTCCTTCTATGATATCTGCGACTTTCCAGGATCAGGAACCATTGTTTGAAATATAGAATATCTTTCCCCAACTTGATGTTCACCAACAATGCTGAGATTACAATCCCTTAATTCCCATCCAGCGTAGGAGTAATTATATTGGTTCTCGTTAACTTTCTGGGGCAAACCTTAATAAGATGATGTACATGAGGCACTCTAGTATATAAATGTATATAGAAGTATATAAATATCGTTGCTATTTAAAAAGCAACAGCTTCTGCAATACATTAATTAAACAAATCTTTTATTCTTGCTTGCTGCTCCTGCTGCTGCTTCTCAAAATAGACTGTTTGACAGATGATGGAACTGCCACTGAGGGTTAGTAGAATAATACAATACAATACAATAGTAGAGTTGGAAGGGACCTTGGAGGCCTTCTAGTCCAACTCCCTGCCTAGGCAGGAAACTCTATACCATTTCAGACAGATGGCTATCCAACATCTTCTTAAAGACTTCCAGTGTTGGGACATTCACAACTTCTGGAGGCAAGCTGTTCCACTGATTAATTGTTCTAACTGTCAGGAAATTTCTCCTCAGTTCTAAGTTGCTTCTCTCCTTGATTAGTTTCCACCCATTGCTTCTTGTTCTACCCTCAGGTGCCTTGGAGAATAGTTTGACTCCCTCTTCTTTGTGGCAACCCCTGAGATATTGGAACACTGCTATCATGTCTTCCCTAGTCCTTCTTTGTATTAAACTAGACATACCTAGTTCCTGCAACCGTTCTTCATATGTTTTAGTCTCCAGTCCCCTAATCATCTTTGTTGCTCTTCTCTGCACTCTTTCTACAGTCTCCACATCTTTTCTACATTGTGGTGACCAAAACTGAATGCAGTATTCCAAGTGTGGCCTTACCAAGGCATTATAAAGTGGTATTAACACTTCACGTGATCTTGATTCTATTCCTCTGTTGATGCAGCCTAGAACTGTGTTGGCTTTTTTGGCAGCTGCTGCACACTGCTGGCTCATATTTAAATGGTTGTCCACTAGGACTCCAAGATCCCTTTCACAGTTACTACTATTGAGCACGGTACCACCTATACTGTACCTGTGCATTCCGTTTTTGTTGCCTAAATGTAGAACCTTACTCTTTTCAGAAAGACATGCCTGGCAGGGCATTTGCCCCAGAGAACATCACCAAAGTGATGCTCTGCAGGTAAGTAGGACCAGCACTGTGCTAATATCTCACAATGTGTTATTTTATTGCCTTTCCTAGGGCAGGACCAGGTGAGCAAATTCAGGACAGCTTGGAAAGGAGCTGCAAATCTTTGATCTTTGCAAGCAAGGGAACTCAGTCTGTCAAAATGTGACCTCTGGACCCATTAGCTGCCCTTAGCTATTTTGTTAACCTTGGATATTTGGGGTACTGTAGAAATACGGAAATATGACAGTTCTCCATTTCCTGTTCTTTAATGCATGATAGCCACTCTTCATTATAGCTGACCAAAACAGCTGGAATACGACATCATTTCATTTTGTTCTTTTCATTTAATTAACAACAAAAACAACATTCAATGTTATGTTCAACTTTTGGTAACTTTTTGGGTAACTGGCATGGGCCCAACCATACAAGGTTTTACTTTCTAAAAGTGAATTAATTTATTCTAATAAATAGATCTATTTTGAAACCTACCATTTAATAAAAACAATACACTCAATATTCACAAGCCCCAAATTGATCAAAAGCAACAATACCCTCCAACTACAATATGTACAAAGTTGTAGAGAACAGTTGAGAGAACAGGAAAATGTAATTCAACAATAGCTAATTTAATCTCTTAATTTTGAGGGGAAGGGGCTGGGTCAAAATAGATAATGTCTGTTTTAATGCATTTTGTGGGGTTTGTGTTAAATTATGGCTATATTCCTACCCATCTCTGATCAGAAGCTTTTTAAATTTCCATTTTTTTAAAAAAAGTGTTGTGATTTGTTGAACACCCATCAAAAGCATGGTTTACACATAATGTAACCCACATAACACTGGATAGGTCTACTTATCATGTTAAAAGCAATAATAGACAAAACACATTATGGTTTAGTATGGTATGACAATTAAATTCACTTGAGTACATTTAAAAATAATTACCTACTAATAAGGTTCACATATCAGTCCCTGGCATTTTTCACTTGATATAAAGATTTATTTCCCTAAATTATTTTAACCTTTTGTGAAGAAGTTGGTTTTATGAAAAGATGGTCCTATCTATATTATGGGGAACAATGGCAAGTTTCTTGGAATTTATTAAGTTCCTTTTCATTCCTATCAGAGGGGAGTCCAAGATGATTTTAAACATTTTCTCATAAATGAAAGCACACAGAAGCTTCCAAATTAAAACCCCTAAGAGTTAAAAAAAAGTTAGTTTTTTATCCTCATCTCCAATAAACGAGCCAAGAGTCTGGTTTTCATATTCTTGTTTAGACTTTAGTTACCCAAAAGGTCTTTGAAAGACACCTTTTCAAGGCTTCAAATTACAAGAAATGTCATTGAGAATAGAGTTCTATTAAGTAGAAAATGTTGTGAACAATTTTGTAAAAGCTTTTCTCTTTGTCACCTGAGTTCTTATTATCTGTAAGTTCACAAATGCTTTCAATTTTAAGCTTCTGCTGACTTTATGTTCGTATAGGAACTGACTATTGTGCGATGCAGCTAATGGAAAAATGTCACTCCTACTTTGATGGAAATTGATTCCTTGCAGGTATTCTAGGAGATCATTTGTCTAAATGGGCTTGTCTCCTAGCAGCCCACAACTAAATGCAACCGCAAAGGATGTTGGGTTTATAACAGATTAAAAGAAAAAAAAATTGTTTCTTTTAGTTTTATAAATGTAGCAGCTTCTATTGTTATGTCACTGGCCCACCTTTTCTGGCCCTGGCTATGCTGATCTTTTATTTACCTTGATTAAAAAATGATACCCTATAATGCTTATTCCAATGGTAAAGAAACATTATTCATTTTAAAGTATAGGCATTTTATGTGCATGTAAAATGAAAAAGTATAATATTTAACTGAAGGCCTATTGTCTTCTATGCAAGAAGAGCATTTAATCCTCCCATTTCCTTTGGAGACTATGTTCTGTAACACTTGTATTTGCAGAGACTGTCCCAGTTTCGGCTAAAAAGGACCCCCAAAAAGCTACTAGAATCCTGCTGCTTTAATGCATATGTGTGTGTGTGTGTGTGTGTGTGTGTGTGTGTGTGTGTTGTACTGATAAATAAATAAAGGGAGACTAGTATAGATCTATTTCGAGCTAATTAGCTCTCATCAGCTAGCCATACCCTTACTGGGATATATATATATATATATATATATGCAATACAGCCCTGGTTCGATTCCCAGTAAGGGTATGGCTAGCTGATGAGACCTAAATAGGTTGAAATAGATCCATACTAGTCTCCCTTTATTTATTGATCAGCACAAACGCAACATATATATATATGATTTTCATTTGATAGCCTAGAACTCACTGAAATCCTTAACCCTTGTCAATATTACTAGTGCTAACAGTTGGGAGCTACCAGAGATTGTTTTGGAAATGTTGTGGGAATCAAAAAAGAAGAGAAGAAAGGCCTACCAACCCCTCTCCTCCCCCACACCAAGCATTCTGCTCCAACTTGTCTGCCTTGGGAAGTATCATACAAAAGATTTTACTTTGTACTGTCTGCTTTTACTAGTATCTCCATCAAGGATGTCTTGAAGAGCATTGTGAGTTGGTTGAACAATTCCTTCTTCATTTCCCTGTGTGTAGGTCCTTGAAGCTGAGTCAATCAAATGTTTGTGGGCTCCCCAGACTCATTCAGCCAAGAGGCAACTTATATGTTTTTTAGTTCAGATTAGGAGTCTTGCCGCCTTCTTTATGAGTAAACCCAATTTGTTTTATTATTCAGAGTTTACAGATAGTCCTTGACTTACAACCATTCCTTTAGCAACCATTCAAAGTTACAATGGTCACATAATCAAAATTCTTGACAACCAACATGTATTTAGAATGCTAGCAGCTTCCAAAATTATGCAATAGTTTGCGACCTGCGCAGCTGGCTTCCAACAAGCAAAGCCAATTGGGGAAGCTGGATTCACTTAATGACCATATGAGTCACTTAACATATTACATATAACTTCACTTAATGGTGCCAAAAAAGGTGGTAAAATTGTGCGTGCCTTTCTTAGCTACCTTGCTTAGCAATGGAAAATCTTGTTCCAATTATGTTTGTAAGTCAACTGTAACTACCAGTACCAGGAGTTGTAATTTCAAGAGACTGTTTAGGTTGCCAGTATTGTAGATATACATCAGTTAAACATAAATTATGCATGAAGACCAATTTGTGTTGATATTTCCAGCAATCATTAACCCAAGTGATATGTATTTGTTTTATGAGGTTGTATATTAAAGTTAATTCCAAGTTTGTTATACCATTGTTTAATGTCTGATATATGGTACCCATTCTTGTCTGAAGTACTTACAAGGAACATTAGGTAATGCAATTTAGATGATCCAAGAATGGAATAAAACATTTTGTTTCCTAAGACTCAATTCAATTCAAATTGGGTACTTGCGAGAAGGATACGATATGTGAGCCATATATGAAGATGAAATCTTGTAGTTTGATGAAAGTGAACAAGCAATGTAAGAGTATTTTTTTTAAAATTCAATATACTATAAAAGAGACTGAGTAGTTCAAAATATTTATTTCTAGTATATTTACCTTAACAGGCATAAAGAATTTTCCAATTTCATACAGAAATTTATAAAACATATAAACATATAGACCAATATGGCCTGTTTCAATGTAAGTTCAACATAGTAAATATAATTGACACCCGCCTGAATATAAATATAATATATAATGGTAAAAAGCACATCATACAAAATATGTTCCAGAAATATTATACAGAAAATTTATCATATAGATAAATCCATTGCTATTCATGTTTGCTCAGGATAAGCCTTTGATCTTAGTTTTAAACTAGCTTTGCCTTCAAATTTTATTTATAGAGAGAATAAAGCTAGATAGTACAACCACTTAGTACAACTTTGGTCATCCAAATTCATGTTTCGCTCAATGGCACTCAATGTTGGTGTTTTCATATATACTGAACTCCATGTATTAACAATCCTTTATCACCCCAATTCTAACAACACTCTTTTAAAAACATGATCCCCTGATAAACAGTGAAGATCTATTTTTTCAAATGACAGTATATCTTTTGAGATGAAGGCAATTCATTTCATTCCCTTACCACCAGATTGTAGACAAACGTAACCTGCAATCCTGAAAATCTAAAACTAAATTAACTAAACTACAGGCAGTCATGGTTAATGGTAAGAGGTTGAAGCCAACACTCAAAACTCACAAAATAGTTGTATGTTAGTTTGGCAAGAGTGCAATTCAGAGCATATGAGGTAGACCTGTTAATTTAGAATATGTGCCTCAATCAAAATAGCACAGTTATTTGGCCTTTAATCATGGTCAGAATTAAGGCATCTCGTCTTTCAAATCTTGGTCTTTCCATTTTTGATCTGCCTTTGGATTATACTGTGACTGAACCCTGACAAATCAAAGGAGTTGATGCTTTAAATGTTACTCTCTTTTTGGAGCTGGGACTCAAACATGTCCATTCTTCGTTTGACAGTCTTTAAAGGAATGGGTTGAGAAGATTTTCTTTGACCCACTGAATTCCAATAAGATGCCAGTCTTTATCTGTTTTGACATCAGTCTGAATGGAATATTTATGTGGGCTCTGCTTTACTTTAGAGAGTTAATATTTAGATCAACTTTCCTTGATCTTTTCCTGAAGTGGAATGTTAAGAAGCCAAAACAAAGCCTCAGCAAAGCTTTGTCAGAAAGTCTTGCTGACTTGAGGATTAGGCCTGGTGACTATGATGCCATTTTCAGACTTTGCCAGATGTTTTGTTTTTCGTACGTCCGGTTATGCTTCAGCTGCTTTGGTTTGTGCAGCTTGCTTACCAGTTTGGCAATATTGGAAGAAGCTTTGATGCTGTTTCGAAGAGTATCCAACCTGCAGAAATAGAAAAGAAATCATCAATTTAAATGATCAAATATGTAGGTGTATGCATAGATATAGATATCACACCTGCTAGTTTTCTTAATCACATGAGCATTTAATTATCCTTTTTTTTTTTGGACATACAAATTATTTAATCTCTATAACCCAGAGGTACATACAGCTAAAGGTATAATATTATTTTTCATACTACTTTTGGATATATTATGCAAGGCGTATAATGTAAATACAAATTTACCTCACTTTGGGAAAAGGTTTAGGAGGTAATTAAACTATTAATATAATATTTGACAACTGGATGGACTCAATTACAGCAGCAACAAGTGCATTGTTGGAAGAGTTAAAGAGGCTGAGAACAGGTCATTCAGAGAAAATCTATTTATGGAATTGCTAAGAGTTGACACCAATTAGTTGGCATATTGATTAATCAATTTAATCTACCAAGAAAAGGGGAATATTAAAAGTATCTACTTGCTAAACACCTTCATACTGGACTTCTGTTAGAGCTATAGCAGAAAGGGGGAATGAATGAAACCTCTCCCACCACATTCGACAACGATGTCCCACATGCAAAATTAAAAAGACGCCTCTGGGAAGTATGACATTATCATCGATAAGAACAAGTAACAAAACCTCATTTCAATGGAATAGCTAAAAGGGGACAGATGGTTATTAACAAACATTCATTAAATTAAGGCCATCTCCTTGGGTGATCTGCATAACAATATGAATTCTGCCATTTACATTTTTTATGCAGATGACTTTAATTGGTGCAGAAAATTGGTCAGTTCCCTGCAGAGGCTCTTGGCTCAAAATCCAAATTGAGTTTCACTGTATATAGAGAACAGTACATTGATCTCTTAACTAAAAATGCTTCACATTGGGGAAAAGCCCTCTGCCAAGTCAATCTAAGGGAAATTACGCAGCTATAAATGTCCATTTTCAAGAACTGGAATCAGCTGCATACACCAGTTAAGAAAATGCAGGTTGGCTTAGCTTCCACTGGGTGGGTGGGGGAAAGAATAACTTTTCGCTTGCTTGAGATTTTATGTAATTCTGTTGTGGTGTGCAGTATATTTATTGAAATCAATCATTTTCCAAAAGTGTAAAGGACAATTTTACCTCTTCATTTTCTTGCTCTCAGCCAGTTGATGAAATGTACACTTCAGTCTGAATCCTTTGCATTCTCTCCCTTTAAACAAATGTTTCCATTCCTTCTCTGTAGTGGACTGAGATCTGTTCATATCAATTTAAAAAAAGGTACAGCTGTGAGAAACATTCACATTTCTTGCACCTACTCTAGCATGTTTATTAAACCTTAATCTTAGTCTTCCTCTATGATTTTATCTTTACAATGTTCATTCATTCATTTAACTGGTCAGATTTAGACATCCTATATGGTATAGGGATTGTGAAGCAAGACTAGGAGTCTACCAAGTTTGACTCTACCAAGGCCACAGGAGTTTAATGGGAGACTCTGGGCCTTTCATCCTGCCCAGCCCAACCTGTCCCATAAAGTTATGGAGAAATAAGTTTGGAGGAAGAATTGTACATGTGCCAATTTCGGGGTCTGAGGAAAGGAAGGATGTAAATTTAATAAATGAATAGCCTGGTGTTCTCCAGGACCCCATATCACTATCTGTTCCCCTGTTTCCCCAAAACAACTCTACAGAGTAGAATAAATTGAGAGGGTAACTAACGCAAAGCCACAAAATGAGCTTCCATGGCTAAAGTGGTTCATGTTTAACAGCTTAATCGCATTGATTTACTCCATGGGTCTCCAAACTTGGCAATGTTAAGACTTATGGACTTCAACTTCCAGAATTCCTCAGTCAGCCAAACCCATGGATTTAGTTGAAGAAAATATCCAAGATCAGAGAGAAGCATCCCATGTCTTTCAAATGTTGGGAGCTGCACTCTGATAGACTCTACCATTAATCATACTGGCTGGGAATGATGATATTTGAAATACAAAAGAGGGCATCAGTTGCCTGTCCTGCTCAAAAGCATCCATTGGGTATCATATCTAAATGCAGACTAGCACCCTAATGCTAGTTGAACATGATAAACTTTAACGACACCCTGTTTCTTTAGATGCTTCAAAGCCCGTAGCCTTTGGTCACTTCATTGATATCACTACAAATGATAGGCTACGGTAACTCAAATATTTAGAGATGAAGTAGGTATATTGGGATCCAATTTATAATCCAGTCATTATAGGCTAGAAGAAAGCAAAAGAAAATTTACCTGTGCTCAGTTCCTGGCTGACAAAAATTCGTACACTTCTTGTCTTTCAGGCTGGCACAGTGGCATCTGCTGTGAGATGGCTGAAGTGTCTCAAGTGGTAAATCTTTTAGGGATCGTCTGGTTCGAGAAAGGCTTCCAAGCCCATATGGCACAATCCGCCTATCATGAAAAAATAAAAAATATATATTCAATGAGTGACATGTGGTCTCCCAATTATTCCTAGACTACAACTCCCATCATCCCTTACTGCTGACCATGCTGGCAGAATCAGATTGGAATTACAGTTTGGAGTGAAACGTCTGTTTTTACCAAGCTACATACACACAGTTATCTTTGAGGCCTATCTCAGTTCAAACTTCTAATAATTTGGCACCGTTAATATCCTCTTACCAAAGAAGCCCCCGCAAGCTCCCTCACACACTGTAGGCGGACCTCCTTTAAGCCAAATAATTAAAGCAGGATTGGTATGTGCTAGCAGCAGATGGCGGCGTTCAAATACATTTCAGCACGCTTATCAAGGATTACACAACATGATTTGTCTGATAGCAGCCTGTCTTTGGCCTGCCTTTGCTAATTTGATTAAGTGCAGTTCTGCCTTACATGCTGTTAATGCAGCAGAATCCCATAGGAGAACGCTGGGGCCAGATTTTGTCTTTGCAAACTTTGCTCATGGTGTACCAAGCCAATTTCAGTTTAATACCACAAATGAACCAATTAAAATTGGATTTCATGCATGAGAGCAAATAGCTGAGCTTGTTTGAACAGTGCTGTACTATCAAACATATATATATACCAATATATATATTGTATTGTATGTAATACAATACAATGCAGAAAAATCTTCATTAAACCTTAGGGTTATGCTTGTAGGCTGACAAAGTCGGGCTTTGACAATTTAATAAAAACAGTCCATGCAAATACATTGCAAAATGAAGAAATATATCCAAACAAATTTTTGCTGGTGTTAATAATCCTTACTGCCCATGCTGCAGTGTGGCACCCTTAAATTCCTAGCTACAAAGGTCAAGATTGCAAATCTATAAACTGCTTAAAAGCAAGCAGAATGCAACTGCATTAGATGTAGAGGCCAATCTAAAAGAATTGTGTTAATACAGGTCGTCCTCGATTTACAACAGTTCATTTAGTGACCATTCAAAGATACAACGGCACTGAAAAAAGTTGATTTATGATCGTTTTTCACTCTTATGACCCTTGTAGCATATTCAGAGTCACATGATCAAAATTCAGACACTTGGCAACTTACTCATATTTATGACGGTTGCAATATTTTGGGGTCATGCAATCTCCTTTTGCAACCTTCTGACAAGCAAAGTCGATGGGGAAACCAGATTTACTTAACAGCCATGTTATGGATTTAACCACTGCAGTGATTCACTTAACAACTGAGGCAAGATAGGTTGCAAAATGGGGCAAAACTCCCTTAACGAATATCTTACTTAGCAACATAAATTTTGGGTTCAATTGTGGTCGTAAGTCAAGGACTACCTACACTTATGTTGCCAGGAAAATAGTTCTGTGGTGTGCACTTGTTACCCTAATGCACTTATTTTTGCACCCACTTATTCTGACCTGGTACTCACTGAACTACAACACCCATTGCCACAATCAGTCTGATGGAATTCATGATCCGAAGTATCTGGAAAATAGCAAATTTTGACGTTTGCTTCTTTGAAGTGCTAGGAGCAAGCAACTCTGCCTGAACGAACAGCCTTTTCCCAAGATTATCCTAAGTGCAATTAGACTTTCCATTTGTGGGGCTTTGGATCTGGCTGATACTTGAGATAGCTCTGGCCAGATGCACCAAAAAGGAGGGATGTGCTGAGCTCGCCTTAAGAGAGGAATCCTAGACTTAATTAAACACAATCGCAGAGTGATAAAAACTACATTAATGGCTTAGTGCCAAGGAAGAGGCCCTACTTACTCCGGAGTGTTAATCCAGATGATGTCCAGGTGGCAGAAATAGACGCACTCTTTATCCATCAGGGAGTAACAGGAGCAACGCTTCACCCGGCGCGGCGGCGAGGGGGCGCTCGCGGGCTGCTTGGTGGATCCCACCAAGGCACCGACCACTGCATCTGAGGAGAAAAAAAAATGTCGGTGAGCGGGACAGGGGCAGCAGCGGTCCGAAGCAGGAGGGAGAGATAGCGGGGTGGGAGGGAAAGAGTCGGTTCGGAAAGGGAAGTAGAGCATCTCAGACAAGCCGAAGAAATTTGGGGAAGTCTGTGGAGCAGCTCCCCTGCCGCAGCTTCGAGAGCTGCACGTGGCGCCTCGCTGAGCGACCCGCAAACAACGCAAAGACCAGACCGGGAAATACAAAAACCGGCTAGTCCGCGCCGCTGGTTTGGAACCGAAACTCCCTGCCCGTTCCGATCTTCCTTCGAAGCCAACCAAACTCTCTCTATAGGGTTGACGCCGGGCGCTCTGGCTGCAAAGGCGAGCGAGGCCCCCAGGTTGTTCGAAGGCTATTCTATTCAGCGCTTCCGAGCACCTAGGCAGCGCGGCTCATGGGAAGTGTAGTCCCAAATAGTTGCAGGGAACTGGACCTCTTAAGACCTCTTAGAATTAAGAACATTTCGGGGGGGGGGCGAAATCCCTTTCCTGTCTATGGAGATTCTCAGTCATCCAGCTCAAAGTTGCCCCAAAGGTGCTTTTTTTCAAGAGGCAACTGGACTTTCTGGTTTTTCTTTGAAGACGTTTCGCTTCTCACTCAAGAAGCTTCTTCAGCTCTGACTGGATGGTGGGGAATATGGTTGGAAGAGGGGGGGGCGTTTTAATTTCCCCACCATCCAGTCAGAGCTGAAGAAGCTTCTTGGATGAGAAGCGAAACGTCTTCAAAGACAAAAAAAAACCCACCCCAGAAAGTCCAGTTGCTTCTTGAAAATAAAAGCATCTTTGGGCCCCTGTCCTGTCAGTTTTCGAAGCCCGGGTGCTTTCATGGGATCGCCCAAACGGCTACGTTCGCCCTCAAAATACACCGGGATTGCAAGTCCCCAAATGCCAAACCAGCACTTGTGAATGAGGCCGGGGCTGGGGAAGGCTATCCGAACGGCAAAAGAGGGAAATTGCTTCAATTGGGACGGCATGGGAGTTAGTGACCTCTACCTGGTACAACACGATAAACTTTAAATAGTGGTTTACCTATCACAGTGGCTAAGCCCAAGCCAAACAAAAGCACATTCTGCCTCGAGGAGGTACGAACCCATACCATCCATCACATTAACCTACGATAGTTTTTAGTGCGGCGTATCGTCCGTATAAAACCGTAGTGGCTTGTTCACAGCGGTTTCTGGGTTGGGGGCGCGGATCGCAAGCTGGGGGTGACAGTTTAAATCAATGGATTCGCGCGCTCTTAATTATTTGGAGCCCTTGGTGCTAGCTGAGCTCGGTTGCTTGCCTTCAGACGTTTCATGACCCAATTAGGTAACATCATCAGCGTTCGTGAGTGTGGGGTTTGCTAATGAATGTGAAGTCTCTTTAATTCTACTTAAGATTTGTCCAACCGGCTCTCAGTCGCCCGCTCAAGTGTTCCAAGATTTTGCTGCCTGAATCTCTCAAAAAGTTTCCAACTCTTGAATCATTTCTCTGGCTAATCGCTTTAGAGCAGCAGTCTCCAACCTTGGCAAGTTTAAGACCTATGGACTTCAACTCCCAGAGTTCCTCAGCCAGCTGGCTGAGGAACCCTGGGAGTTGAAGTCCACAAGTCTTAAACTTGCCAAAGTTGAAGACCTCTTAGAGGACCTTCGGTTATGTTTATGGAATGTGGCTTGACCGGACATAGATGAACATTTTCTTATTGTTTTCTATTTTTCTTAAATTAAGCAGAGTTGTTCTAAAGTCAGGTCGCCTCTAAATTTAATAAATAAAATTCTGGGAGTTGGAAGTCCACAAGTCTTAAACTTGCCAAGGTTGAAGACCCCTGACCTAGAGAGCTAATGAATCCAGCAGGCAGAACTGTTCCTACCACAAATTGGAAGTTATTTCTTTAAAAGAATTCTGCTGCTAAAACGGGCTCCCCGACCTCCAGCCAGGTAAAGCAAAATTGGCGAGTGCCGCCGCTAAAGCGAGCTTTACCAGCGGGAGATCCCGCCACCTCTCAGCAGCAGACTTCGCCTGCGGGGTTGAATCTATTAGAGGACCAGATTTCGGATGAATTGTCTTGAGCACCCGGAATCCTGGAGTTGCCCCTTGGCGAGGCTAAGCAAGCGCCTGAAACTGGCTGGGGGATAACGCTTTGGACCGCAAAGCATCCGAGGTTGCGCGGTCTTCCTTGGACGGGTGCAGTCTATCGGCAAAGCCGCACCTGGGCAAAAATCCATCTGCAGAAGAATGGAGAAATTCAACAGGACCCTTTAACTTACCGGCGTGTTGAGCTCCCTGGCTGATCACAAAAAGCAGGGGAAGGATCATCCGCGCGTAATCCATCCCGACGGTTCCTCCTGCTAACCCAGAGGCGGGCAGTGCAAACAATGCCTTATTAAACCCGAGGCACAGGTTGCTTTAGTCCCGAGGCAGGTTGCAGGCGAGCACGAAGCGCAACGACCGTCCGATCGCTCGAGTTCCCCGCCCGAAGCCAGCGAGCTGAGACCCTGCCTGGCCGCAGTGCGCTAAAGTCAGCCGAGAGGCAGGCTGCGCGCCAAGAAGGAGGGCTCGTGGAGCAGGTGGGCAGGCGCTGCTTTCTCCCCGCGAGGCTCCTCGAGCGCTTCTGGCTGAGCTCGGACTCTCGGCGGCTCCTTTTATACGCACCCCCGGAGAGCGGCGTAAACAAACCCGACTTTATTATGTTATTGTGTTATTAGTCACCCGGAGTCAACGTGCAGAAGAAGATAAGGGCAGGCTGGAAAGGAAATCGCTGCAAGCTTCAGAGAGGCAGACGCCGTCTGGCAGGGTTACACAGGAAAATAAATACGCGGCGCAGACTTTTAGGAAAGGAAGACTCCCGAGAGCGAAGGGCACTTTCGGCGCTTTGCCCACAGGGGGCGCGCTGCTCGCCAAAACCACGGCAGGTCGTCCCCCCCCCCCCTCCGAATTTCTATAGTGAATTCTTTCTTGTTCAGAACTGAACAATAAGGAGCCTAATTATATCTTTCCTTTATTAAACACGCACACATTAAAAATAAAACCTGTACCTTGATAAAATTTTCATCAGTTGATTGCAAAAAGGCCAGGGATTGTGGGCTAACTCTGCCGACTGCAAGCAGTTCAATCCTGACTGGCATTAAGCAGACTAAGCATGAGCTTAGGGCACCAGGCCCAAAGGGGGAAACCACAAAAACCAGTGAAGATTTGTACAGTATGTACAAAGGATGGGCACCAAGATTTGTCAGTGCTTAGAGCACCAGTGAGCCTTAATTGGCCACTGCTGACTGGCTCAAGCTTGACTCAGCCTTCCATCTTTCCAAGGTGGGTAAAATGAGGATCCAGATTGTTGGGGGCAAAATGCTGACTCTGTAAAACCACTTAGAGAGGGCTAATAAGCACTGTGAAGTGTTATAGAAGTCTAAGTGCTATTGCCATTGCTATTAAACAGCAAGATCTGCATATCCCAAGTCCTTGGAAAGGATCTGATAGGTGGGTGAATATGCCAAATCCAGTCTAAATATCAGACTGTGAGACCAACCATAATAGTAATAATATTATTCCAACCAATTCCCAGCAACTCTAAATGGCTTAAAATTATTAAAACGTTTTAAATCTAGAGAACACTACAAAAGACATAAAACAGCAGAAGGCAAAGGGACGAGGGTGGCAGAGGGGAACAGAAAGGAAGAAAAGGCTCTCAATTATCCTCCCCAAAGGGTCCTTTGAAATCCCTGTTTGTCCATAAAACTTTCTGCCTTTGGGTACGCTAATAGACATTCAACCATGAGGAAGAAGGCTCATATGGCAATCATCATACTGATGCAGACATCACTGTGTGAATTGACATTTCCTAAATGACACACTAAAATGAAGAATATGATTCAAAGTATTGAAAAACATAATTTTCTCAATTCTGGAGAATGGGTAATAAAAATGATTTCACAGGTTTTGAAGAATATATAGGTTGGCTCCTAAGCAGGCAGGCAGTCCGGAAAGTGTCCCAAGTAAATTTTACTTATCCAATCTGGATTTGGGGGGGGGGAGGAGCACTTGTGGATCATGTAATCATCAAATTGCTAACTTGGTTTGTCCCCCTGGACTCTGCAGCTTAATGAAATACCCAATTAACAACTGGGAGTAAAGATCATTCTTTCCTCTTATCAGAGCTGTTACATTTCCGACACTTGACATGTTGCAGTTAACAAGTGATATCAGGTACCCCTCCCTGTTGTGAACAGTTTCACCTGCTATTTCTTTAATAGCAAGTATAGTTAAAGGCAAAGATAAACAGACAAAGTGACAAAACCACAATTCTTACTAGCCTGGGTCATCTGTTATTTTAAAAGAACTATCTTACCCACCAAAGATCTGGATATATATTTTTTTGTGGGAAGCTTTTTTCGTGACTATTTCTGTGCTTTGAGAAATAGATCAATTAACAGTAAACCAAAATGTATTCACTGTAGCACAAAAAGCTTTCTTTGGCCAGCAAATTTTTGTTCAAGATAGAGAGACCACTTCATACTTTTCACCCTTCCAGTTTTAATCCTAAAAATGCCATGAACCTTTTTTAGTTGGAGAAGTGGAACATGGATATTTAGTGCAGAAATTCACATTTTTGTTACGTTTTATTCTTTTGTTTTTCACTATTAGGTGTACAGCCTATTACTATATTTAAAAAAATTTAGGAAACATGCAACTAGCCCTCCACATTTAGTCCCACAACATATATAAATAGTTTAAATAGAAAGAAAATGATTGTTCACACTCACAGTCATATTATAAAAGAGGAAAAGAATATTTCCTTATTAGGCATAATTGTGTATATTTGCATAGGTACATATGGAGCAGAATGACTTTTGTGATGCTGGAAGGTCTTCTAATATCTATGTTTTGTGTTATAGATTTCTCTGTATCTTTCTGTGACCTGGACTCAAAAGGTTCCACCCTATCTAGGGTGGTTTGATCTCCCTGGTTCTTTCATCCTGTTGAGCCAGAGGACATTACAGTCCCATAATTAGAAGCCTAACCATTCAGAACTGGTGTCAGAGATAAGGGATCTCCATCATTCAGGGCTTCATTGAAGCTCCACACACCTTTTGTCCCTGGGAGCCACCTCTGTGAGGGATTAGTGGACCTTTGAAGCTCTCTCTGCTGCCCCTGTTCATCCTTTGTTGCAGACCACAAAGCATATATTCTTAAACATCAAACATCTGCAGGCATTAACAGTTAATTAGCACTGCAATTTGCTTTCTACAGACAGGCTTGGATTTTAACTGGGAAACTATTGTAAGACTGGGTTTGGCCTAGTACTCCAATGGTGGGCATTGTTTGAGAAGTGATTCAAATTGACAGTTCTGGAAGCTCTGGCACTTTGGATTACAGCCTTGCTTCAACATTGGAGGAATTGGGTCGCCTGCCGGAAAGGGGTATGGTAAAGCTCACCACCGAATCTGGGCACTCACCCACATCAGAGAGCTTCCATGTCATGCCCTCCCTTCCCACTGCATTCTTCCAATGTTGATGAGGTCGTAATTTAAAAAATGCAAGAGGGGGAAAATCTCTTATTTCAGGCATATTTGTGGGCACTTATCCAATAAATCACTGAAATATCACAGCCTCGCTGCTCAGTTCTCTTAATTTACACTCACCTTTCTACTAGATGATTTCACTCAAGGCAGTTCATGGATGTGCAGAAAAATGCAAACCAAATTATAGCAAATCTGGAATGTCACTAAGCTATATTAATAAAAGAGCAGTTTACTTAGTGGCAAACCAGCATCTAAATCAAAGGTGATTTTGTAATTATAACCCTGTTTGCACAACATACCCGCCCATGGTTTATTCAACCCAATTTTCTGGGTTGAATAAACATACGGTATCATATATTTATCGCATGGCTTAAATATATGCGCTAGGCTAAAATGCAGCAAGCCAACTTGTGATTTGATGTGTGATGCAAAGGCAAGCTGTGGATTGTGCAGAAGGGGAAAAATTTCTGTTCTTTATATCTACTGAATCTTCTAAAGATGCAGCGATAAGGTCACACAGACAAAGTATGAAGTTTTTCATTATTGTGGCTTTGCTATTTAACTGAGATGGTAAATTATTCAATTCTCACTAGAGTAAAAGATGACTGACACATTTTTAAAAATGCATTAGGTAACTAAGTGATTATGATCATTAAAAAAGTCAGAGAAATGACAATTATAGAATTTGTTTGTACACACACACACACACACACACACACACACAAAACATAAAGAGAAAGTATATCGAGAGAGTTCACATTAAGTATATTTTGGCACAATTTCTTCAAGTTTCCTTTTTTTTCTGGGCATTGTACGTCAATAAGAACAGTAGATCTCCTAGGTCCTTTCTAGAAATATAGAGATGTGAGATCCTTTCTAATCTTACAAATAGTGTGATAATGGGTTCGGTATCATCATGAGCACATTTCAATAGGTTAGACATTGACACTGTCCTTTCCAAAGGACTGGTGGGCATTTGTTCATACCTGTAACTGTTCTTCTCTGACTTTAAGTTGCAAGTCTAGTGAGATAGTTAGCTGTACTTTCTCCAGAATTACCCATTTGAATACAGAAGACTGCTTTATTGTCACTTTAATACTTCCCAATAGAAAGAGTTCTTTGTATTTAGAAATAGTTGGACTATGGTGGCTCACAAGGTTAGGACACCGGTGTGTCCATTAGCAAGCTTGCGTTCAAGACCCAGTTGCTGCTGCTGGATGGGTTCCTGTCACTCGCTTCAGCTCCTGCCATCCCAGCAGTTCGAAAGCAGGCAATCACGAGTAGATAGATGGGTACCACTATCTGTTAAGTGGGTAACTTAACAGAGATACCAAAGGAGCTCCCAACTCTGGGCAATGGTGATATCATCAGGGGATGCTTTCACCACCAAACAGCGTTGATGCTTTCCGACACAGTTTTGTATTTTGCATTGTATGACAGAGAAAAATACAAAATACAGCTTTTATCTCATGTCTTCATTGTTAAAAATTAAGTTAACAGGTAAGCATGCTGCGGGGTGACCCTGGACATGTTTACTAAGAAGTATGTCCCATTCTGATCCATGGTATAATAGCTAGTGGTTTAAGGTCTAAGAGAGTTATGTGACATATTTTACATAAGAAAGTCTACTGCAGGGATGTCCAGGCTTGGCATCTTTTAATATGTGTGAAATTCCACTCCCAGAATTCCCCAACCAGCACTGGGGAATTCTAGGAGTTAAAGTCCATAAGCCTTAAAGTTGCCAAGATTGGACACCCCCATTCTACTGTCTGAAGGGCTGTCCCAGCCAAGTCTAATTTAAAGGTTCAGAACTACAATAACCGAGCTGTCCACCGCCGCCACCACAGCAATCACTTTGGTTCTGAACTGAACTGCTCACCTCTAACAGTCTTAGTCCAACTGACTGTGGATAGCTAGATTACAGTTCTATTTAGATTACGGAATTAGATCCACCTGTCCATGTATACCTATCATTTAGCTTGCATTGCTTTTGTGAACCGCTTGTTACCAGTTTCTACTGATGCTCTTCTGGTGATGCTTAAACGGTTACCAGATACAAATTGTATTGGAGAAAGTAATAATAAAAGAGAAAAAAAGGAAGTGTGTTTTCAAGGCCCCCCCTCCCCTAACCCCAAGACATATGAATGCACTGATAAAACATGTTGTTATGAATGTATCTGCTCAATTTTTTTTTAAAAAAAAAATCCAGATATAATATTGTATTTGCTTGCCAGTGAGGAAGTTTCTTCCCACACATACATTCCAGGATGATATCTCCAAACTCAGCTGCATTCCTTTTAGGACCACAGATGAGAGAGAGAGAGAGAGAAAAAAAGAGAAAATGATTGAGAGTTCCACCCAAGGGGGAAGATGGATGGGATGCGCATATTTTGTTTGCCCATTTCCCACCTGGTTTTGGAAATAAAATCACTGACTTTTCTCCACTGCTGCTGAATTGGTGTCTAGCAGATAAGAGGTCAACACCCATAATTTCTCCATCATTGCTAGAGGAAGCTACTCGTTCTGGTGAAGAAGGTCCTTTGAAAGCAGAAAGATAGTCTATATCCACACAAGATGCTTAGCCTGGTGATGTTTTCTGGGTTTGCTCAAAACACTGAATAATTAACCAACCAAACAGACTGCATTCAGGCAAGATGCTAAGAGACAAACAAACAAGTCAATCCTATCCAAATTTTGCACATGGTACAAATGCAACAACTAGGTCTTTCAATTTGTTTGGCTAAACATATTATGCAGATTGAAGCAAACATTATAAATTCAGGGTAGAAGCCACAAGCCAATATCCCTGAGGACTTTACTCATGTACAGTGATGTTGGATTCCTTAAAAAGGCACATAACACATTCCCCAAATTTTGCTAGTTATTTTCTTTATTACTTTGCTCCTGCCCACTGCCTTAATCAGATTCATTTGATAATGAGTTTGAGCGAGCTATCAAATCAAATAGAATGAGTTTCGGCTTTGTTGCCTGTTTCAGAGTTGTTGCCATATATTAAAGGAATTCAAAATTTGAGAGGACCTGGGCAACTTTCCATCTAGGGTTGTCGTGAAAGAAGTGACACTATTTGAAAGAGGGAGGGAGGGATCCATTCATTCAGAATCAAATCAAATCAGCAAAGAATGAATGCCTAGATTTTGCTCCTAACTATCCTAAGGGAGGGTTTTTGTAAAAATACATTAGTTTTGGAGAGTATTTTCCTACAAAACCGTGAAATGGTAAACAACCCACAATTCCTGAACCTCATAGTAAATGGGCATGCAGTAATGAATTTGGGAGAAAATGAAAACTAATACAGTAGGCACTATTCTGTATTATATACTACATAATACTATAGTTTTACAGTAGTAATGGTAATAGCCCTTCGTATGATGGAAGCTTTCAAATGCCTATTTTTTCTTCATTTAAAACTCTATGGATGACTAGTGGCCATACTGAAAATGGAGAATATTCTACCCGATTTATCTGTCAAAGAGCAATTGTGTTTGGATCTATTTGGGGAAAGGAATGTCATATGTCATGAAAAAATGCTGTGATGTTGCCTTTCCCTGGAGACCAAATATTAAATTATAAGCCCGCAGGGCTTTTTCAGGTAGGGCTTTTAGACCTTCACATTGCAATGGAAGGTTATATTGATTGGCACCTTGTCGTTCTTCCATAGTGGATTTGAAGATGACACCTTGATGACTCACATGCTGTCATTGAAACACAACTTCTGAGAGAGGACCAACCTGTCCCCCGTAGTGTTAGGTTGGGTCTGAGTGATTCCGATTACATTGTACTGCTGCTGTTGTTGTTGATTGCTTTTTTAAGCTGTTCCTATTTACAGTCTGTTCTATTTCATTGAATGTCTCTGTTACTGTGAAAGACAGAAATTGGTGAATGTCGTCTTTCACCGGTGAATGTCAACACATACCAAATACGTAGGGTTAGGGTTAGGGTTAGGGTTAGGTATTTAGTGTAAGTCATAAATAAGGGTATTTAGCAAATATTTCGGACATACACCAAGCGACTATGTGAATGTTGAAACCCTAACCCTAACCCTAACCCTAACCCTAACCCTAACCCTACGTATTTGGTATGTGTTGACATTCACCGGTGAATGTCGACATTCACCAGATTTCTGTCTTTCACAGTAACATCTCTATCCTATAAATGTAAACCCTAAATAAATAAATATTCCAAATCTAGAAGTCTATGGAGATTCTCAACCATCCAAGTTGTAGTTTCCCTAAAGGTGCTTTCGAAAAGCAACTGGACTTTCTTGGGTTTTTTTCTTTCAAAACAATTGAACTAAACAAGCTTCTTGGATAAGAAGCAAAATGTCGTTTTTTTTAAAAAAAGAAAGTTCAATTGCCCTATGGGAAAAGCACCTTTGGGATCCCAAATCTAAATCTACTTAGCAACAGGATGGTAGATGTGCTCTCTTCTTCTTCAGACCCTGCCTTGATGACAAGCCTTTGCTAGGTTCTTCAAAATGTATGATTCAAGAAAAGAAGATAGAAAATGCATTCAATTGCCTTGTTAGGCAGGAGATATGTCACCCGGGAAGCTGTAGTCTACGCTGGGTGTTTGGAGTATCACATGGGGGAAAACTACCTCTTTATCTGGGAATGAATGCTGATGCCTGTTTTCCTCCTAAATGGGCAGATAGGATTAAATGAGAAGTGCATAATGCCTCCATATCTTGTTCCACATTTTTCTAGAGCTGATCTCAGGTGTGAGTTATTTTAAAGTCATGGTTGTCAGCTTGAGAAGACTGATTTTCTTTTACCAATGATATTGCTTTAGTAGAAGAATCAAGCCACAAGATGGTGCTGCACTCTACATTTTTATGATACAAAAAAAAACCCTGGAATGAAGTAAAATACAAGCTAGAATTGAATAGTAGTCAGTCAGTGGTAACTTTTCCCCCCAAGTGCTTTTAGTAGTGGAATAAAAATTCAACCTTCCTGCTTTCTCCATATAAAAGTAAACTATAGGTGAGATCATTGAGCCAAAGAAATCAACACAACTTGAAGACACAAGCAATTTTAGAGAACCAGGAATAGAGCTTTGGAGACATTCTTTCAAATTTCCACTGAGCAATGATGATCAATAGGAGATTTTAAGCAGTGGTAACACTGTGTTGTTCCAAGGCAGGAGTTTTTAAAACAGGTCTGTTGAACAAAGCATAGTGGCTTGGTTTGCTTATAATGCTAAATACTAATGAGTGAGGTCATGTCAAGTTGAAAGCAAACCAACCACACTAGGCTTAATGGCTTCATGTTGTATGAACCACAATGATGTTCCAGTCTAGGCTATCTCAAAGGAGTGTTCTAAAAATAAAAGAGGAAAAGGTTACACAGCCCTCTTGTGTTAGAGGGAGGAGGTCAGTGATGGGTTCTTACCGGTTCGACCCGGTTTGGCCGAACCAGTAGTAGCTTGGCGGCATGGATCGCTGGAACCGGCAGCAACCCAAGCCTGTCATGCCCCCAAACTGGTTCTCCTGGCAGTACCATAGGCGGCGCCCTTGGCTTTGGCTTAGGCGCATGAGCAGAAGCATTTTTATAGTACTGCACATGCGTGCATGGTGCATCCCTAAGAAACCGGCAGTAGCGGCTGCCAGAACCCACCACTTGGAGGAGGTGATACTGTTGTTGTTGTTGTTGTTGTTGTTATTATTACTGTTGTTATTAGTACTAGGAGAACTATTTTATACAAAGTGTTACTAAGACAACAACAGCACAATGAGGCAGGTTGTTTTAGGGATCTTCCAAGATAATATATTTTCCCTTCAAACAATACCAGAGGTATCTGTCATTGTGCAGAAATTCTCACTGATTTATTGATTATAGGTGCTTTAAGGTTAAAGGTGCTTTCTTTTCCTTCATGGAGTTGAGGGCATCATACATGGTTCTATCATCTTCCCATTTTACCATTACACCAATTTTACCCTGAGATGTGCGTTTAGATTGAAAATGGATGATTAGATAAAAGCTGCATAAGTTCGAGGCTTGAACAAAATTCCATCTAGATCAGTGATGGTCACCTTGCTAAGAGATAAAGATAGATCCAAATATTCCAACTTCCTTCCAAGAACCTATGTACTGAGGAATGTAGCCAGAAGAAAAAAGCTACACCATAGATTATATTAAGCTTGAATTTGACTTAAAAGGTATGACTCAAATATGTTAGTTTAGTTTAATACTAGTTTACAAATAACACTAAGCCATAAGCTATAGTTTAAGAACCACTATATCAATGCCCCACATTTTGCGCTAAGTTAAGTACAAACCACCATGCTATGGTTTAGTACGGTAAGAGGATTTGTAATAGCTGTTTTATCTCATGACTTTCACTGCGTCTGAAATATACCAGCGCATTTATACTAGGCTTAATATAAATCTATTGAAACTAGGCTTCTCCATCTAACAGATATATTGCAGTATCTTCCATACAACATAAACATCTAAAGCAGCGTTTCTCAATCTTAGCAACTTTAAGACCTGAGGACTTCAACTCCCAGAATTCCCCAGCCAGCTATGCTGGCTGGGGAATTCTGGAAGTTGAAGTCCACAGGTCTTAAAGTTGCCAAGATTGAGAAACACTGATCTAAAGCAAAGGCATAGCTAGAAGCCTCTATAGGAAAAAGAACCAAGAATTCTGTTTCATGCATGTAGGGTAATTTGTAAATAAATGTCTTCGCAAAGGCTGTTTCGCTCTATAAATCATGGATGTCAAAACCTTGGCAAGTTTAAGACTTGTGGACTTCAACTCCCATAATTCCTCAGCCAAGTTGGAAGTTGAAGTCCACAAGTCTTAAAGTCTCCAAGGTTAGATATCCCTGCTATAAATGCTCAGATTGTATGGACACTGGATGTAGGGTGAAAGCTATCATAGATACAATATCGGAGGTAAGATGTATCGTGTGTGTAGGTAAGAGCTTTTGGATAAGACTGCTTTCTAAAAGCTGTTGAGCTTTTTGTTCTGAAGACTCATCTTACAAATCTTTATTGCCATATTAAGATTAATTATTTTTGTTTGAATTTTGCTCTTTAATGACTCATTAGATTTGCTGTGTACTAAATAGATTTTTTTAAGGAAATGAGCCAGATGGATTATTAGCATTTATACTAAATAACGACGTGCTCTATTACTTAGATACAACTCTCCCGCTTCAGTGAGCATTCAATTCAGCCATATTATCGCAAATTATTTCAAATTCAAGCTCTTAATGAAAGTATCTCCTTATAGCTACTGATTAGCACTTGCAAAAAAAGATAAAGTTGCAACTTAAACTGCATTCCTATATTCTACTCACCTGGGAGTGATTCCCATTGAATTTAATGGATTTACATCTGCATAGGCATATATAGGATTATGCTATCAGTACCGGAGGAGATGTCTCCTTCAGGATATAAAAAGGCACTTGGGTTGGGTTTAAAAAAAAAAATGGGAAGAATTCCAAGCCTTCAGCTTTTCAGTTTAGGGATTTACAATTTGATTGCTAAGGAAGCAATATTGTGTTGTCCAAGAAGAGACACAATGTCATTCAGGAAGAGATCTGCAAATAAAAGCTGATAATTAAGCAAAATTTAAAAATGCAAGCTTTTATGGTATGGTGGACCATTAATGATCATTCTACTGAGTGCAGAAATCCAAATCAGGAAGCAGAGGAGCAACCCCAAAAACCAATAAATCACAATAAAAAGTTGATAGTCTGCAAGCATCTAAAAGGGCCGCAATGTAGTGCAAGACACTGTCTATTAAGGGATGCATCATCAAGAGAGGTAAAGACATTTCTTTTTGTACTGTAATCTTACCCCTTCTCCAAATATATGAAAAAGCCAGGGCATGAGATAATTTGGCCTGTTTGCAGATTTCGATACTTTTTTCCTCTTCGTATTGTATGATTATATTCTATTAAGTCACCATTAATGGGACAAGGGCATGGAAACTGGACTTACTAGTATATACCACTCCCAACTTAGTCACTTCACCATTCCAGCTGAGAATAAATGGTTGTATTCATGCTTGCCATACTTACTGGCAGACTTACCAGTACCATCAACCTCATTTTATGGAAAATATTCAATTGATGAGTTGAAGAATATAAGCAAGGATGTTTCAACCAATGCTCTGTCCCTTTCTTTGAAAAGTGCTTTTGATGCTTTTAATAAATCTCTGTCTTTGTAATAAGAAGAAAATTACATGAAACTCCTCTCTGCTCTACTAAAGCCAGCTGTGATGGAACTTGCACATTTATGGTGAAATGAGAGAGATGAATCACTGGGACGAGGAGAGAATTCTAACCCCTCTTAAAGTCTGTCTTTTAAAAGTGGAAGTAAATTGACTCAGCAGTGTAAGAATGCAGTACTGTAGTGATTTGAGAATGACATCAAAAACATGTGGAAATATCTTTAATTAAAGAGAAATAGAGCAATAGCAAGAGCACTTCAACTTACATACTGCTTCACAGAACTTTATAGCCCTCTCTAAGCAGTTTAGAGTCAGCCCATTGCCCCCAATAATCTGGGTCCTCATTTTACCCACCTCGGAAGGATGGAAGGCTGAGTCAACCTTGAGCCTGGTGAGATTTGAACTGACAAGTTGCAGGCAGCTGACAGTCAACAGAAGTAGCCTGCAGTACTGCATTCTAACCACTGTGCCACCATGGTTAGGCTTATTATATAAACATTTACACTTCTACAGGTTTCCATAATAAATCTGATCGTATTCATAGAGAATTCTCTTATGACTTAAAATAATATCGGTTGAGATTGGAAAAACTGACACATCTATTGGTTTCCAAATAATTCCTGAAAATTATTTGGAAAATCTCCTAATCATACTCAAGAAAATGAACCCCAATTTTGCAACATATTAACGATAATATGTTGCAAAATTGGGATTCATCTTTTTGAGTATGATGACTGGAATATCTTCTTGTGCTTTGAAAAAAAAACCCAATCATATTCCAGAAATTTAAATGCCTCAGCTTGCAATTCAATAAGTTCATAGTAAAGTTTACGGAGGATTTTATTAAAAAGAATAAATTTTCATAAAAATGGCTACTACAGCACGCCTTTAGTAAGCATTTGCTCAGGAGAAAATTTTGTTGGGTGACATCAGATAGTCTGGAGAAGATGTTGGACTAGGAAGATCTAGTTTCATTTTCCTATTCAGTCATTTAATTTATCAGGAACATTGTAACAGCTGTGATAGAAAAGGGAATGGAGAAATCCAGTTTCCTTGGGATAACACTGAATTACTTTTGAATTTCAGCAGATGGCATTGCAGTTCAAAACCATCATAAAACTCACAGGCAGGCAACTTGAGATAACCATTTTCATAAAACTGCTCACCACAGTGTTTAAGTCAGACATTATGTCAGGAGCAGCTTTTTTTCTGGCTGCAAGAAACTTCACACAAACCTTCTTAACAGTTTGGTGGCAAATCAAACAAGTCTGTTTTAACATTTGACCTCTTTGGGCAAAACAAACCATGTCTCACAAAATAAAGCGAAGCATGCCTGGTTAATTAACTCATCTCAATGCAAGGTTTTGCTTCACTGACTGAACTTCAGGAATGCAGGGTGGTTTCGTTCACTTCAGGGGAATCTTAAAGTGGGTAGAAAGTATTCTGCAGGGATAAGCCACAGTGATCTAATGGTTTATCTGGATTTTAAACGTCTTGGTCTCCAGCATGATTTCCTTACAGCTTCTACCCAACATTAGATCTCTGCCGCCTAAGCAACCTTCAGCAACGTTTCAAGAAAATCTAGCAAGAAAATCAAATGACTTTATGCTCGATCTCTTTCAGGATTTGGGAAGTCTGCTCAGCAGTGTTATGAAAGGTAACACAAGCGCTCATATAATCTAATGGCATCATATGAAACAGCAGATTAGGCTGAATCTTGCACTGAAACTTTAGCATTTTCATTGCCATATATTTCTTCTTCAAGTCAAGCTTATTCTGTACTACCATATTAAGCATGTTAATCAACATATATGTGCATATAATCCACTTATCATCTTAATAATGCAAGGGCTATTATTTTCAGCAAACAATGGTGACTTTTTTTCTTTTCTTTTCTAGGACATCTGACCAGGAATTGTGCATTCTAAGGCAAATTAAGTCTAGAATTGAGTGGGAAATTTTCCATTCTTTTCCCACCTCCTCTTAGTATTAAGAATGTTTATATATTAACATTCTTGTTAATGTTTATATAATGAATATTTAAATAGCCTTTAAATATTAAATCTTACTTCTCATATCTAGCTATGGACTAGGATTATATAGGATCGTGATGGCACACATGCCACAGGTGACACCCAGAGCCCTCCGTGGGCATGCGATCCGTCACCCCAGCTCAGTTTCGCTGTGCATGTGCCTCCCGTCAGCCAGATGGTTTTCGGGTCTCTGCTGCGCATACACGGGGGGGGCAGCGCGCATGTGGGAGATGTGCACACAAGCGCAAGGGGTTGTACGAGCGGGTTGCACGCGGGGGTCACACGTGTATGCACGGGATGCATGTGGGGGGTTGCACGTGCATGTGTGGTGGTCCGGGCATGTGGGGGGGTTGTGCATGTATTGCATATGGGTGTACGCGCACACACGTTTTTGGCACTCGTCGCCAAAAAGGTAGGCATCACTGGTATAGGATGTGATTCCTCACAGCGTTCCCCCCCCCATATATATTGGTTGTATGATTCAACCGCATCCAATCCTTCAAAGTTAAGGGGCAGGTGACACCCATGTTACTTGCTGTCTTGGCTTATCGAAGGAAACACATATGTTTTAAAGATATACGCTAAAACAGTAGCCCCCAACTTTTTGGGCACAAGCGTTCTGGTTCTGTTTTCATGGACTGGGGGGGGGGCATGGTTTCATGCGCTGTCTGGATCTCATGCATGTGCGGATGGGGGTTCACTCACTTGTGCAGAATGGTCCCTGGCCGCAGGACGGTGCTGGTTCATAGCCCGGGGGTTTGGGACCCCTGCTCTGAAATCTTCATCCTATGCAAAAAAGCTCCAGAGCAAGTATAATTTAAACTACTAACATAAATGAACAGCTACTATAGCATTTAAATCTTAACTTTGTTAAAAATGGAAACAACAGAAGTACCTTTATGCTTGTTTTTCAGTGAAAATAAAAAGTATCCTGAAAGGTTTACCATTGTCACAAAGGTAACTATATTTAATTTTGTGACAGTCCGACTTTAATAAAGCAGCTAAATTTAACAAGAAATAGCATGAGCCTTCCTTTGTTTTTTTTTCTTTTAATAAAGGACTTTAACAAAAAAAGAGAAGTTGTTTTTTTGAGAATATAAAAAAAAAATCTATTGAAAAAAGAAAAAAAACTCCGCATTTTGGAAATTCTCTTTACAATACTGCTAAACAAAGAAATATATCACTTTTCCATAACTCTTCTAAGAACTAATTGGATAGGATGGAGAGGAACAAGGGAGAAATTATTAGCAATGTATTTACAATTTTAATGTTTTCATCATCATTATCATCACAGAACAGAGTTGTTCTTTCTTGTTGGTTCATTTAGAAAGAGTTACAACTTAAGCCAGTAGTAAAGTCAGTAAACAAAAATTTTACTGAAATAGTTCAATAACACAGATACGGGATTTTTGTTTTAAGTGTAAAGCTAATGTCATACATGAGAAAAATGGACAGAACTTCTTCCCTTCCCCCCAGACTAATATGGGTACAATAAATATGGAGTTGTACATAACTGAATCTGTACATACAAACTTCGCCCCACAGCCATAAGAATCTACATTTAACAGTGCAACATATAATTTAATCATTTCATTTGACATAAGATTTTTTTACTTACGAAACAAAAGTAACTACTCAGGTTTAATGTACATATAATATATAATTTTGACAATCTGTACAGTTTTCTAAACATAAAACACAAAAAAGGCACAATTGTCTATACAACATGTACAAAAAAATGGCCGGAGCTGACAAGAAACAACAATTATTGGTCAAGAGTTCATGATTGCACAAAGATTAGTAATGAGTTTGTGTCAGAAAATATGTGCTTTAAGTAAAAGGGAGGTTTGCAAAGAAACCTAGTAAGTGTTACTTTAAAAAAAACATACACACAAAACAAAACACCCGTAACCCCACACACAACTCAACATGAAACCAAAACACTCTAGGTTGCAATTACTAGTCTGTCCTCATCATCACTGCTGCCATCACTCAAGTCAACCTTCGGCAGTCTTTTTGACCGATGGAATTCTTTATCCTGAGGGACCATCTGATGTCTGGGGGAACTGGATAAAATGTCTGAATTCACTTTTGCAGGAGGCTCCGACCCAGAAGGCTGTCCCACCTGAATAGCACTAATATTGCACTTTGGTTTTTTGGGACTCTCCAAGTCAGAACTTTCAGAGTCCAGATTATCCGGGATATCACGTTGTCGATAGTCCCTTGCAGGGCCCACTTTCAATCGATTTTCGATGCTGTACCGCTTGTCAGCAAGTGCCTTCTGAGAAGATAGAGCACTGGCAATCTGAGCAGGGTCTGGAGTAGCTAAGCTTCCAGAACTCTGGAGTTGGAACGTTTCACAAGTGTTATTTCTGGAGGCTGGTGATTCTACAATCCCCTGATCATCTGCAGTCTTAGGGCTCACCGGAGAAGCTAAAGTTGGCAGTGCTATGTTTAATATTTGCAGGCCCGGAATGTGCGCCTGAGGACTAGAGGTGCGCTGAGAGGAAGGGTTTGCAGTCAACACTTGTAACCCTACGGCATTGAGCGTTAATCCCGAATGATGTATCTGTGGTGTTAGGCCAGTGCCAGCCAGGCCTAAGATATTCACCGTTTCCATGCTCAGGGATGGAAGAGGCTGCAGGGCTGGTGTACTCAGACTCTGGATGCCCGGCACATTAATTTGGCCTATAGGGATACAGGGAACCACACTGTTCACTTCTGCTAGACCAAGGTGATTTGCAGTGCCGGAGACCGCACAGGCTGGATCGCTGAGAGCACTTGTAGTTCTATGGATCACGCTGACAGCAGGAATAGTGAGCTGCACTGGCCCAGCTGGAATGGGTAGAAAAGTAGAGTAGGTGGCTAAGCCAGCAGGTACCACGTGGATCCCCCCCACTGGAACCACTCCATAGGGACTCTTGGTTTGTTGTTGAGAATGCAAGGGGAGGTGGCTAAACAGATGAGTCTGGGGAGGTCCTAATTTCATGGTCTGTTGGTGTTCTCCATGCTTTTGCTCTTGCGTCTCTGCAAAAGGGGATGCCACTGAAGGAACAACAACTGTAGTTTGTGTACTCTGGTCTGTGGGTACAGAAGGAAGTCTAGTAGAAGCTGTGCTCTGCCCAAGAAAAGAGAAAACATGAGAAAGGTGTTTACAGTAATAATTCTGAAATATGCACCTGCTAGTTCCTTCTTAGGCTGAAATGCATAGAATTTGATTTAATTGAGAGACCCGAGTTTCAGTTCTTCAATGTTTTAGACTAAAAACAAGGGTGGAGTTCCCGGTTATTTGATTTCAAATTAATTTTGAGAATCCCAAAACATCCTCTGTGTTTCTACAATTGACACAAGACTGGACTCTATTTAAAACTCTCACTATTCTAAATTCTTAGTGAAAAAGTTACAACATTAACTAGCACATATTCTTTTTTCTGAAGAATTATCCAGGCAATATGGCCTTGCAGTGACGTTAAAAATAATCTTAGGATATTTCCACTGGTACCAGTGACAACCTGTGTCAAGACTGTAGCACACTTCAGGCATTCAGAAACCAAAACAATCACAATACAAGCACTTCAATTAAATCTCTCTCTGCTTCTCTACAGGCAACTGCACATCCAAGGTGGAAAGGTTCCATGGAACTGAGCAGAACAACCACCCAATGCTATTTCCATACTGAAAATAAACATTTTAATGTTAAAACCAGGCCAAGTAACCAATTTAATCAATAATAATAATAACAATGACAACAATTTTATTTATTGAATTTAGAGGCTGCCTGACTTCAGAATAACTCTGGGCAGCTTAACTTAAGAAAAATAGAAAACAATAAGAAAATGTTCATCTATGTCCAGGCAAGCCACATTCCATAAACATAACTGAAGGTCCTCTATGACAGGGGTCTCCAACCTTGGCGACTTGAAGACTTCTGCAAGTCTTCAAGTCACCACTGTTGGAGACCCCTGCTCTATGACCACCCTACCCGAATGCCTTGAAGAACAGCCAAGTTATAAAACATCATCAGATGGAACCACATGGATCTTTGAGAAATTTCATCCAAAGAGTGTATCACCACAACAATGAGGGCATGTTTCCTGGATCCCAATGGATGACACTTAATTGAGGGGACTTGGAATTCCCCCTATTCTGACTGAAATTATCTGATGGATAAACTCTATTTGAGAAATAAATTGGCCCTCTGCCATGAAGGACATTAAAGGTGATAACATTGAATTGTGCACAAATAAAGGGTACAGTCTTGTTTTAAACCATCTTGCTAAAATGGACATTAGCAACCGGGTGACAGATATATATTTTTTTGTATTCACAGTCCAAAGAAGGCTTCTTTCTCTGCGAGATTTATTATCTTGAAAAGGGCAGCAAAATACACATTTAAATGAGTTTAGGAGATGGTTAAGTCTATTTCAAATGCTGTTAAAATCCAAAATGGACCAAAGCCAAGAAATATGGTTGACAATTCATCCAACATAGTGACCGTGAGTTCACAATAACCAAATCTGATATAAAGCCGGACTAGATAATGGGTTTCCCCGAAAATAAAACAGGGTCTTATTTTCTTTTGAACCCCAAAATAAGCACTTGGCCTTATTTTCGGGGAGGTCTTATTTTTTTTTAGGTGCAGGAGGCAGCGAGTGTGGTCACCTCATGCCTGCTGCTGTGTTGCAATATTTTTTGGGGGGACTTATTTTTGGGGGAAGGATTATTTTAGAGCATGCGCTCAAAAATACAATTGGGCTTATTATGCAGGGAGGTCTTATTTTCGGGAAAACAGAGTAGCCTTACAGAGAACTTAACGTAGAAGCTTGCTATTATTAATACTGCCACAAATTAAGTAAAATAATGAACTTCTGTAATTCTAATCACAGTTACCATGAATCTTATATCAAATGTTTTTCAGTTCCTTCTGAAAGCCAGGGAACTAAGTGGCTTAGCCTGCCGTGTTTGGCAAATACGTCTTTAGTCCTCTTCTATACATCATTCCATGGTTAGACTAAAGTTTAGACGTAAATAGCAGTGATGCTCAAAGTAATTGAATACTTCAGATTAATTTTAATTGATCCACTACTTTCCAGAAAGAACCGATTTCTGCTTTAGACCATAACAGAAATGAACACACACACAAACGCCCCACTGTTCTCCCCAATTCAAAATCATTCACATCCAAGTAGTAGAATATAGCATGTCCAGAAAGTGATATGCATGTTAGTCCTCAGCGGGCTACACAAAAGCAACTTTAATGTGAATATTGAAACTAGGATTCTTCAATCCTACATTTTCAAATTCCTCAACCAGTTTGAGCAGAAAAACTGGAAACAAGAATTTCTGTACATCTGATGGATATTACTTGGTAACTCCCATTCTCCTCAATTCAGCCATTAAGAGAAAGGATGCAAGTTATATCAGTGTTATATTTTCAAAAATAAATCCTATATATTTTGTTGCACCAAAGGTACACAATACACAGTCTAATTTTCCAATTTTGTAGTGACTCGTT
This sequence comes from Natrix helvetica, assembly GCF_964273705.1. Classification (NCBI taxonomy): domain Eukaryota; kingdom Metazoa; phylum Chordata; class Lepidosauria; order Squamata; family Natricidae; genus Natrix; species Natrix helvetica. The sequence goes on along the minus strand of NC_138550.1, from coordinate 99,928,063 downwards.
TTTTGTAAATGCCCAGATCAGCATGGTTAATATCTACCGTATATCCAAACCCACCCACCCCCATAATTATGGGAATAAAACAAGAAGCACTGCCTACTTTCCCTGCAATAAATTCGGGAATTAAAAAAAAAAAGCCTTTTTCTCTCACCTTCAAAGTTGCTGTAGTACTAATAGGAGGAGTGTTGCTTCCTAAGACTTCTTTTGCACCTGGGAAATCCACATACATCTGATGACATGATGACCGATGAAATGTTTCTGAAGACACAGCAGGTTCTGTGCTTGTTGCTCTGTCTTGCACGCTTTCCTTTTTTGCTTCTCTGGAAATAGCTGCTAATGGTGGCCCTGAGTTCCTTAAGTCCAAGTGCCCTGTACTAAGTACTGTCATTTTTGTGAGAAGTGCTTTTGGCAGGCTATCCACAGAGTCTACGTGAACCCCAGCAAAACAGTCCAAAACTCTACTTTCTTCATCAGCGCTTGAAACCTCATGAGAAGCATTTCTTGAGGGGTGATGTTGTGGACTGGCTGAAACAGAGGGAGTAGCAGATAAAACTGATTCTGCTTGGCTATCTTCATCATCATCTTCGTTATCGTTGTCTTCATCTTCTGGCCCATCTGAATCCTCTGGATCAAATCCAGACTGTTCATAATTTAGCCGTTGCTTTTCACCTGGGAAAGAGAACAAAATTAAATTCCCATATAACAACCCAGCAGTTCAGAGGAGATTCCTTGCACTGCATTTACTTTCCTTTTCTGAACATGAACTTCATGGACGTAAATGGAAGTATATGCAGAAATCCCTATGAAACCTCCCTCCCCCCCCCCCCCCCAGCCAAAAAGTAGCATGTTGGACTGAAGGACTTTAGCGTGGTTGATTCCATAACTGGTAGAAGGTGGAAGAAGCATTCAGACTTTTTTTTTAAAAAAATAAGGGGGAATAGTTAGACATGCAAGATATCCCCCACAGATACAGCACATCACATTTCGGTTTTAATCAACTAACCACATATAGTGTCACTAAGACCTTACTAAGATTGAATAAAACCCTATGAAAGCAAAGTTTATGCAGTGTAACAGATGGATAACAACCATCTTTTAAACAGTTTTCAGGGGGATACCCATGGTAGTCTTTTTCGGTGCAGAAGCTCATGATATCCAGCAAATTGACTCCTTTGTTGGCTTTTTCTTATTTATTTTAATTTATTTGATTTTTTAACTCTACTTTTTCAAGCAAGGATCATGGTTTATTTATTTAATCCAGTAAATTCTTCCACTGCCCAAAAATAATTCCATTTGCTAATAGACTCCTATTCTTGAAAATCTTATCCAATTTTACCTCAATTTTTTAAAGCTGGTTTTTCATTAGAGTTGGAGGTTTAGATTCAGGCCTTGGGTCAAATGAATATGGGAGGAAGAGTGGTGTTTATGGACCAAAGTAAAAAATCTGTGACATATGCACCTTTTTTCATAACAGCTGTCTATCAATCTATGCTATTGACATAGAATACAGCTAGTTCTGTGATGGCGAACCTATGGCATGCGTGCCACAAGTGGCATGCAGAGCCATTTGTTAGGGCACGCGAGACGTTGCCCTGTCAGCTCCAGCGCGCATGTGCACGCTGGTCAGCTGACTTTGGCCTTCTTTTAAGGTTGCTTTTCACCCTCCGGAGGCTTCAGGGAAGCTCTTGAAGCCTCCAGAGGGCCTCCGGTGGGGCAGGGGAGGCTGTTTCCGCCCTCACCAGCCTCCTAGAAAGCCTCTGGAGGGTGAAAAAATCACACCAAAGCGAGGGGAAGGTTTGCGCTGGGGTCGCGTGCGTAGCATTATGGGTGTGGGCACGCCTACGCATGACCCACCTGTGCTCCCCCCGCTTTTGGCATGTGATCCAAAAAAGTTTAGTCATCACTGAGAAAGATCATTCTAGTTTAAGAAATCATGATACTCTATATATCTTTCAAGGTAAAAGGTGAAAAAAGGCTCTTTTGAGTTTAAAATAATATAAAGATCCATATAACATAAGTGGGTTTTTTTTTAAATTTATACACTGCCTTTACCCTAATATCTCAAGGCATGACATATGAGGAGCGTATCTCTCCTAACCTATGAGGCTACTTGGATGAGAGAAAGTATGACTGAACCAAAATCACCAAGTAAATTCAAGGTCAAGTTGAGATTTGGACTCTGCTCAGGAAGTCCTCAGGTTACCAGAATTTCCATTCCTAAATGATGCAATTGTAAAGTGACCACATCGCTTAGCGGTAGCAATCCTGGTTGCTGTTGTAACCCCAGGACTATGTGGGACATTAAGTAAGAATTTCATGTGAGTTCAATGAGAATAGGGGCAGAAGTCCCAGGAAATCAGGCTGTGGGGGAGAATACAACCAAACAGTGGTTCGCCATGTGCTGGTTCTACAAAGCATGAGCTTTTGGGCAGTGCCACGGAGGGGTGGGGAGTGCCACAGGCATTTGCTACAGAGAGTGGAGGAAGGGTGAAAAAATGGTGGGAGCAACTTCTGACTTCTCTATTGATTTTATTTTTGGAAAGCTGGCAGAAAACAATAGAAATTGCAATCACAAGACTGCAGCTTGCTGTGGTATCATAATCATCAGCTAGGCACCAAGAGCCGAGACTTTGATAACATGACAGCAGGGTCTCTGCAACAGCCAGAACTCTGAAGATCAGTCCTAAGTCCTCCTCATTCAGCAAGCATGATAAAATATCTCTTTTTGTTGTTCACATTTCCAATGTAAATGTGAAGCGCCTTTATACATTCAAGACAATTTCTCTGGTGACAAATGCATTTTATAAAAATTATCTTTAAGATTATAATGTAGCGTAAATTTGAATCCTCTCCACCATATATTTCCCTACTGTTGCACTGTATACTATAATCAAAAATTTTAGCCCACTTTATCATACTATCTTTCATTTCTTTTACTTTTAGTTCAAATCTCAATAAAAGTTTATATATTGTAGCAAATCCATGTTCACCATTTGTACACAATTTCATTTCAAGCTTAGTCTTAACAATGTTCAAAAGCATATTCATTTGTTTACATTAAACCTTTTTAATAACTATAAATAAGAAAACCATTAGCAATTATATCCCTCTGCCACCAATTGTTCTTTTGATTTTATTTGATCGTATTCTGCTTGACAAAATTCTACTATCTCACAAAAATTAGCCATTTATGTTTGCCTATTATATCTGAATCAGTGGTCATAACGTTAGAACCACTTGTAATAAACAATGCTATTGTTAAACTCTCAGTGATCAACCTGGGAGAAAAAATATAGATTCCAAACAATTGAGGAACTGCTGTTGATTGCTCTCAATTCATTCTGAAACTCTGAATCATATGAATCGTATAGTGATTAATGCAAATATTTAACAATACAAATAATCAAGAAACAGTTGCTTTTGAGAATAAAGATTATTCCCTCTACATGCTCCAGTACTGAGTAACAACTAATAGGAGATACTTACCTTGCTAAAGATGTTATCAGTAAGCTCTGAAGCAGTTGTTAATAATGTGGTTAGGGATATGTGGTCTTCCCTTTTTCCTAATAAAATATTTCTTAAGAGCTTCACTAAGAGGCTTTTTAATATCATCCACACTAACTGTAAACTTTAGAGTTGATGAAAATGATAAATGTAGAAGAAATGATATGATATTGAATAAGGTAACTGTTCTTTCTGTACTGTACTTAATGTTTTTTTCTACTTCAGCCAAGCTATTTGCATTGTGATTTAATTACTATTAAGTTTAAAAAGTATTTCTGAATCATTTAAGATTTACAACTCTCAAGGAAATTTCAGCTATAGTTTGATAAAATATAGCTATTATTTAAACTAACAATGAATCTTTGTGCAAAGATCCAATTTTTTTAATGTGTAAAATACCATATGCATAACACATTATTAACTTACTGCTTATAGTAGTGACAAAAACCACTTTCCTTACGGGACATAAAGCTATAAACAAAGTATAGCAATAGTATTTCTATATAAAACATGATGAAAAGATTTTCATATAGACCATATTAAGTTTTCACAATGAAAATCCCTTTGTGCAGAAAAGATGTTTTATATTAATTTGTATCTATCACACTTTCAGTTTTACATATTTCCTTGCTTAAAGTTTAAATGTCTGAAAAATTGAATTATATTTATATCTGTTTTATTTTTATTCTTTCTTTCTAATACTGACATCCATTGGGAAAACTCATATTTGAGCAACTTAAAAACATCAGATTTAAAATTTATCCTGAAATAATACTGCTTACTAGCTATCAAGCTCCTTAAAAAAATGTTTAAAATATTATTCAAATAGTTCACTACTGTTGGAGGGACTCTTGCCATTAACCATAAACTAAAATATAGATTTTGCCACATAAATAAATACCTTGGTGGGAAACTCTTTGATAAATTATGCTGCAATTTCTTCTGCAGAAATTAAATTTGTGATTCACTGGAAAAGAATGAACTCAAATGGCTGCAATCCTAGAGCTTAAGATTTATTTTATTTATTTATTTAATAAATTGAGATGTCCGCCCATCTCATAAACATGACTCTGGGCAACTAACAATTAAAACCAGAGTAAAAACAAAAGCATAGATATTAAAAGTAGTAGAAATAACAACTGAGAATACTCATAACACTCACATTTGAAATGCTACCTATCAAACTGAAAAATCCCAAAATCAGTGAAAAGGCAAAGAACATGGTGGCTTGCATGGTTAGGATTCTGGCTTGGAGTTGAGCAAGGCTGCGTTTGAGACCCAGGTGCTGCTGTGAGATGTCTGCTCCTGTCCTTTGCTTCAGCTCCTGCCAGGGATGTGAAAGGAGCCCCCAATTGGGCATCCCCCAGGGAAAGGTATTGTTAATCCTTTCAACCCAGAAGCACCTTGGTGCAATGCGATGTGAGTGATAAGGCCCAAGCCATTGTTACAGAAATAATGAATTTTATCTTATCCCTTCCTTGCCATTATTTTGGAAATTCAAAGATGAAATAATAAGCCAATTTAATCCCTGCTCTGCTTTTATACTTTTAGGTATTGTTCGCCATCCAGTATCACTAGGTTGAAATGCTTTAATTAATTAAAAGTTTTGAATAGTTTTGAACCTTTAACGTTTTTCAATCTTTAAAAACCAGAGAGCATTCTATTTAATAAAATATGTGCTGTGTATTCGTGGGGTAAGCCTCCTCCCAGAGTATCTAAGGATGGTTTTTGGATACTGGTAGTCCTTGATTTACCACGAGTTGCTTAGCAACCATTTAAAGTTACAATGGATTTGCAAAAAAAATACTTCAGATTTGAAGTTCTGACACCTGCCCCACCCCTGCGGTCATGTAGTTACATTTGGACAGCAACTGACACACATTTACACCCATTTCTAGCATCCCACAGTTATGTGACTACAACTTGCAACTTTTTTTGCTGGAAACCGTCATTTACATAAATGACCACTGTAGACAATGGTTTCACACAGCATAAATTATGGATTTGTTAATAGTAATATTTTGTTAAATATATGGATTGTTTTTTCTAGTATTTTTTCAGTCTTTCTTATCTATTTCATAAGAATTGACAGTAAAACAAGGCTAATGCTCAGATAGAAATTTAAGCCACTCTATTAGCTGTTCTTCATCCTTATGTCTCTTATTTCCTATATTTTAAAGCAGAAGAATAACTTTGAGATTGGACAGTTGAGTGAAAAGAGGAACTAGAATGTATCTTTTAAAAGAAAAGCTATTGTTGGTCAACAATAATTTGGGAACTTTCCATCATAGTTGTCATAGTGTTTCAATTTGGTTTTGTGAGACTTGCTGATTAAAGATTGGGAGGATTTAGAACAGCAGGATTGGTAGATAGTGTGATGTTTTCTGGTTTCAGATTTGCTATCATTTGGGTATTAGTAAATACCACTTAGTTTCCCTTTTATGTTCCCAATCACCCTTCCATCTTTCATCTTCTGATCTAAAGAATGTTCTTCCCACCCAAAATATAAGGTTAATATGTTTGGAATGCTGGCTTCTGAGCTAAGCTGTCAGGTTAGGTGAACCATTCAACGTGATATAGTACAACTTAGCCGTATCATTTTCCACAGTGCTTGCCCAAGCTTTCATTGCACATTCCATTCAGATAACAAAATGCCCAATGCCAAATTCATGTATTTGGAAGAGGTTTCTGTTGAATTCCATGGAATTTCTATAAAAGTATATCCAGGACTAGCTTCAGGTCACTCACAATTCGATCTGAACTTCAAAAATGTTTAAAATGTGGCTCTTCTCAAAAAATTTAATTGATCCAAAAATGTTTGCGAATACTAGCGAAGATTAATACTATTTTGTCATCTCCTTATTAGGTTATTTTGTAGGATACGTAAACTAAGCCTTCATATTTGTTGGTAGATTTTGGACAATGGGTGCATCTTTCTGAGATTTAGATGTGTAAATTAATATATTCAGATCTAAATATTTGATATATACTTAACAAAGTGCAGTATTTTCATATTCTACATAACTTTCCCCAGTCTGATATCCCTTCCCTAATTGTCAAACTGTATAACCTTTGGAATTTTGTCAGTTGAAGGCCAGTTGAAGAGTAACAGGTTGGTAAAGTTGTTGTGGAGAGTAGGAAATTTTGCTTTAGATCCTAATTCATGGGGTCTATTTAAACAATAACCTCTCCTTTTGAATCCCTGTATGTACATTTTGCAATTTGTTTATTTATTTACATTATTTACTGGATTTAGGTGCCGTCCATCTTGTCCAGATGCAATTCTGGGGTAGCTTATGAACATGTATATGGATCATCTTTTGTGAGACTTCTAATTAAATGTATTATATACCTCAATGGATAAAAGTATCCTCTATCTAATATGCTCTATCCTATGACTCAAATTAGGATCTCAAAATAGAGATTTTGATCTTATTGTTTAGATCAGTCAGAATTAAATTGGATTTAATTCATTCAAGTTGAATTAAATGGAGGCTTGTGAGTTTTCAGTATCTTTTTCCAATGTTATTACTAAAAAAAAATTGGTAAGTAAATTAAATTTCAGAAGTGTACCAATTGAAATGCATGTGAACCCTAAATGAATTGGCTGTGCAATGTATCTGAAATGCTTCTTCCATGAAAGCAGCTGAACAGGAAGCCTGAGCAGAAAAAGGGAAATATCACAACCACAAATATGCAATTGAAATATTAAGAATTATGAACATCTTTACCATAGTCTTCTAGATCTTGATCATCTATTAATCCCACTGAGACTCCCAAATCCATACACTTCTTGCTATGCGCTTTGGACTTCATATGTTTTGTTAAATTTCCTAAAATAAAAACAAAACCAATTATGTACTGTTTTACTTTTAAAGTTGAATGCACAGCAGCACAGGACCGTGACCATAGGCATGCCAGTTGTCACATATCATATAGGATCCTTTGGTTTGTGATAGCTTTATAATAAATTATAGAAACTTATAGGAAGTCAATAAATTACTTTTGCTCCCAAGGATTTTAACATTATTTTTGATACTCCTAGACCAGGGGTCAGCAACCCATGGCTCTGGAGCTGCATGTGGCTCTTTCATCCCTCTGCTGCGGCTCCCTGTTGCTGGTCGGCTCCACAATTATTAGGGTTACGGTTAGGGTTTTCAGTTAGGACAGGTAGAGGAAAAAGGAAGCCATGCAAGGAGGGGACTATGGTGGGGGAACCAGACTTCCGGTCATCAGAGGAAAAAGGATGCTGCACTAGGAGGAGACTCTATGGTGGGGGAACTAGACTTCCAGTCGGCTCCAGAATTGAACGGGTGGGCTTTTGGTTAGGACTTTTGTGGCTCTTTGAGTGTTTAAGATTGCTCTGTCCTAGACTAAGCAAAATAAGGCTTATAAATGTAACAGTGGTTAAAAAGGTAATGGGTAACTATTTCTACACTGTTGTCAAAAAAAACTATATCTATCTGTAAGACACCAGGAGTTAAGCTTGATTTGAAGGAGACTTTTAAAGGAAAATAACGCAGACTGTTGCTGATTTTCTGGAATTTGCTGTTTTACTGATATTTTTGCAGTGCTTCTTATACTGTACAATGATTAGCTTTATTTAAAGTTGTAACAAGCTTTGACATAATTAAAAAAAAAACAATTTTATAATATGCAATAACTTTTCTTCTATAGTTTCATAAAATTTGAACTTTATATTTGCATTTCCTTTAATTAAAATAAGCAATAAAATAAAGCAGTTTGTTACTGTTAAATGCTATGAGGGAGCAGAATTACACAAAAGCTCTGATGTGAATGTCATCTCACTTTTATATAATTTACAAAAAGGTTAATTTCTTTTTTTAACTATCTAGACTTATGGCAGAACAAATAGACATCAGCATGCCCCTAATACACAGTGCTAATTATTTGTTCACAGATAATGATTCAGTATTTTGGGTGATCAAATGTATTCAAAATGTTCTTACATTTTTCTTATACATCCTTGACTACAGTAACTCCTTATAAAAAACAGAAGAAATAGTAGCTTACCCAAATCAGCACCATTATAGTTTGTAATAATGAGCTAAGCCTGAATTAATTGCAAGAATGAAAACTGTAAAATCAATACCATTGCAGGGTATGTCTGCCTGATAAATGGCTGTATGACCAATTATATACAGGATGTGTTCTCAAAAGGGGCAGATTCTTCTGTACCCAAAATTCCTCCTGGGTGTTTTGGCAGGCAAGGAAAGTCTTATTCATACTTAAGTAATAGACATGGCCCGTTATAAATTCTTTTGAAGTTCTCATAGCTTTATAACAACCTTCTAAATCCTGAAGCAAGAGTTTTAAAAATTGCAAAAATCTCTATATAGTTTATCATTTATAAAGTCTATATAATTTACAGAAAATCTTGATCATGTATTAATTTAAATATGACATGTCAAGCAGAAAAATATCTGCTGAAGCAACCTGGGGATGGAGGGGACCCAAAACAATGATCCATAACTGGACTACCTTTAGTCTTGAAGGAAAAATTGCAATAATTGCAGTGATATGGCCGGACATCTGTATGCGTGCGAATATGTTTCTTCAACATGCTGGGCTTTTTACAGCGTATCCCACATTCTTCACATATATATTTTCCTCTTCCTCTCCCGCGAACATAGACATATTCTTCATTTGATTTATATCTAGTTTAAATGGGACAAAAAAAATTCTAATATGAGCAATAGTATTATGGGAATAAATGTTAGGCATGGAATTTGGAAAACACTTGAAATAGAAATCAGCTCATCAACTCTGATGTTGCAATGTTTTAAAAGTTCCTTTTTTAAAAATTACAATTTGAAAATGTGAGAACAGCAGCCCAGCACTACAGTCTGGTTAAAAAAAAAGGCGGGGGGATGGGGGAGAATACCAAATTTGGAGTGTCAGGAAACGTTCTAGAGCAATGTTTTTTGCAAACTTGGCAACTGAGATGTGTGAATATCAACTCCTAGAATTCCCCAGTCAGATTTAAAAGTTTTCCGGTGGATTCGAGAGAGGGGTAACCACGTGGGTATTATCACAGCCTGATTGGTCCATAGACTGAGAGAAAGCTGATAAAGGCTCCTGCCTTCCCCTTTACTTCCCAGTTTCCTCTCAGTCTTTCGGTCCTAGTGCTGAGTAATTCATCTACTGGTAGGAATAAAATTTCTAATATTATGGGAATTAACAATTAATTCGGTTAATTGGACATTTTAAATTCCAAATTAGGCTGCGGCCCAGAGACAGTTCTACTGTCCAAGCGGCTGGGGGAGGGCCCCGTGGGGCAGCCTCGCCTCCCCCCGTGGGCCATTGGATTCGAACTGGTCCCTGGGGTGCGGGGGTGTCGGATTCAACTTACCGCAGCTGGGAAACTGCCGCTGGCAGTTCTGGCGCTGTTAAAAGCGCATGAAGAGCCCCGTTAGCCGCCCGCTGCCGCTGGAGCAGCGAAAATTTGATTCGCGCCGTCCCGGCTCCCTTAAAGGGACGCGCGCGTGTTTTGAGGCATGCGGAGGCTCGTTAATGCAGAGGAGCCTCTGCAGTAAAAGTTGTGTGTGGAGCGGCGTTTTAAAAAAGCCGCAAATTTTCTGGAAGCTGGGGCTGGAAGGAGGAGGTTTTCTCTCCCTTTCGGGAGCCTCCTCGTGGTCTTATTTACACAGGCCACTGAATATTATGGGCGGCCATTTTTTACCATAGAGTTGCGGCGGCCATTTTGTTTTCCCTTTATTCAGAGTTGCGGCGGCCATTTTGTTTTCCCTTTATTCAGAGTTGCGGCGGCCATTTTGTTTTCGCACCTCATGGGCATCGCATACCTCCGGTGCGAATTGCAGCTGCAGTTCCTCAGTAGAGAGAGTTAGCAGCCAGCGAACCCCGCTTATTGCCAGCTGCTTTCATTGTGCAGTGAAGACACGTGAGTGGAACAAGGGCAAATGTGCAGGAAGCTAATCTTCCCCAGGATTCTGAATGTGCTCCTGCAGAAGGGGGAGAGCCACACGTGAGCAGACCCAGAACCAGGGCTTTTGATAACCTTTCGTGGGGGGGGGGCGCCCCTTCCGCAGAGGGAAATGACTCGAATCCGAGTCTTCCCATAGGCGGCCGTCTGGCAAACTATGCGGATCAGTGGGACGAAGTTACCACAGACGCCTGGGTCAGGGCCACCGTCCGGTTCGGCCTAAGACTGGAGTTTCTTTCCACCCCTCCGAACTTGTTCAGAACGTTCAACCCCTCTCGCGACCCGGAAAGGCGTCGACTCATGGATCTCGCAGTGGCACATCTCCTCGAGATTCAGGCGGTCGAACCCGTTCCAACCGCAGAGCGCGGGTTAGGCCACTATTCAAACTTATTCGTGGTTCCGAAGAGTTCGGGGGGCTGGAGGGCGATTCTAGATCTCAAGCGTCTCAATCAGTACCTCCTTTACAGACGCTTCAAAATGTCTTCCCTCAGGTCCATTCTCCAAGGGGTCAGGCGGGGGGACTACATGGCCTCGATCGACCTGACCGAGGCCTATCTTCACATCCCCATCCTCCCAGCCCACCGGAAATACCTGCGGTTCTCCCACGGGGACCGCCATTTTCAATACCGGGCTCTACCCTTCGGGCTGGCCTCAGCGCCACGCACCTTCACGAAGGTCTTGGCGGCATTGGCGGCTCACCTGCGCTCAAAGCCAGTGAGGCTCCAATGCTACCTGGACGATGTCTTGGTCCAGGCACAATCCTTGTCCCAGGCCACCCTCGACCTCCAGTTCACCATCAGGTGCCTTCAGTCCCTAGGGTTTTCCATAAACTTCCCCAAGAGTCATCTCACCCCGTCCACACGCCTCTTACACTTGGGGACGGTGATAGATTCAGGGACAGGGATGGTTCAGCTTTCCCCAGACAGGCTCTCCAGTCTCAGGCAGCTCGTACGCAGAGTGCGCAGAAGTCAGTCAGTTTCCATCCTGACCTTGTCTCAGCTACTTGGCAAGATGGTCTCCTGCATCGGCGTGGTTCCGTGGGCCCGGCTCTATCTGCGGCCATTGCAGTGGGTCTTGATCCCTTACCAGAGGAAGAGGATGAGCAACTCCCTGAGGTCTCTGCAGCTTCCTGCATCAGTCCAAGTGTCTCTCCAGTGGTGGCTGTCTCCTGCCCTAGATCGAGGCAACACGTTTTGGGAACCGGACAGGGTGAAGGTGACGACAGACGCCAGCCTGTTCGGCTGGGGAGCGCTGGTGGGGACCAGGATGGCGCAGGGCCGCTGGTCCGTATCGGATCTCCAACACAACATCAATTGGTTGGAGCTGAAGGCGGCACGTCTGGCCCTACAACATTGGACAACATTGCCACGAAGGCCCACATCAACCGTCAGGGGGGCACGCACTCCCGGGCTCTCTGGCTAGAGGCGCTGAGACTGGGGGAGTGGGCGGAGACGCATCTAGAGTCGCTGGTGTCCGAACACATCTCCGGGGTCTCCAATCATCAGGCGGATTGGCCGAGTCGTGCGACACTCGACAACGGCGAATGGAGTCTCCATCCACAGCTGTTCCGGAAGATTTGCCACAGATTCGGCGACCCGCTGGTGGACCTGTTCGCCACGCCACGCAATGCACAGCTCCCGAGATTCTTCTCCCGTTTCCAGTGCCGGTCAGCAGAAGGGACGGATGCGCTCCGGAGCCGCTAGCCTCAGGGCCTTCTTTATGCCTTCCCTCCCATTCCCCTTATCCCAGGGACCATCAGGAAGGTAGTGTTAGAGAAGGCTCAGGTCATCCTCCTGGCTCCCTATTGGCCCAGGAGACCATGGTTCGCAGACCTGGTGCTCCTCTCGGTGTCCCAACCATGGAGGATTCCTCGGGAGGAGGTTGTCTTGTGCCAGGGGGTCTTGATACATCCGGAGCCCCAGTGGCTCCACCTGACCGCCTGGCACTTGAGCGGCTGCTCCTGAGGGAGGCCCACCTGCCCGCCAATGTCATCGAGACCTTGGAGGCGGCTAGGTGTCCCTCCACCACCAGGATTTATAATTCCACCTGGTCTGCCTTCGTTAGGTGGTGCACACCGTCAGGCCTAGATCCCACCAGGGCCTCTGTGGCTAATGTCCTAGACTTCTTGCAGAAGGGTCTGGAGGGCGGCCTAGCGCCCAATACTCTGCGCAGGCCGGTGGCCGCCCTAGCCACGGTTTTGAAGGGGGAGGGGTCCTTTTCACTTTCACACTCCCCGCTTATCAAAAGGTTTCTTAAGGGGGCTTCTAATATTCACCCCCCTCCCGTTCACAGATTTCCCACTTGGGATCTCCCCCTGGTCCTCAGAGCCCTTACGGGTTCTCCTTTTGAACCTATCAGGTCGGTGCACATGCGACTGCTGACACTCAAGGTGGCGTTTCTGGTGGCCATCACGTCGGCTAGACGCATTTCAGAGTTAGGCGCCCTGTCTTCCAGGGACGACCTTTGTATTTTTCACCTGGATAGGGTGGTTCTCCGCCTTGACCCTTCCTTTCTCCCGAAGGTGAATTCCCCGTTTCATAGGGCTCAGGAAGTTGTTCTCCCTAATTTTTGCCCAGCTCCTTCCCACGAAAGGGAACGCCTCTGGCACCGTTTGGATGTTCGCCGGGCCTTACGAGTCTACCTCCGGAGGACGGAGGAGGTGCGTAGGTCTGAGGCCGTTTGTTTCTTTTCAGCCGGGGTCCCTTGGGGCTAGGGTTTCCTCGGCTACCATAGGGAGATGGATTCGCCAGGCCATTGAGGTGGCCTACCAGGCTTCAGATAGGGTTCCCCCATCGGGTATCACTGCCCATTCGACTCGGAGTGCAGCCACCTCGGCAGCATGGGCAACCAGGGCTCCCTTTGAGGACATTTGCAGGGCTGCCACTTGGGCTTCCCCGACTCCGTTCATTCGCCATTACCGTTTGGACTCCTTTGCCTCCGCGGAGGCATCCTTTGGTCGTAGGGTCCTACAGAGGGTGGTGGCTGACCCTCCCCCAGGGCCCTAGTTTTCCCTCCCTGGGACGTAGCTTGGGTATGTCCCACGTGGTTACCCCTCCCTCGAATCCACCGGAAAACGGACGTTGGTCTTACCTGAACGTCCATTTTCGGAGGATTAGAAGGAGGGGTAATTTCCCGCCCTAGGTAGTTAGCTGGGGCCGGGGGAGGGCAGGGAGGCTCCTGGGTCTTCTTGTGCTTCCTTTCTGCAGGTGCTGTAAAACCTTCATCTTCAAGGAAACTGGGAAGTAAAGGGGAAGGCAGGAGCCTTTATCAGCTTTCTCTCAGTCTATGGACCAATCAGGCTGTGATAATACCCACATGGTTACCCCTCCCTCTAATCCTCCGAAAATGGACGTTCAGGTAAGACCAACGTCCGTTCTCCAGACACATCTAAAAGTTGCCAAGTAGAAAAGCACTGTCCTAGATTATTGAAGAGAAAGCACAGTGGGATGCTTTGCTTGCAAGTTCTGTATGTATTTATGTGCATGTGTTTTCTTAAAAATCACAGTGTATTTTTAATTAAATAGTTTGTTTTGGGGCAATGTGATTTTGAACACTGGAATGTGACTTCTCTACTGCCATTACACTTTTGTGCTCTGAGTTAGGCCTTTTATTTTTCACCAAGCTACACTTCTTTTAAGCTCATGAATTTGCTTTCCTGAAAATTCAAGTTTTGTGACTTGATGCACCCACAATGACATAATACATTCAAACTGACAAATGTTTCTACTTCACTATAAAAGACTCAGATGCCTGTTATCTAAGTTCTACCCCAAAAGCTGTTCAACAGATTTGCTGGAAATTGTGCTAAAACAATCAATTCCGCATAATGCAATACAAATTTTATTTCACAAAAACAGAGGGTGAAATAATCAGATTTCAGTTCAAAATAATCAAAAGTTATAGCACTTTTAGGGAAAATAAAACACTCACCCTCCATCAAATATTTTAACTCTTCTTGGCTCATTTTTGGCTATGTTCTCAATATCTTGATCAGTACTTAGTTCAGAGTTTTCTTTATTGCTGAATTTCTTTGCTGCCTTTTGTTTAACTAATGCCTGCTGAGATAAATGTAAATCAACTCTTACAAGTTTAACTAGCAGATTAGTAGCATTTGTAGTAGCATAGAAATCAAACCTACCACTTCAGGCAAAATTATTCTATAAGTAGGGTACAATCCAATCCATTTGTGCATCTAATCTTAACTAATTCAGAATGCATGTATACATTACAAATCAGTTATTTTTACATTTTGATTTAATATGCCTTTTTAACATGATTGATACATCCATCAATATCAGCTGTCAGACTGCTTTCATAAGCAACACACATTTTCTATATTAGATGGAAAATAATTATCCTTAGTTCAAATTATAGGATCACCACCTGAGACAAAGTACGTTTATGTAGATAGAAGCACCACTGATTACAACGAGATTAATCATTAATGCAATTAGGAATGGAATTATTCCTTTTATAAATAAAGGAACCTTACATATATGCATTATGCTCCTTCTGTAAGCCCCTGTTGCTGCATATCAGATTTATCACAGAGAAATACTGTATGTTATTAAAATTTGTATTCAAGGGCCTAGTCCAGTGGTGGCAAACCTTTTTGACAGAGCACACATGCTCGCCGGGGCACAACCCAGAAGAGGAGCTGCCCAGGGAGCATGTGTGCGCCAGAAAATGAACTTCTGGTTTCCGGTGTGAGCATGTGCAGTGGCCAGCTAGTCCTCCAGTTTCTGTCACGCATGAGTGCGTGATGATCAGCTGGCTGGCACATATGCTCATGCCAGAAAATGAAAGACCATCTCTTTCCATTTCCGGCACTGCCGCACGCACGAAAGCCAGCTGATCATCGTGCGCGCATGTGCGACAGAAACCCGAAAAAGGAACAGTTGACGCCGCACGTGCCAGGCAACATGGCTCTGTGTGCCACTTCACCACCACAGGCCTAGTCTCTCCTATGTATGCACAGATAAAAAAATCTGTCTACATAGTTCAAGACAGGGATGTATCCTATAATTTATACATTGTAAAACAGATGTAAAATATGGGTGTGGAATTTCACTATATTGGAAAATTATTTTCATATTTCTGATAGGACTGTTAGAAAAAACACGAAATTTGTATAGGCTACACCTAGTGATATTAGATCGATGAATGGAGAATTTTCTCTCTACAAATCAAAACATACAATTTCTAGAACTATTTATCGTATTACCAGTAAATGCACAATAAATTATGCCAAATATTTTGATCAACTTTTAGCGTTCATAGTTAGGTCAAGTCAGCTTTTCTTGGAGCAAAACCTTATGTGTACATCTATTACTCCTCTGCCATTACATATATATAGGATAAGGTTATCATACTAAGAAAAGAAAACTAAGCTGTGCTTTACTCTCTATTCCTTCTACGACCCATTTTTCTGCTCTTTGATGTCTTTAGCATTGACTGGACTTTTTGTTCAAGAACTGGATAAAAAGGCTACAAAGAAATAATGAATAATACATACTTAGCTCCATCCTCATTCCTAATGATTGTCTATATTATACTGCAGACAGTACAATACCCACTTCCATTAGGTACCAAGTTTGGGGTACCATCCATGCAGCGTTTTCGATTCATGTCCTGTTCATGACTGTGTGTAGTATACTACTTTTATTAACACCAGGAAAACTTCCAGGAATCCTAGCTTGTATGGCCCATGCTGGCTGAGATGCTGTATTCTCAACAGAAGGAATACATTAGGTGGGGTAGGCATTTAATCATGCATAATTTTATTTATTGTGCAATTCATCCACAAATATTTACAGCTATACTAGTGATAGGAAATACTGTTGCTGTTTAGGCCAATCAATGGCCTCAATATGAACAATAGTAAAATTTTATTTGATTCGCTACTTTGCCCCATATTAATTGGGAACAAAAACTGAGACCACTGTAGATAGCATTTATGTAAAATCTTTTGGCTCCTGACTGCAATTCATGGCTGTTAATTATAATATTCATAGGCAGGCAGTGAATGCAAAATAGAAAACTTGTTTTCAAGCTATGCTAACCAAAAGTTAAAGATAAGTTTTTAGAAATTCTGATTCTTTGACAATAACCAAATTTGTTCTTACTCTTTGCCACTGTATTTATTCATATTATTTATCTTGATATCTTACAAAGGAAACTATGATTGTATCCAATATCACCTAAATTACCGAAGCTAGAAAATAATGCAGTTCAGAAACATGGTAATTCAGGTACTAGCAAGTACAAGGCTAGTTCTTTATTTGAACATATATCCTTGTTTCCTCCATCTTGAGGTCAATTCAGATACATAGATTTTAACTTGTAGAATTCCCAGAAATAAACAGGCCCACACATATAGGGCAATTAGCATCTGGAAAGCTGAGTTATCCAGGCCAGGCTAGTTAAAAGAATGAACTATCAGAAAAGAGCATATGCATTCAAAATGCATTGGAATTACGACTAAGTGGAAGGTACTCATATTTTGAGTAATAATTTTTGTAGTCAAAACAAATTCAATTCTACAGACTTGGGCAGAGCTTTTAAAAAGGATTTTTTAAAAATTCATAATGATTTCTTCTTTATTGTTTTCAGTTTTCTACTGAAATCTTATAGCCTTCACTGGTATCATCATGCACGTAATCCTGATTGACTGTAAATTTCACATTTTCAAATCATTTATCACTTAATCCTAATGGGGTTTTAATCAGCACAAGGATACAGTAGTTCAGGGAAAAGACAAGCAGCGAACTGTAACATCAAATATAGTCTTTAAAAGACCACTATTCTGGCAGGGAATGTTCTCCTTTTTAAAAAAGAAATACTGCACTGCTCCCTCAAAACGGCCCCCAAATGAAAATAATATTTTATAAGTTCCTTACTTTCTGGTACTTGAAAGATGACATCAGTCATAAGAGGATGTATGTGTTCCTTACATTACAGCCCAAATGTTTTTGTCAAGGAAAACTATATTCTGCAATCTACACAAACTATGCAAATAAACCAGACTGTATTTTCCATTTATTTCCCATAACTAATTTAGTGAGTCAAGAAGCATGATTGCTGATGATCTTACCAATGAATCCTCTAATCCTATGGAATTAGTCTGAGCTGAGGTAATTCCACATTGAGGAAATTGAAGTATTTTTTTTTGGGGGGGGGGGGATAATATCTCATCCTGTGCTGGCATAGAGTTCACATACAACAATAGCCATATCTAGTATAACAAATATAAAGATGACCGAAAGAATGTTGGTTCTGTAGTAAGAGAAAGAACAGAAATTCTAGGGTGTACGTGAATGACAAACTTGCCTTGTATACAGGTATGTCTCAACTTATGACAATTGAGCCCAAATTTTCCAGTGCCAAGCAAGGCAGTTGTTAAGTGAGTTTTGTCCCATTGTACAACCTTTCTTGCTACAGTTACTAAGTGAATCGCTGCAGCTGTTAAGTTAGTTGTTACATGAATCTGGCTTCCCCACTGACTTTGCTAATCAGAAGTTTGCAAAAGATGATCATGTGACCCCAGGACATTGCAACCTTAATAAATACATGTCAATTGCCAAGCGTCCAAAATTTGATCACATGACCATGGGGATGTTGCAATAGTCATGAGTGTTAAAAAAACCGTCATAAGTCACCTTTTTCAGTGGTGTTGTAACTTTGAATAGTCACTAAACAAATGGTTATAACTCAAGGTTTACCTGTACATATATTTAAATCAAAAATCAAAAACTTCACTAGATATTCTATTAATATAGGTAACTTCCATCAATATTTCCAATAATTTTGAGAATAAGATCTCTAATTATTGACTTAACAGTCAAAAAGTTCCTTTCCTATAAACCTATGCCTAAACCATATGGACCCTGGACAAAATCAGTATGTTTAAGCCTAAGATTGTCTCTCAAAGATTCTCACCTAGATTCCCAGTATACTGACTGACTCAATCTACATGAATACTCCATTACCTAAGGGAGCCGCTTGAAATGGAGGTATCCCATAAACTGGAAACCATTCCTTGACTACAACTTAATAACTATTATTATTTATAATATTGATTACTGTATAATTGAATTCATACAATTATCCAGCGTTTGGGTTTCTCTGTGATTTCAGGTTTATAGAATACATATGCTTAGCAATATTGATTGAATGTATTATAGTGCATAATCTTATCAGTGATTTATATTGTGTTGACCATCAGGTTTAGCTTAGATCTTAACTAATGGGGTAATTTTAAATCTTTTTATACCATGTAATATATTCAGCTGTTCATAATAACTAATAATATATTTTAAAAATTACCTCTGTGACATTTTAAATTTTTTGTTTATTTATTTGCACTTTATTGCATTTTTCTTGTTTATTTATTTACATTATTTCTATTTTTCTTTCAAATGCCTCATAATAGCAAAAAGAAAAAACAAAGAAATGAAGCTATACTATAAACTAATTCAGCTAAATGACTTCAGTTTGTAATATAATGTATACTGAGTGAGCCCCAGTATAATGTTATGCTTATGACTCCAGTATAATGTTAAGCTTATCACTCTATATGTTCAAATATCCTTGCAGTTTGAATATCTGGTAGATATTTACTCTTATGTGTCAAGTTTCTATTCCTGAATGGTAGACACTATTGTGTGCCCAACCCACAGGCCACATGTGGCCCTGGATAGCTAGTAATGAGGTCCCACAAGATCATAAACGTTTAACATTATGCAATTTATAAATATTAACTATATTATATGTTTTATATGTGATGACCCAAGACAATTCTTCACTCAATGTGGCTCAGGCAAAGCAAAACTACCATGCTCTACAGCTTTGACAGGCTTGGTACTGACTCCCGGTGTGACTTATTACTCTTGTGTGTGTTTATCTGGCCACAAGTATCATTTTTGGAATCAGAATTTGGATTATGTACTATGTAATATGTATGTACATCATCATAATGATTACTTTTATTAAAAACCAGTATGGGATATTCAATTTTTCTTAAATGCTGGATTTAAGATACTTCTCCAAAAGTTAATTACATTAAACATATACAAAATTCTCACCCCTATGGGTGAGATTGAGATTGTCTTTCTCAATCTCAGATCCTCTAAAATAGGCCTGAGAGTTTGAGGGTTCTGCGTAATATCTTAGCTATTTCTACAGTAGTCCTGAACTCTGGTGTTGTTCTTGGGATCTGTTGACGCCACACTCTCAGTTTATGAATCACAGCTCTAAGTATTCCTATCACCAGTGGGATACTCTGGTTGTTACTTTTCGCATCATCTATAGTTTCTCCTTGAGGGCCTGGTACATTTTCATCTTTGAAGATACCTTCTGCCTGATGTTGCTTGGCACCAATATAGTCATCACCACTGCTACCTTCTGGTCCTTATCTACCACCACCCGTGGTTTAGTCAGACCTTCCATCCATCTGCTTAGACCTCTATGTATAAACCTCTAACCCTAACCCTAACCTGTGTGTGTTCATGAACTGACACATATGATCCCAAAACTTCTCTCTATAATGCCTAGTAGGACTTTCCATGTTGTTGGGAGGCAAGTTATTGACCTACAGTTGGAAGTACTGCTTCCTTGTGGGGTCTTTCATGATCAGCTCTGTCCTTCCTTATGTTAGCCAATCTAGGTTCATCTATGCAAACTAGACATTCATGCACTGCTGTTCGTTTCTTTAGACAGTAATGTGAATCGCATCTTTGCCAGGTGCTCTCTGGATCTTCATGTTTTGACCCACTGTTGGATGTCTATTACTGTAACGGCGACTGCTTCCTGTTCTGGAAAATGGCTGTGGTCTGCTCTTAGGTCCTACAGCCATTTTGCACTGGTGTTATATATTTTTATTTTCTCTCATATGTTCTTCCAGTACTATTCAGTCTCTGTTCTTAGTGACTTTGCTCTTAATGTGTTGTTACATTGTAGTTGGGGGTACACTTTAGATAGTTCTTGAGAGAACAGGTCATTTTATCATCTTGGCCTCTGATTCTCTAGTGCATTTTCTTAGCCTAGTGTCAGTTCTTTGAGCTTTTGTTTAGGGTCCCTAGGGCGTCAGAAGAAGTCAGCCCTTGCATTTGTTTTCAGTAGCTGAAGCCTATACTCTTATATAGTTCCACCAGCTGATTAACCTCTCTTTATGTTGACTTGATCCTTGCCTCCAACATACCTTCTCTCTCTTTCTGATTCTGATTTTGTGTATTGTTGTTTCTCTTGATTGTGTAATCAAGCATCTCCAGAATTTCTGTCATAGAATTCATCATAGAATAAGAGTTGGAAGGGAACTTGAAGGTGTTCTAGTCCAACCCCCTGCTTAGGCAGGAAACCCTATAGCATTTCAAAATGGTTATCCAACATCTTAAAAACTTCCAGTGCTGGGACATTCACAACTTCTGGAGACATGTTGTTCCACTGATTAATTGTTCTAACTGTCAGGAAATTTCTCCTTAGCTCTATGTTGCTTCTCTCCTTGATTTGTACTGTACACCAGTTCATTGGTAGTAGGGATTGCCATGAAGGATCTACTAGCATCTTCTAGCATGCTAACTGATGGTACTGTTCCAAAGAGTCTCAGTAATGAGTCTTGAGGGCTGACTATAGTTAATTTATCCATGGTCTTATGCCTTGTATCAGCTGCAGTGCTCTGTAATAGAAGGGATGGCAGTAACATTCCATCTTTAGGTGTTGGCTGCACATCCAGTTGTTCTTTGGGATTTCCTTGAGCCCAGGATGTAATATATAGTTGATCCAATTCAAGTTGTAACAGCAGTTGAAGTATTGGGTAACTAGCTGTTTATTGGTTAGCGTGGATGTAGGTCTTCTGTCCATTCATAGTTCCCTTATACATTTCATATGTCCCTACTCATTAGGTCTATTGTTGTAGTAGCATTCCATCAATTCCAAATCTTTTGCCTCATGCATGTATGACTTGTTCCAGTAGCCCACTTATCATCAGATTGTCCTGATTCCCCAATATCTAGCACAGACTTCGTTAATTCTGGTGATGTCTGAGCTGGTGTGACTCCCTTAGTTTGTACCCTTATATAAGGTAAACAGGTGAACCATTAGGAAATATTTGCCAAAGGAACTCTACTTGTAATGTAGGTACCAGCTGGGAGTCAAACTGTGGTCTCCCACATTAAAATGTGACACTTTAACCACTATGCTATCCAGCTACTATCTATAGTATTTCTCTCTGTTTCTCTGTCTCTCTTTCTACCTACATACACACACACACACCACATATGCATACGTACATTACATACACATATATAGTGTATATATTTGCACACTTATACATCAACCGAAACAGTAAGAAACAAGAAACAGTGAAGACAGAATGAGTGGAAAGACTAGCCAGAAACAGGAAAGAAAAATTATGTGCATGAAATAGAATAGGATGGAGATGAAACAAAATGAAATGATATTGGACAAAGGAGGAAAGAAAAAGATATAGATTATAGAATGCTTAATAGCCAATGCATTCTAGTAAATTCCATTGACTAGTATGACTTTTACTAACAGTGTATATGCTTCAAAAGATAAAAATGCTCTCAAGTCAAGTTTGATTCCTGCTAACTGCATAAACAAAGCCATAAAGTTTTCTTGACCGCAATACATTCACTACCGCCAACTCCCCAGGAATTTTCTAATGGTCTTCTATCCAAATACTAAACAGACAACTAATCTAGACAAAGTCAGCTAGAATGCTCACTTCAATCATTATGACAGGGGCGTCCAAACTTGGGAACTTTAAGACTTGTGGACTTCAACTCCCAGAATTCCCCAGCCAGCATGGCTGGCTGGGGAATTCTGGGAGTTGAAGTCCACAAGTCTTAAAGTTCCCAAGTTTGGACACCCCTGCATTATGAAATCTACAATACTCTAATCCAAATGAGAGTAAAATGAAAGGAAGCTAACTCCTCTTGCCTTTTACTGAAGTCAAAATCACTGCTTCTTCCTCACTAGGACTCCGAAGGGAAAAATAGAACGACAGAGGCAACTTTCTGACAGTAGGTACCTTGCATTTCTTCAGAGTCTTAAACTGTGCCCTCATCTAACTCCTTTCCCCTCTCATATTCCTTTCATGTAAATATATGACGAGCTATCAAGAAAAAAGGCAAAGAACATACTAAACAAATAGTGGCATTAAGCCTGCAGTATAAACTTCTGCAGTTACTTCAAAAAAAATTAATTACATAAAGATTAGCCTCATTAAATATGGAATATTTCCATGCTTGGGGTCTCATTAACACTTGGTATACATATAGCATTTCAAAAGTACCAGTAAGTATAACTTGTAAGAACATTACATGTAATTTCTGAAGATGACATTTATGTTTACAAATAGTTATTCTTTGTTCTATGTCTTTCAGATTTAATCTGAGCATTCCTAATAAAAATTACATACCAAGGTTATTCATTTGCTACATTTTAGTTACTGTTCAATAAATCCAGTATCTATAACCTGGGTTTTACCAGCTTTCAACTGAGAAGAACGCTACAAAAGTAATGCTGGAGTAAGGAGAGGCTGTTAAATGAAAAAATGATAAATACGTTCTCTTTCCAGTAAATTAAGCAATTTGGGCAACTGAAGTCAGAATTCTTATATAATCTGAAATATTAACAAAAAATAAACTTGACTAGCAATCAAGGCTCTAAGAGGGGGAGCTATTTAACCTTTTACTTCAGCTAATAGTAGTTCTGGAACTATGTTTAAAACATCAGTGGGTGATGGTGGTGGAAATGGGACAATTTCATTTATACCTGTAGGAGGTGAATGTATATTACTCTTGATCTCTTATTCCAAGAATTGATGTACAAACTTTGTGTGTGTGTGCAAATTACTCTTATATTGTCATAACAAGTTTTAGTGCAACTGTTTATAGAAGCATCTATGTTTTGGCAGGTGCTTCATGGAATGTATGCTACTAATATACTGAGTACTGAGAATTTCATTTGATACTTTTAAGAGTTCGCTATCATGATTATTGCTGCTATGAACACATAAAACTCTAAATTGCATTATGTTCCATAAGAATGGGTAGATAGCAGTGGGCATGTTAAGTTCATCACTTAAGCAATGTCATCTTGTGGAACCCAGGATATGTGCTTTCTCTGTTATGGTACCTGCCCTCTGGAAAACAATATTTCCTTAGATATGTAGGTGAATTCTACCATGATGCTGTCCAGGAAGTTATTAAAGACCTGGCTCTGGATCGGACCAAAATTTGAGCCCCCGTTGGATGGGTTATTGGTTATATGTTCTTTCTGGGCTCATACACCATTCTTTTGTATGTTTTGTAGTTTTGTATTTTTTAAAAATTATAAGCTTCCTTTGTTCATTGGTAGCTAAGGAGCAATATATTGTTTGAAATAAATAACTAAACATTCTTCAAATTTTCTTCAGTCTGATAATACATCTGTTCATGCAGATATTATCTGGCTATTGCACACCTCTAGAATGGTGAAGCTTGATTTGGGGAAACTGCACTATAAAGTAGCTGAAGGCATTACTATTTCATCTCACTTTAAAAAAAAATCAAATTCATTTGGCAAATTTAAGAGAAATATTGTGTGTGTGTGTGTGTACGTATACACACACAGAGACAAAATTTCCACAATCAGTTGGCTTTTTTACTGCTAAAGTTATGCTTCTCATGAAATGTGATCATGTTGCAATCATAGCAATATAGTTAAGATGTATTAGTAATACGAAAATATACAGAGTACTGCCAAGTTTTTCCCAAATGCAAATCTGTTACACATTTTTTTTAAAAGCTACTTAAATACATTAAACATAGAATTTCCCAGTTTAAGATAAATGTAGTTAATGCAGTTATTAAATACCTTAAGTAAGTTGTTCTCCCATTTGCTTGAGTAAACCAATGTGTCAGATTTGAAGGTGGTGCTTATTGCTTGAGTATAAGATGATTTTTTGTCTTTCTGTTTTGAATTCAAGAGGGAAAGTGCAATCTTTGTTGGCAAACCAAGCGGGTTGGAATTGTTGGGACTGATAGACCAGGAAGAATAAGCTGAAGACTGTTGGTCATGTTGTAATAGATGTACTGGTTTCCTTTTTAACAAGTAACACCATGTAAAGTTTGTTGCTGTCTTTAGGCTTGGAAAAGATAATCTCTGTGTAACGCCTGTATTTACAGTAGAAAAATTAGTTCCAGAATTTGCTTGGCTGTGGATATCGGGTTTCTTGTTTTCATTAAATTCTGGGGACATCCTTTCTTGACAGTCACCTAGAATTTTTAGAAACGAAGGAGTGTTCTGCGGAACAGACTGATGAGGCCTTCTGCCTGCAAAGTCTGTGGTTCCAGAAGCTGGTAGACTATCTTGTTCTAAGGAGTCTTTTACAAATGAATAACTTTTAGACTGAGCAGATTCAGGCGAATCAGACAACAAGGCATCTGATGAATTATTGGCTCCACCGCTTTCATCATCCGGATCCAATGGGAAACTTTCGAGGGGCTCAGTAGTACAACTCTGTCGTACTAAAAGTGGCTTCTTTTGCTTATTAAGTTCATTTGGTTTAATGTTCAATGGATGCAGTGATACAGCACCTGTGATAGAAACAGCTCCACTTTCATCTTTAACACGTTTCTGATGTTTTTCCATGGCAATGTCTAAACTATTGGCTGGGGAAAGCATGCGTTTACTTGAAGCTGTGGCTTCCTGTTGAAGGAAAAGTCCACCAACCGGCACTTTCTGAATCAGATTTAAAGATCCTAATGAAATTGGCATCTTGCCTTCCGTCTCATAAACTAAGTTTTCAAACAAAGATATTGGCTGGGAACACGGCAAACACCTCACGTTGTTTTTGTGGGACTTTGGCATCGAAGCCTGGTCTTTTGCTACTGTCACTGATGTAGTATTTAGTATGCAAAGAGGCTGGCTTACTTGATCCTGGGTAACTAGAATTTGAGGAATGGGTGCAACAGAAGCTAAGCCATAGGATGGAATATTACTGTGAATACGTACAGGAACAAAAAAAGGTTCTGCCTGATAAACTGAACTGCTGTTGTTATTAGGAACAGTTTGTGCTACATATGGCTTGGCCATGTTATTATTTAACTTACTAAATATTTCTAATGAAGGCTCAGTTTGATCCATGCCAGCTATTTCCAGACGACCTGAAGGATATTGCTGTTCTACTTGCAAGGTTTTAATATGAAGTTGATATTTAGGTGCAAAATAATCCCCTTGCTTACAGTGCTGGTTAACATTTTTTTGACTTGCTGATCCTTTAACAGATGCTTGGGAATTACGACTCAGTGAGGACTGCTGATCATGGTGATTTAGACTCGATCCTACAGACTGTTGAGTGGAGGGAAAGTTAAGAAAGTTGTTGCTCTTTACTGATTCCTGCAAAGCCTTGATATAATTTTGTGGGTGCTGGGAACCTGAAAAAATGTCCTCCAAAGGTGTCTCAGAACTTTGCAACTTTTGAAAAGACTCTGCTGAAGTATCTGCTTGAAGAGCTGTTTGCAAGGAAGTCTGGGATACACTGTCAGGCAGATTCTTTTCTGGAGCAATATTTAAAGAGATCTGTCTTACAAGAGGTCCCCTCCTCCTTTCTAAAAGAGGTACATGTCCAGGGCCACCACTACTGGCATTCAATTTGGAAGAGGAGATCTCTTTAAGTGAGGCAGGTTTCGATGCAGTCACACTTCCGTAATCAAAGCTCTTGCTCCTAGAGTCAAATACTTCCATGGAAGGCTGGGTACAATTAATTTGTTCAGAAGCAGCACGTCGCATTTCTCTGTAATGAGGACCAGGCACACTGAGTGTGTTTGAACAGGGAGGAATTTTGATAAATTCCACTGATTTATTAACAGGATCTGCTCTGGAAGCATTCTCATTCTTAGTGAGTTCATCTCTATCAAAAGATGCCGAGAAGCTAGATGCACGTGATAAACTACTTTCCCGACTGAAACTTCTAGAAAGTGTAGATTCAAAGCTTGAATCAGCAGATGACTGCTCAATTTCAGCCAAACGAATTCTTTTCTTTTTGGGAGGAAGTTTTTCGGTGGGTAGCTTTGATAGTGTTTCACTTCGTTGAGGCCAGTTGAATTTTTCTGTTTTGTCAAGATCACTGCATTGGCATTCCTGGTCTCTATCTGGCTCTTCTGTAACCAGTATTTCAGGAACTTGTATGTTATGTTGGCGAACAAGTCTTAGTGGCTGTACTGTTGCATTCTTTTCATTAGGAGAAACTCTACATTCATGATGAATTTGATGCCGTGTTGCTTCGGCTGCCTGAAGACTTTGGGAAGCACTTAAGCGTGGATGCTTCTCTTCTTTAATTGCATTATTCAAGGAATGGAACTTCTCAGGCTTGTTAGCTGGGAAAGAAATAGGTGATATTCTTTCGAAAGAATCTGCTTTTTCAAATGAACTAGGTCGGCTTAGGGAATTTGTGTGCTGAATCACAGAAATTCCAGCACCTTGCCTTTTCAGCTCATTTTTTTCATGCACAATTGGAACACTGTGACTCTTCCCATGCAGCAACATTTTTGGCTCTGTGGCTTGCTCTGTGATTTGAGTCTCTGTCTCATCATGTGCCAGTCTCTGGACTGAAGTGTTGTATGAATCCAGGAGAGCAGCTTGTTTAGAGACAGTGTCTCCTGGTTTATTTTGGCTCTCTACTTCTGCAATATTCTTTGACAGGCTACTGGTATCATTTGTTGGTGTTTCATCATCCTCATCGCCAACACTTTTCATTTTCCTCCTTTTTCTTATCTGAGGTGTCTGCTCCCACACTCCAGTTGACGTTGCTACTCGGTAATGAAGGACTTGTGGTTGTGTACTGTTCGCAATAGTTTTATGTTCAGAATCTCGAATAGCTGCCTTGGTTTTTGGTCCATGCAACTCTGAACAATAAAACTTTTTATGGTTCTCAAAATTCTCCAGTTTTCTATATCTATTTCTGCAAGTCTCACACTCAAACATTATTCCTCGGCCTTGATGTGATTTTTTATTTTTTTCCAAATTTGAGCCTTGTACAAATGACTTGCTTCTTGCCATTAAGAATTCATTTGATACACTGCATCCGTAAGTTTCATCTACAGATCGTGCCGGTCCAAATGTGTGCCCTTCACTGGATGACGAATCTTCTATTGCTGTTTGACGAACAAGTGTGCGAGTGTGCCCAGTCTGGAGCTGTGGAGGGGAAGGTCCTGGCACAAAGACATCATCATACAAAGAGGCAATTTTATCATCAAAAGACTGACTTCCACGTAGTGGATGTGGAGGAGGGATTACATTGGTAGGTATAGCTGAATAACTGGTAGTAGGCATAGAATTACTTCTGGTTATGGGTAAACAGTCAAGGGTTGGTACAGACAAGAGAAAAACTTGCTTTGACTTTTCAGTAGGCGTAAAAGGAGACTTTGGTATATCAGAACTTGAGCTTGTTCTTCTCCCCATTGGTTTTAGGTCAAACTGGAAGGAGTCTTTAAAAATATAGGATTTGGGAGAATCAATACTGCCTCTTCTAGAAAGGGATGTTCTACGTGGTTTCACACTGTCCAATTGCTTGTCATCTACTACTGCCTCATTATCAGATATTAATTTTGAAATGCGTTCTTCAAGGGTTTTTGTGGCCAAAGGTGGTCTCATTTGACCTGATGAAAGAAAAGACTTATCAGGACAAGTAGTCTGTGCAGGAGCAACCATTGTGGTGCTCATTCGTGGCCCACAAATTTTACTTAAGTCTTTTTCAGTTGTGGGGGGTCCTTTCAGAAATGGAGCTGGTGGACTCATGGTCTGGTCTGCACTTTCTGAACGTGAGAAATAGCCTGAATCAGTGCTACCTAAGCTTCTAGGGCTCAGGAGACATTTTCCTTGTTCTTGAGAACAATCTGTTGCCTGTTGTCTTTGTAACTGTGCGTGTATTGTTGTCCCTATAGGGGTTCCGGGCTGTTCCTCAGAAACATCTGTTTGTTTTTTCTGATATTTGTTTGTATCAAAATCTTTTATCAAGTCACTGTAAGGTATATCTGATTTCACGTTTGTGACTGTAGAGCTGGGGACTGTTCCTTTGAGCCCATCATGTTGTGAAGGAGACATATTTATAGGGTAAACAATGACCTTAGGTAAAGCTGTTCTTGCTTGAATAGTTGACTCCTGAAGTGAGGAATTGCCTACCGTATACTCTGAGTTGCTTAGTGAGATGGGATTACCTTTGCGTAAGGGTTCGGAATTAGAAGGGATTTTCACTACATGAGTTGGTTCCAGTTCTAATGATCCTTGATCATCTTGCCTCTCATCCGCCGTACCTTCATCATCACTGTCACCACTTTCTTCTACATCCGAATGAATGCTAAGTGCTTTATCAGATTCATGGGAGAGAAACATCCCGGAAGAGTCTGGCTGGACGACACGTCCAACTTTGATAGCATGGGCGTGGGATTTCTTGTGCTTGTACAAATTGCTTTTAGTTTTAAAAGAAAATCCACAGGTCTCACAAGGATACGGACGTTCTCCTGTGTGGGAGCGGATGTGCTTTAGGAGAACACTGGGCTTAGCACACGCCCTGTTACAATACTCACAGACATATTTTCCCATTTTTTTAGGCTTCTGGACTTTAAGGAGGTTACATATTTGTTCTGCGCCAGGATTGACAACGGAGGCTATCTGGGCTGAATTGTACAAGGGAGCTATGGGTATCTGGGCAGTAGAGCTGGGTAGTAGAGCTGGATTAATTGACAAAGGAGGTGACTTTGCTACTAAGTGATTTTGACAAAAAGCCTGAGAAACAGACGACTGGGAGGTTACCGAAGACGTTACTGCTGTGCTGTATATATGTTGGAGTTTGAGATTTTCCTGATTCTGTTGATGTACCACAGAACTAGTGAAATTTGGGCATGCAGTTACTTGCTGACTGTGTTGTCCAGCTTTTGCGGGAACTTGTTCTTTTGAGTGAGCCGCTGAGTGCATCTGTGCTTGTGAAGTCTTCCCTGATGTTGTTACATGCACAGTCTGTGGAGTGCAAGGATAAAACTGAGATGCAGCTACATTTTTTTGCTGTAATGAAGCCTCATGACTTTGGGCACTCCGTGTATTGGATGCAAGAGAGGAAGAGGTGTTAACAGTTCTGTTTGGTCTCAGTTTATCAATCTGCATTCCACTAGAAGGGCACTCGTGTGCTAAAGTGTTCAGTTCAGGCTCCATTGCTTTCAGTAAGACATCAAATGCAGTATTGGTACAGGAGGACAAGTTATTACAATCAACAAAACTAATACATTCATTGTTATCTATCTTTGATATACTTGAACAGCTAGTGGAACCTTTCTTCACTGGTAAATGTAGTTGAGTTGAACTGTATTCTTTTACTGACCATTTATTTAAGTCCAAGGACTGAGGTAACAGAGATGGTTTTGTGTGTAGTATAGTCTCTGCTGTAGATATTTTAATAGCTACCTCGCTATTAAATGTCCCCACATTTTGTTTATTTTGTTTCCCATTTTGTGAAGCCAAACTAGGAGATTCTTTTAATAGTTCTGAAGTATCAGGAAGTATTTTAGAAGATGCTGAATGGTCTTCTACTTTTTCTTTAGATTTTGCCTGAGCTGGAGTTCTCAAAGGTGATTTGGGTATTTTTGTCTGATGATTCTCAGCTACAATCTTTTTTCGCTTCACACCTTTAACTGTGTCTGTGCTCCCTCTTGTAATAGCCTTGGAGGTGTCTGCCCAAACACAAAGAAATAAAATCACATCATGAAATGAGCAGTTTAATTTACAAAGCAGTTTCAACTCACACAATGCTCAGTTCTTTTTAATCCATGCTTTTTAGAATGGGCAACTACTAAGCTACTACCGTAATTTAAAAAACTCATAGTAACTCATCCAGATTTACCTGAACCTGCTTCAGCAGAATCAGTCCAACATAAAACTTCAAGAATTTGGACAATTCCAGAGTCTCCACTTTCTTATAGTCTGTTTGAATTCTACAAAATATTACTTACACTTTTTTTTTATATGAGACTAAACAAAGACAAGAAATGTATCAATACCTATTATTCCACTTCCATCATTTACTATTCCATTACAACCTACTTGCATAACTGATTAACAAGCAAATAAATAAAAATAGTCTAAGTGTTTATGCACAGTTAACTATGGTCCACTATAATTTTATGATTTGGAGGGAACAGTTTAAAAATGCAAACTCTCTGGATACTGGATTTAATATGAATATGATTAAAATGAAGTTTGACTCAAGCATATTCCATAATATGTTCTGTATTTATTTATAAAACTCTGGGTGGCTCAAATGCAAAACAATAAAAACAGCATAAATACAATAAAGCACACATACACACATATATAAAACAAACTTTGAATACAAAATACAAAAGCTGAGGCACCCTCTGTCAACAACATTGTCCTGTACTGGGTTCCACTAAACCCTCACTCCTAATCCCTATGGGATAACACAGGATTTTACAGACTTCCAGAAGGGCAACATACTCAGTGTCACCAGATTTATAGGATGGGGGGGTGGGGGGTGTTCCAGAGGGAAGGCACAACAACATTCTTGAATCTTACAATGGCATTGTTTCACAAAAGACGTAAGCCCACAAGTAACATGTACCATGAATAGCTTTAAAGGAGAAAGACAACACTTTGAATTGTACTCAGAAACATGCTAGAACCAATCAGCTCTTGCTGTAGTGCAGTGGTTCCCAACCTTTTTTTGGCCATGCCCCACCTAAGCATCTCTAAAATCCTGATGCCCCCCCCCCAGGGATGGGTTCTGGCAGGCACTACCGCTGGTTTGCTCGTGTGTGTGCTGCACACGCGTGTGCATTTGGTGCACACTGCGCACACATGCGCAGTGCAACAAAAATTGTACTGCACAGAAGCAAAAAACAAGATGGCAGCACCTACAGCGCTGCCCAGAGAACCAGTTCAGGGGCGTGGCAGACCTGGGTCCCTGCCGGTTCCAGTGACCCAGGCTGCCAAACCACTGTTGTTTTGGCCAAACTGGTCCAAACCAGTAGGAAGCCACCACTGCCCCTGTGACATATAATTTTTACTTTACTCAAAAGGTGAACTCTACTCCACGGAGGAAACCTAAAAGGCCATTAACTTGGTTTAAACAAAGTTCAAATTGCCCCCATTAAAAATCAAATTTCCTCCCTGTGGGGCATGGGCCCCACGTTGAGAACCTCTGCTGTAGAGGTATTAGATTGGCAAATCTTGGTGTACCCAACACTGTGTGATGCTGCATTCTGAAAGCACTGAAGCTTCCAAATGCTTTTCAAGACAGTCCTATGTACAGCATATTGCAGTACAGTAATACGGACAAGAAATGATTCAGGCATCAGGACCTCTCAATCTACGAATTGGTGCAATTGATGTGCATGAAGATTTGTGCAAGGTCATCCTAGCTACATCTATCGCTTATTCCTCAAGCAGGAGTTGTTAATCCCAGATTACACAACAATTCCGTCTGGTAGGATGCTTCTCCATCCAGAGTTATAGATGGAAGACTTCAGAATCAGAAGGTCTCAAAACCCAGAGACATCAAGAACATTCTGTCTTGCTAGGTTTCAGCTGCTACCTGTTCCTCCCAATCCAGCATCAAGGTACTGGGTGAGCACCTCTACAGCATCAGTTGCACAGCCTACAGCAGAAATGTACAACTGGGTATCATCCATATATTGATGATATCTTACCCCAGTGGTTTCACGTAGATGTTAAACAGGAGTTAAACAGGAATAGAGAGAGTTGAACCCTGAAGTTCAACAAAGCAGAGGCCTAGGGTTAGATCTTTCTTCCATTCCAAATACTAATGTCCCTCAAGGTAAGAGGATAACCACACAACAAAACTCCCACTCCCAATCCTGTTAAGCCAATCCAGAAGGATATTGAATGCTGATACAGAAGAATGAGGACAGATGCCCCACTCCCATCCCATGCCTCCACAAGTCATTCATAAGCATGACCAATGCTGTTTTGATGCTTAAGCCTAGCCTGAAAATACACTATATTGCCAAAAGTATTCGCTCACAACTGCTTCTGATTATGTGGATGGGGGAGCGAATACTTTTGGCAATATAGTGTAGATTGAAAAAGATCCAGATGATCCACTTCATCCAAGGCCCTTTGCAGCTGGGAACTAAGGACCCTCTCAACAATCTTCCCCCAAAAGGAAAGGCTTGGAGACTGGCAAGAAGCATTCACCACAAGTTGCATTCAATAAGTAACCTCCCAGGAGGTCTTAACCAACCAGAAGAGATACAGATATCCAAACTCATGGTCCCAAGACTCTCTCCACTTCCTCAGGACTCAAAGGTTAGAATTCTTTCCAGATAACTGAGATTGCACCTCAGTTCAATTCCCTATGACTTGCCCAGGCAGAATCCAACTCCAAGCAGATGAGTGACTTTATACAACAGATGTTTAAGAATAGTCTTCACAACAGCCCTGGAGACATTCCTCCACCTGATCCTTACCAAGGAGGGATCAGATTGCAGGAAGCCTGGTTGCAAAACAATTATCTGCAGATGCAATAAGAGCAGAGAAATAAGTCCATTTTCCAAACTGCCAAATTGCAAGCAGCTGGCAGGCAGCAGAAGTAGCTGGAGTACTGCATTACAAGGATATGCCACCACAGCTCTTGGTTACATCTTTACAATGTAACCAATAAAGTAGTCCCAGGCCACTTTGAGTCCAAAATCCAAAAAGTGAAGCAAAAGATAGTCAAAATGACTGAATAGCAGCCAACTTCAGATAATACCTAAATTATCTGTTGATTGCTGTTGTTGTTCAGTCACTAACTTGTGTCCGAATCTTTGTGCCACCATGAAAAATAACATGCCAGATCCTCCTGTCCCCTCCACTATCTCCCTAAATCTGCCCCAACTAATCCCACTGTATTGATGACATTATCTCATCTTCTGCCGTCCCCCTTCTCCTTTTGCCTTCAATCTTTCCCAAAATCAGGGTCTTTTCTAATGAGTCCTTTCTTCTCATTTGGTGGCCAAAATATTTGAGCTTCAGCTTCAGTATCTGTTCTTCCAAAGGACAACCAGGGTTAACTTCCTTTAGGATTTAATCTGTAATTTGATCTCCTTGCAACTAAAGAAGTCTCAAGGTCTCATCCAACACAAATTATCTGTAACTGTAGATAATTACTTGTATGAATTATCTATAACTATAGATAATAAGTTCTTCTAATTTGCAAGGATAGAAAAGAGGAGTAACATCTGTTGCCCATGCAGTTCTGTAATATCTTCATTCAAGGAACTGCTGCATGAATTATTCTGTAGAAGGGATGAAAGAGTTGTGACCTCTACAGGTTGCTTTTGTGGAGTACTACAAACCAGATTAATACTTGGCTATAATCAACAAGAACCTCTGATTCCAGGCTATTTTCAACACTGGATTATGGTTTTGATCACATTATTTTATTTTACCAACTTCCAACTGATGTCTAATTCTCAGCAAGTTGTTGGCTTTTCTGGTTAAACTGAGTATTTCATAACCATGAAAAGCATCACAAAACATGCTATAATCATTTGAAAGTATAGTCAGTATCTTTAAGAGAATTCTGTATTTGGCAAAAAAAGCATCCAATGTTTCCTACATAATAAAGATAGAATAGCATTAAAAGTAGAACTAAATCAAAACACACAGTGTGCTTCCTTCTTTATTGTCAAAACAATCCCTGCTCTGATAGTTCTGGCAGTTATACATTATTTCAGCACTGAAACATTTTTTAAAAACATGCAATTACAAATGCTACTGTGCTTTGAAATTCTGCATCAGAAATGAATTTTCTAGTCAGTTACTGAATCAGAATTGAGTGTTTTATATTGTACAGTACAAAGACTTAATAAGATGCAGACTTTAAGGTCCTTTCAGACCCATAACAAATAGATCAGGATAGACTGATCCTTATGGTCTATTCTGAAATCTGTCACTGATGTTCCCAATTTCTTTCCCTCAAAATAACTTCTAGCGCTTCAAGCATGGCAAGTACTATCTTACAGGAAGTAAAGCTGTATTTTAATGAATTCATAATATACACATTATATATGTATTGTATATACATATATGTGCCGCAGGGGTGGGATTCTACCGGTTTGGCCCAATTTGGGCAAACAGGTAGCTCAGAAGATCAGCGGTGAGCGAACCGGCTCGCTCCTACCTTCAAGTGGGCCCGCCTGCCCACCCCCGGTTATACTTACCTTTATTTCCCTGTTTTTTAGCCCAGCTGATCAGCGCGGCAGAGCGGATTGCTGCACCTCAGCTGTTTTCCTGTGAACTATGCACGCGGACACAGTGCGTGTCAAACATGTCAGGAGCATGCGTGCGGAAGCGAGTGCATGCGCGCGAAGCGTGCACTCAGTGAACCGGTTGTTAAACCAGTAGGATGCCACCCTTGATGTGAAGCCATGAAGAAAATAAAGTAATAGCTTAAAAGAGTATGCGCAATGAATGATGATATAATTTGATAATTATTTTCTGGAGTATCATGGAGCATTAATCTTTCCTTTGGGAAAAAATGTTCTTCATATTAGTACAATTCAAGCTTTTTATTGCTTTATTGTAAGGATTTAGTTTGTGCTTTTTCTTCATTAAAATCATTCCAAAATCAAACTAAACTTTTTTTCATATCAGAACTACAGTCTTTATATTATGAGGCTGATGGGCAAGAATAAGAAGGAACATGATTTTACCTTTTTTAGAATCTTCTGTTTCATTTAGTTCTTTCTGTGCTTCTTCAATTTTATCTAAAAGAAAAAAATATCAAAAATTTTAAAAAGCAAAACTTATTTTAAAGTATTACACTTTCTTAGCTAAGATGTTGAATAACCAATTTGTAAAAGATTCTTGATATTACTGAGTAGCTTACACATACATAATGAAAATATTTCCCATAAAACCACATAAAAACAATATAATTCTCGAAGCAATATCTTTTTTTGCAATCTGAAAAGTAAGCATCATAGCCACTCATTTGCATTGGTCAACTTTCTTAAGCTTCCAACAAAACACAAAACAATGAAAATGCAGGATATTACTTTTATAAATAAAACTCTCAGAAAGAGAAAGACCATTGGTTTACCTGAAGGGTCCTTTTCTGTGCACTGCGGGAGAGTCCAAGCAATGGGTTAAATCAGTCTGGTTGCCCTGGGACTGAGGAATCTTTTTCCTTGGCCACACTTCCTGGTGTTGCTTGGCGCCAGAATTTTGAGTAGGTCTGGAACCGTGAAGACTGGAAGCGTGCAGACACATTGAAGGTAAGTCCAAGTTGACACGATGGTCACGAATCCCTGGACGGAGAAGCCAGGGTGGGTTGGACTCTCCCGCGGTGCACAGAAACAGGTAAACCAATTGTCTTTTTTCTGTGCACCACTCGGAGAGTCCAAGCAATGGGACATACCCAAGTTATGTGCCACTAGGGTGGGCAGAAAGGCAGTCACGGGATTCGGTCATGGAAACAACCACCTGGCGAACCCTCCTGCCAAAGGAAGCTTCGGCTGAAGCATACATGTCCAGTTTATAGTTCTTGACAAGGGGCGATGGAGAAGACCAGGTAGCCACCCTGCAGATGTCGTCGATGGGGGCCTGGGTGGCCCAGGCTGCTGTAGTGGCTGCGCTTCACGTGGAATGAGTCTGCCCTGGTCTGGTATTCGTAAGCAGCTGCAATGCATGCTCTCAGCCACCTACCAACAGTGGAGGGTGACATCTTCTTGCCCAAGAAGCCAGGCTGGAACGACACGAAGAGGGCCTCTGACCTGCGGAAGTCTGCAGTGCGTCTGATGTATATCCGCAGCGCCCGTCTGACATCCAACTTGTGTCAGATACGTTCCCTTGTGTGAGAGGGACGCGGGCAAAAGTCAGGAAGAATGACCTATTGCGCCGTGGAACCAGGTGTTAACCTTCGGGATGAAGGCTGGATCCAGATGCAGCACGACCCTGCCAGGATGTATGATACAAAGGTCTTGCCGAATGGACAGGGCTGCCAGCTATGATATACATCTTGCAGATGTTATTGCTATTAGAAAGGCAGTTTTTAAGGTGAGGTTGTGAAGAGATGCTGTGCGCAGAGGCTCAAAGGGTGGTTAGGTAAGGGCCTGTAGAACTATCGATAGCTGCCAGGTGGGGTAATGGTGTACCGTCGGCGGGCGTAGGTTGGAAGCGCCTTTGAGGAAACAGCGAACCCTGGGGACCTTGTTGAGAGGCAGGGTCGAATCGCCGGACCAGACGGTAGATAGTTCCGCCACCTGTCGATGAAGAGTGTTCGGGGCGAGATCTTTGTCTAGGCCCCCTTGAAGAAAGTCCAATACCCAGGAAACAGGTGCGGTGACTGGGTCAAGGTGGCCTGCATATGGGCGGAGAGTTCGGGTTCCTGAACTTACCTGGGGTCCTCCCCAGTGGTAATCCCCGCAGGAGGGATATCCTGCTGGGTGGGGTTGAAATCGGTGAACCCACCCTGGGTGTGGTCCTCGGGGGGGGGTCCTGGCTCCGAAGCCCAAGAGGGGGCTCGGGAGCCCGGTTCTGCCAGCGACCTATCAGGGAAGAGGTCCTGAGATTCCACCTCCTCATGAATAACTGATAGGCGGTCCCTCCTCAGGAGCTGAGAGATGGCTGCTCCTCAGGAGCTGAGAGATGGCTGGCTCCACAGGAGAGGTAGGCTGAGGGGCTTCCTTCGCTATCTGGCATTGGGTCTTTTCTAACTGTTTATCAAGGCCCCGCTTTCGCCTCTCAGCGTCCTTGGTCGCTGCCATGGAGGGTGCCTTGTAGGGATGGCTGTCCTGACTGGCTACCCTGCCCTTCCTTGCCCCTTTTCCCCTGCCTGCGGAGGATCCCTTACTAGGGGCCTGAGATAGGCCTGGTCTACTGTCAGAAGAATCAGATGTGCCAGGGTGCTCCATGGCTTGGTGACAGGACAGTAGATGAGAAGGTGGGAGACAGGAGTGCTGGAGACTCTGATGGCTATTGCTGGAACAAAACAATTAGGAGCAGTAATGAGCAAAAGGACACAAAAAAAATAAATACAAAAAAAATTAAGGAGCACTTAAAGGTGTGCAAAAAAATCCAGCCACTTAGATATGGAGGCGAGAAAAGACCTGCAACCGAGGCTGCAAGGCCTGGCAGAAAGGCAGGGAGGAGCAGGCAGAGAAAAAAGAAAAAAGGGGCCCTTTAACCATTAAAAACGGTCCTCCCTGTGCCGGTGTATGACCAGCAAGTGGCCAAAACACCAGCGCCGCTTAGGGTATGCTGTGGGTGGCAGTGACCCAGTCGGAGACCCGGACAGGGCCAGCTAGCCACCCTGCGGCTTTCTGCTGTAACGTGGCTGAGCGGAATAGCCCCTGAGGAAAAGGGTGCAAATTTTTTGGCCCTCCAAAATGGCCACCGCTCTGGTGTGGGGATGAATGGGAGGCAAGATGGCGGCTGTGCTGTTTAAAAGCGGCCACTCATCCCTCCGCGGTGGGCTGCGCCCTGCAAGGGTGAAAAAACAGCTGGGGAAGGCTAAAGGAGCCGCCGGTAGCCACCAGAAGCCTCGCCGCCCTTTGCTGTGTTATTTGAGCTAGCAGCGGCTCCCCAATGCCATCTTGAGTGCAGCACGGCAAACGGAGCACCCACCACCACCACGCCTACCTCTGAGTCTCTTAGACCAGTGGTGGGCAACCTTTTTTTTCAACTGAGCCAAATCTCGCCAAAACCACGATTGAAATTTATTTTGAGAGCCACATTTTTAAAACCAAAAATACATAGGATGGTACATTGTTTTTAGTTTCAATAAACTCTGGCATTTGAAGCACACAAGTCTTAAAGCTGTCAAGTTACAAGATCCTTGCATCCCTAACCCTTTAGGAAAAAAACCCCAAGGGGTCTTCAAACCTGACAGCTTTAAGACTTGTGGACTTCAACTCCCAGAATTCCTCCTCCAGTCATGTTGGCTCAGGAACTCTGGCATTGAAGCATGCAAGTCTTAAAGTTGTCAAGTTGCAAGACCCTTGCACCCCTAACCCTTTAGAAAAAAAACCCAGGGGTCTTCAAAC
This sequence comes from Natrix helvetica, assembly GCF_964273705.1. NCBI lineage: Eukaryota > Metazoa > Chordata > Lepidosauria > Squamata > Natricidae > Natrix > Natrix helvetica. Next base: position 99,889,534 of record NC_138550.1, on the reverse strand, counting down.
CTGACAGCTTTAAGACTTGTGGACTTCAACTCCCAGAATTCCTCCTCCAGTCATGTTGGCTCAGGAACTCTGGCATTGAAGCATGCAAGTCTTAAAGCTGTCAAGTTGCAAGACCCTTGCACCCCTAACCCTTTAGAAAAAAAACCCAGGGTCTTCAAACCTGACAGCTTGAAGACCTGTGGACTTCAACTCCCAGAATTCTGAGAATTGAAGTCCACCAAAGGCATCAATCATATTAGCCCAGGGATCTGCAAAATTGGCTCTTATGACTGGTGGACTTCAACTCCCAGAATTCTGAGAGTTGAAGTCCACCAAGGGCATCAATCATATTAGCCCAGGGATCTGCAAAATTGGCTCTTAAGACTGGTGGACTTCAACTCCCAGAATTCTGAGAATTGAAGTCCACCAGTCTTAAAACAGCCAACTTTGCAGACCTCTGTGTTAGCCCAAAGCCTGGCGCTGGGCGGGCCTTGCTCCCCCATTGGTGGAGCCCCAAGAAGCGAGGAGGGAGAAAAAGAGACGGAGGCCAAGGAGCTTCCCCCCCGCCCCCTCCCAGCAAAAATCTAACCGGGGAGCCGGGCGGGCAGTAGCAAATTAGCCGATCACGCCGCGTGGGCAGTAGCAAATTAACCGATCACGCGGCGTGATCAGCTAATTTGCTACTGCCCGCCCGGCTCCCCGGTTAGATTTTTGCTGGGAGGGGGCGGGGGGAAGCTCCTTAGCCTCCGTTTCTTTTTCTGCCTCCTCGCTTCTCGTCCCCGCCCGACTTCAGGATCCTCCCTAATCATTGTGGGTTGAAAAGAAAAAAGGGAAAGGGGCGCTTGTTTTGAAGTGCCCGAGAGGAGGGAGGGGAGCGGGCGCCCGGCACACAGAAGAGCCGCATTAAAGTGTGTAAAGAGCCGCATGTGGCTCACGAGCCGCGGCTTGCCGACCACTGTCTTAGACGATTCAACAATGATGTAGAATGGAAAGAAAAAGTTTTGGTAGGAGAAGTTAAAGGGAAGTAAAAAAGGAAAAAGATACAGGTAGAAATTGGAGAGTCCAAGCCTAGGTAAAAATTCAGCTGGAGCTCGCAAAAACAGTCCTGAATCGGGCGGACTGAGGAAAAATTCTGGGGCCAAGCAACACCAGGAGGCGTGGCCAAGGAAAAAGATTCCTCAGTCCCAGGGCAACCAGACTGATTTAACCCGTTGCTTGGAGTCTCCAAGCGGTGCACAGGAAAACATACAGAAGCAAAATTATAACACAGTAACTCATGAATGCTAATGTTTAATCTGTATAGTGAAAAGAATTAAAAACAGCAAGAAACGTTATCTACTAGGCATGTCTACTACTAATTCTTACTAAGGCTGCCTATTCTTCCTTGAATGAGATAGCTTGGCATGTCAAAAATGTTCTCATCCCTCATCTAAATTAACATGAGAGTTATATTAAAGTCTTTTCTCCTTTTAACTCTCCAACTATCTTGGACAGAAAAAGAAGAATATTTGAAACATTCTCAACTCCTAGTGACGTCATTGACATGGCCATATAGTTTTACTGGGGATGGGGGGACAGGGACGGGGTGGGGAGAGGTAGGAATGGTTTGTACTGCCTTGCTCCAGGATGCCTTATAAGCTTCTTGATCTACCTTTATCCTGGGATTCTGGTAGCCTCCAAACTAAGGATTAATGAAATCTGACCCTGCTTAAATTTTTGAGATCAACCAAAGTTGGCTATATACTTGACTGCATTGGACAATTATTTCCACAATTCCTAATTCCTGTTGCATTTTATTGGAATTATGAAGGTTATGGGTTACAATATTCACCAGCTTCATTAAAGTAAAATCAGTAGATTATCAAGTAGATAATCAAGGATGCTTTCGTGTGCTCAGTGATCATCAGCAATATGTGAAGATTACAATAAAGCTACCAAGAATGCCCTGCTTAATTGATAAAGCCCAAAGTATTTAAAACTCTTTCTCAGCATATATGTATGTGTATATATAAATAAAAAACTGGAACTATTATTCTTTATCTGTGAACTTGCCAAATTGATTTACAGTCTCTGTTTCAACTTATTGCCATGACAACCATGACAGGTTGCTATTATTTTCACATCACCTTGCTCAGTCAAAATGAGATTTACACAGGCCCATCCAATGAAACCTTATCCGAACTAGGATTTGAATCAAGATTGCAGTCTAATAATCTTTCACAAAGCATTTTATTATGCATTTGCATTTCATAAATGTGTGTGTGTGTGTGTGTGTGTGTGTGTGTGTGTGTGCGTATTTCCTTATACTCCAAATTCTGTAATTTGTATTCATTAAAACATCAGGATGCTGTGAGGGGTGGATGAATGGGAATGCTATTTTAACAATGAATGTTTTGCAAAATGTATATATAACCATGAAAAATAAGCACTGCCTACACTGCCTATCAAATGTTTATGATAATCAATTCCACCTCCATATCTAGCTGATGAAATCTGAAATCTCCATCAACAGTAGAGATGTTTCAGAATTGATGCCCACAATAATCCAGAATTTCTGAAAACGTGGAAAGCAGATGCAGTATCTACTCAGAATTCCCCATATACTGCAAACCATTGTAATAATTTCCAAATGGTACAATCAATATCAAGTGTTCTAAAGTAAAGAAGTAGCTGATGAATATCCCTTGCTACCTAAAATAACTGAACAAAACAAAAACTGAAAATAAAGTAAAGCCTCTTAATGCTTTGAAGTATTTGCATCCCACATTTCATTTTTTTATATCATCTAACACTCCTTAGTTTATAGGGCTGACGTGCTTTTTCAGAGCATATCTGTGCCTTTGTATCCTGTGTGCCTTTGCCTTTGTGTGGTTTGAACAGATTACTCTAATCTCAGTAATGGAATTCTATTCCTTGCTATCAATTCTCCAAATCAATCAGACTCAAGTATATGAATAGCTCCAATCCCATGCAAGCAACAATTTCCTTCGATGATAAAGCACAATGATGCTATTTTGTCCCACCTTTGTGGCAATCTTTAGGGGCCATTATTATCATGTGCCCAAAGCCAGAGTTTCACACACAGCAGCTTTACAGACTGCTGAAAGCAAAAAGGAATGAAAGAAGCAATTTCAATGGTTCCATGCCTTGCCCTTGTGATTTGACATCTTTCTAATTTAGTTACATTCCCACCTCCACTTCCAAGCTATGTATTCCCAGATCCTCCTTTATGGTTCTATGAAATGCAGCAGCTCTTTTTAGCATTCAGCATTAAACATGGAGAGCTCAAACGGAGTAAAAAAATAATGTTGCAGGCTACATTCAGCTGGCAGCTCCCAATGGGAGTTGTACTTGCATTAACTGGAACACGAACAGAGTTTTCTATACAACCCAGAACCATGTAATATAAGGATCCCAGACCGCAAAGAGACTTAACATCTGTGATTATGCAAATGTGTATAACATTTCTTCAGAGGTTTTGGTTGAATGAGTGAAGGTTGGACAGAATAGAGGTCAGCCTTCATTTGCAGGATCATTTTTTCCCCACATTTCCACGCTTTCTTCCTTTCAAGTGACCACATGAAGTTAATTTATGATGGGGATTTTTCGTAAGCATTTCTACAGCATCCTGGCTGAGATAGACTAATCTGTCGTCTTGTTATTTCTTCATTGGATTACTGTAATGCACGCAGGACAGAATTAGTACCGAAAATAATTCAGAACTAGGCTAGAGAGAAGTTCCCTGAAGATGGACTCCAGCAAGAGTCTGAAAGCTCGGGGAAAAAAACCTCTGGTCCCAGTAACCAACCCAGATTGGGTCTTGCAACATTATCCTAGGACAGGGGTGTCCAAACTTGGCAACTTTAAGACTTGTGGACTTCAACTCCCAGAATTCCCTGGCTGGGGAATTCTGGGAGTTGAAGTCCACAAGTCTTAAAGTTGCCAAGTTTGGACACCCCTGTCCTAGGACAATTATATTCGCCTTCATTCATGAAAATTCAGAACTGTCTGAAAAAAATAGTGAGAAAAGATCTAAATGAGCTAAGAGAACAGAACATAGAACACTTATTCTAATTGTACTGCTTATCAATTTATTTTTATGTAGAATTTAAACTCTACTCAAGAAGAAAACTAGAGAGGCCTTCCTCAAGTATGTCTTTACCAAGGAAGACATTTTATAGTATGGAAGTCAATATTTGCTAATTACTATCAAACTGCGGAATTCTTTCAGTTGTGAAAACTAGTTTTTTTTTTAATGCTCATTGGATTTCTGATGATCCTGACACTGCAGAGACTGTTCAGATGCTGTATTTGTTCACTTTGATTTTACTGGTTTGTTTGTTGCTTGCCTTTTGAAGAAAGGCACATGTTTTAAGTAGATCTACTACTGTCAGCTTACACATGTCATTGATGCTGACGGGTATACCTCTTCAGTACATTATGTGGACAGATGATACAGCTTCAGTTGGAAGGCTTGTAATGTTCTCAGGCAAAGTCTCTCCAATAGTAAAGTTCTTTATTTCTCAAGTCCTGTTCTTGAAATGTGGCTCTTTATATCCCAGCATCATGATTTGTGCATATTCCTTTGAGGTTTTACTGCATTGTCCGCTATTTCCCATTAACTTTTTTTCAGTCTCAAATGCAAACATTCAAAAGAGCACTGGTATATGCATAGCAACACAGTTTATCAGTTCTATTAAATTCTGGTATTTACACGACATAGTCACTTGGTTTATAGTTACGACAGACCACCCCAAATGGTACTTGCAACCTGGTTTCAAAGTTCTGAGGGCTGTTTTCCTTCCCATGGTCATACGACTGCATTTTGGGTGCTCGGCAAGTGACCCACATTTAAGGCCATTTGCAGCAACCCACATGTCATGTGACTGCAATTTACTATGTGGCATTTACTTACAATGTTCAGCAAAAACGCCCCCTAGCAAACCATTAGTTTGCTTAAGGCTGTGGGGATTCACTTAATGACTGTCATAAAAAGGTCATAAAATTGGGTCACTCACATAGGTGACCCGCTTTACAACCATCATGACTTTATGACCATAACGGGCAGGATTCATTACGCTAGTAAGTCAACTACTACTAAACAAAAAAGAAAAGAAAAAAACCAGTCATGCCAATAATAAATTGGAAGCCATAAGATTCATACTTCTGTTTGAAGACAGACAGTAAAAAGGTGTCCACAATGTCCTTAAATAACTGGTTCCATGGTTGAACTGCTCTATTCTTATCTTAAAATGCAATTGAATTAAGTCTTCCTATAACTTAAATTGTCCTGTAATTTTGGATGCTACAGAATACATCAAGACCTTTCTGCTTTAAGGAACTGGAAGCTTTCAAAAAATACATTCCCAATAAAACTGATAAAGAAATAATATTACGGTTACTCATTTATATTTCTATCATGCAAAATGTTATTCACTAACAGTGAACTGGTCCTGAAACACAATGATCGAAATTCCACTCCCAATTACTGTTACTAAGTGATGACTACTTGTACAAAAATAAAATCTTTGGGCTCAGCCTAGAAAGTTTGTGACAGGTTGTGCAAAGTGTTACAGACTGGATGCACTTGAATTATATTGATAGTAAGCAAATGTACCTTCACCTAAAGCATTCCTTTACTGTGCCACTACTAATCAACTGATGACAATGTTGCTTTGTTATATGGTAGCTGAAAATCTCTTGGTTTCAACCCATTGTCTATTGGTCTGCCTCTGAAGACTGAAAAGTTTCATTAATTCCAAATTATGTGACTGGCATAAAATATCCATGTGTAGTATATAAAACATAGATCCTAAAATAGGTTTCACTGGTTACCTCTTCCAAAGTTTATCCGTTACTTGAAATATCTGGAAATCCACATGCTGCCCATTTTATTTCAAAAAGACCTTTTGCTACCAATAGGCCACAGGGAAACTACTCTCTTTTAGTCCAACATCTACAACTATATGGACTTCCACAGTCAATATGATATTATGCATGCTGTTAAAACATAAAATAGTTTCACATTACGGGATACATTTTATATGTCCTCATACTAGTTCATTGCAATCTAAACAATGTATAGTGTTTTTAGCAGTGCATTTCTAATCATTTGTTGCAAAGAAACAGATGGGGACAAGCAGATGGTATTTCACAAATAACTTGGAATTCACAGACTATAAAGACACATGGATGCGTTATTTGCAGCGACTATTTCTCATTTAGGACCACAAGGCCATAGTATATAACCATGGTAACAGACTAAATGATCAGGTATGACCAACAACTTTCCTTCTGAGAATTCACTGAAGAGCTGTTTCATCTTCTCAGCCTTTACACAATAAACCTCTACTTTCTTCCCATTTATCATAACAGGCATACGCAGTTCACTCCACACATATTCTATATCCTCAAATATTTGTTAAAATAGAGAATGTTGACATTAGTAAGTATAATGATCAAAACCTATTGGATTGAATGAATACTGTGTTCAAGCACTGGCTTCTCCAATTACCTGTATCATACACCTCCAAAATATTAATTTTGTTTCTCAGAAAATCAGAACTTCCTGTCCCACAGTTTGAAAACTTGTAATTGGATTCCACATTTCTGAAATCGAGAATTTAAATGATACACTACTGTTCAATATAAAGGTTAAGGATAGTATCTAATACTGACCTGACTCCTAAAAAAACAAAAGATCAATGAGCGCTTGTATAAACTTAGACTTACCACTAGGAGTCAGCTTTGTATAAGTAATTATTAGAATCAAACGTTCCCCAGTGTACAAGAAAAGTTAATGCTAATAGAAATTGATAACTTTTTGTACATGTTAAGATAGGAAGAGTATTAATACAACTATCTTTCTAACATCAGATACAATATATTGGTAAATAACTCTATTGTTGCAACAGCAGCAATTAATAAGCATGCTATGAAAGCTTTTCTATGAAGTTAAATAGCCCCAGTCAGGATGCAGTACATTAAACCACCATTTGCTAAATAGACAAATGGACTTAATGATATTACTGTGCCTCAAACTATACCTGAATGCAACACCAGTGGCTGTTATTTTCATTGATGTGTGAAATACATAGATAGAAGTTAAATTTCAAAGATTCACATGTGCACGTACGAGCAGTAATATATTTGGAGAATGTATGTATAAGCAGCTGAGCTACCACATTTTTCTTCAAAGAGTCTTCATGATACTCCACCCTTGATCACCAGCAGCGTGGGCACTGAATTGTTTCATCACACCAATAATGTTACACAAATTGATACCATAAATATGTAATTCAAAATGATGAAGTAGTAAGTAGAGCTGAAAGTTTGAGAGTAAGGGCTGCTAGTGTGGTAACTCTGATGCTATGCCTGTCACAGACCATTAGTCTGAAAACAAATTTCTTGCAGTTCAAGAGCATGTTTGAATAGACCATACAATATATTTGATTATGCTTGAAAGATTTCACCTTCCCTTAATTCAAATAAAGGTAATCTTCTACATACAACTGGAGTTGAGCCTGGATTTACAATCCAGGTAAACAATAGTAAATTGTTGCAGATAAGCAGGTCACCATGTGACCAAGCCTAATTTTACAATGTTGCTGCAATTGTTAAGTGAACACCATGGTTGTTAAGTGAATCCATTTTAGCCAATGGACATTTTTTTTTGCTGGAAACAGGAAATAAATGCCAGAAACTGGCCAAAAAACCCCAATCAAAATTGTTACATGACCATGAGATGCTGCAGATAGCTGTAATGGTGAGTTGATTGCCAAGCATCCAAGATACAATCACATGGCTGTGGGAGACAGTGGAGGGGTGCAGCCATTGGAAGTTCAAAATCAGGTTGTCAGTACCTTTGGGGTGGGAATGAAAGTTGTCGTAAATTTAAATAGTTGCTAAGCAACTTGTTGTCAAGCAAGGGCTATCTATAGCAGATTTGCAACAACCATCTTATAAGTCCTTTCACATCAACCTATCTAAGCCTCATCCTATGCCCATTCCAGTGGTGGGATATGACCGGTACGCCCCGGTATGCCCTGGTACGGCATACCAGTGCCTGCTGGGAGCACCAGGTACCATTCTGGTACGGTGCTCCAGAGGGCCCACCCACCCACTTGCTATTTGAGCCAAACGGGGCATTTACACATGCGCAGAGCATATGACACTTGAGCGATGCTCCGCTGAGCAGCTGGAGTGTCGTGGGCAGTGGGTACGCATGTGTGTTCTGTGTGCATGCTGCGCACGTGCACGTAGTGGGCACCCGGCCCCATTGCACCATACCCGTTGCACCAGGATCCGGAACCCACCACTGGCCCATTCCTTACCTGCACCCAGGTTTCCTTATCTTATTTCAAAAACAAGGTTTTAGGCAAGCCAATTAGAATCCAGTTTTCACTCTTGATTAGCTGCCCATAGGCCCTTGTTTCCCTCAACAAGAGCTACCCACAAGTTGGAACTTTGTATGATACTTAACATAACCTTTAGAAGCCTAGCTAGCTTTCAATTTTAGATCTCTGTAGTAAGATTGCAATGATTTGGGACACAAAAGTACCTAAAAGTCTTTTTATCAGCAGTTGAACATTTGGCCTTGTTGATGGTCTTTATTATGTAATAAATCAGTGCCACATAGAATTAAATTTTATTGTATTAACCGCAAAAAGAATGTTGCAGTGCTGCATCTGTTCACTGCTTATCTGCAACAATTTACTATTGTAAATCTTAAAGTTTACTACTGAAGACAAGAGATATAATAACTTAGAATAATACATCAATATAGACTACAAAGTAGGGCTTTACAACGGGGGGAGAGCTCCTATGGAAACCTGAAGATTAACAAATTTATTATAGTATGAGGTTCTGTGAATAAGCATCATAAAATAAAATATATTCATTATAGTCATCATCAAATTAAAATGGAGAAATGTCATAGTGTGTTTTGCATTTCTCTAATTTTTCTTGTGTTTTCATGTTTCCTGTTGAAGGTAACCATTTAATAAAATATTTTAAATGGTAAATAAAATATGGTAATAAAATATTTTATTAAATGGTTTAATAAATTTAGCCCATTGAACAGGACGTTTCTATAAATCACACTAAGCCATAATATGGTTTCTTTCTGATTTACATATTATGCACAAATTGATGTATATGCACCAATAAATATATTGTTAATTTAAGAACAATTAAAATGAATGTAAAGCTAGCATTTGTTAACTTAATAGTAACACCTGAGGCTTAACATGATGTATGAACAGGTTTATGAGATACAATTTTGACTTCCTGGATTATTTATAGATATTTGTTTGTATATTGTCTGAACTTTTAATCAGTCCTGAGACATGCAAGGCAAATACTCTAAAGCAGAAATGGAAATTATTCATCATTATTTTGCTCATCTACAGAACTAACCCAGACTTGATAATAAATCATGCTTTAAACAAATTTAGGCTTAATATGCTGTGTGAACATAAGGAACTATAATTCAAGTACAAGGGTGGCTTATCAAAAGCAAAAGAGTTTTTACAAAATAAAATAGATTTATGTGAGTCAAAGGAGAGATAGAACCAAAAAGTTTCAAATATATACTTCATCTATCACAGTAGATGGCAGCATCAAGCTGATCTTGGCATATCAAGAAAAAGATAAGCACAGTTATTAATATTAGATGAAACTACAAGGAAATCCCAGTATTTATAACTAAGTAGGGTATTTGAAAAAACATCCTAGAATGTGATTAAAGAACACCATTTTATAAAGTTTCTAAGAGTACTCTGCAAGTGGTCATGAGGTCATTAGAATGTGTCCTTGAGGAAGCCTTTAACTGAATTATCTAGTTTGGGGGGGGGGGGGGGAACCCACACATTTTAAATTGTTGGGGGTCACATTATGCTTACAAGAGGATTTTATATGTCTACATAACTTATTCCCCCTCTCTCTCTCTCTCTTTCTTTCTCCCTCCCTCCCTCTCTCCTCTATTCTTTTGGGGGGATTTATTTTTTGCAGTTTTCTCTGGACCATCAGTAGAAACAGAAGCATAATTTTTTATACCCGAATATACTGATGCAATAAACCACTTTACAATTCTCAGAAATAGTTAGCATTTCTTCATTTCCCACAAGGTCAGAATATATGGCTCAAATGTATACTCAATATATGTATCAATTACTTATTTTGAAAATATATTCCAGACTTTTTCATATCCCTCCCTTCTCACCTATATGGATGTTATGTGTCTTCTCATGTCCTCTTCCAGAGACATGGGTTCTGCTCAGTACCTTAGCTGTTCCTTGCACTGCACTGTACTGGACAGAGATCTCTGATGTTGTTTCTGGGATCTGTTGGAGCCTTTCTCCCAGATTAGGAATCACAATCCCAAGAGCTCCTATTACTACTTCCCACTTTGGACTTGACACATCCTCTCTAATTCCTCCTTCACACCCCAGTATTTCTCCAGCTTCTCATACTCCTTGATGTTGCTGTCATTTGGCCCCACTATAACTATCAATACCACTCTTCTGGTTCTTGTCTATTACCACGATGTTTGGTTGATTGAAAGTCCTATAGGATCCTCTTATTCTTCACAGTCTTCTCTGGAATCTCCCATCTGGTTTTGGGAGGGTCTATGCCACATACTGTGCAGATGTTTCTGAACACAATGCCAGCTATTTGATGGTGCCGTTCAGTATATGCTGTTCCTACTTGCCCCAAATATATTGTATATGTAATGAACTAGCATTCTGAGCTGTTGTGCTGGATGTTGTCCCAATTAACTATGTAATTGTAATGAGATCTAATTCTAATAATACTATCAAGAACACAGCATAATTCAGATGAAGACATTCCATGGTTCCCTTAAATTATAAGGGTATTTTGCAATAAAATCAGGAGATGTGTCATGCTTTATTTCCGTTGCACAAGAATTATTTACTGAAAATCTGCACTGTGAAACCTCAAAGTGAAACAGTTTATTCTTTTCTTTCAGTTGACTATAACAGCTAAAATGCAGTTAAAAATAATTGTAAGGTCAGGAAACAGTTTTGATTTTGATCTATTTATCAAATAACTTTTACTACTCAAGCTAACAATCAAACATACTTGAGAATTACATTCTCCCTCCAAAAAAACCAAATTATCCTCAAGCCCTTAAGAAGCTTAATAGTAAAACAACTGTGTGCCTCCCTAAAGAAAAAAAACCCCATCTGATAGCTATAAACAGCAATTGTTGTACAATATTTATGAAGCTGGAGAAAGACATACCAGAACAGCAACAAAAAGCTAGTACATAAATATAAAGCAGCATTATAGTTTGCAGCACAGTATTCCCCAACACTATGCTAAAAAAAGAATAATCAGAAAGTTATACCAACACAAGAAGCCATACAGAAGCTATACTTTGTATAACTAACAAAATCAATACTGATCATTACTTGCACCCATATAAAACAGTAAATTGAACAGATAGTTTTAAACAGATTTGGATTATATATCTTATTTAACAAAGTAATGTATTTTGTTATAAATGCTATTACCTATTAATATATTTCAGTTAACTGTACAATGTTTAAGCCACCATAACCCGTTTTCTTCTCCTATGAATTATTACAACCTATGATAGTATCATCTTGTTGCGGATATTCATACAATTTGAATATTTATTTCATTTTTTTAAAAAAAGACTATCAAAATCTATAATATGGCTAGAATGCTGGAACAAATATATATTGGTGCAAGCATTCAAAAATAAATGGTTGTTTGTCCCATCTGATGTTTGAAACATTTACTACACAAGAAACAAACATCAGTAAGACACATGGAAATTAATAACTGTTTCACAGGGTAATTTTAGTACATTCAAGCCCCATCAGTGACTATTTGCATAAATGAGATAATCTCTACCATACAATCCACAACTATCCACCCAAAGTGCTGCATTTATAGCTCAAGATTTGAAGCAAGAAGAAAAGTAAGGACCATCTTACATTTAGAACACTTGGTCCTTCAAAATCCAATATGCTTATCCTGCAAATTCAGTTACCAGGAAAAAAAAGTCAGTCAATTATTACCACATAATAACTATGAATTGCTCTGTACCTATAATGCAACCTTATTTCCTACTTCTCATTCTTTTCCATTCCTTATCTCTTTCCAACTGCAATAGGATCATTTTAATATATGGTATTTACTCGAAGTTGTTGCCAGAACACTTGCAAGCTATCTAACATGAAAAATACGAATACTAAAGGCAAAATCATATTTACATTCTCTTAATTATAGACATAAATTTAAATTTAATAAACTTAATAAACATTTTCCAAAGCACTGTAGTGAAATGTTAGAATTACAGAGAAAGAAATCGTCAAAATTTATGACTGAAAAAAAATATTCCCAACAGAATCTTTTAAAAATAAAAGTAGCAATATCTGCTTTTCTTCAAATGCCCACTTAGAGCAGTAATAATTGATGGAGAAAATGAAAAGAAAAACCCTAGAACTTACCAAAGCAGACAAAGCCTTCTTCTATACAGTAATTTTTTTCATTCATGCTAAAAATCTCCCAGTGACTAACTCTTGGGATGGTAAAATACTTTAACTGCACTAAGGGCAGTGTTTACTCTTACTGCAGAAATGCATATTTCTGTTTACATATTGCTACTACAAGCAAATGCAAAATCTACTGTACCCTGACTTCTAGAGCAAATTAATCTTACAAATCTGGGTATTTAAAGTTTGTTCACATGACGATATAAACTGCAATCAAGCCTTCACACAGATATCACCCATGAATTATTTCTATTTATAGCCATCTTAATATTGTAAACTTCTCCCCTTTTAAAAATAAAAGGAAATGCAACATTGTTTAAAACACCACAGAAATAATTCCTGTCCCTAGATCCTTCCTTCCAATTAATTCATACCCATTGCTTTATATTTTTTCTCGTAATCTAGAATAATTAGGCATCTTTTTAATAGTCACATTACCCGAGAGCTGACAGGTCATCCCCCATTATAATGCCACAATACACCTGAATTGCCCTGTCACATCATGCTATATTCAAAGCGCAATTCTAAGACGTAATCTCTTGCAGGCTTAGGGATCCTAGGAATCCTCCCCCGCTATCTCTCCATGGCAACAGTAGCTACAGTAAAGGCAGTCCACCTCTTACGCAAGCAAAGGGAATATGAAGCATTGCCAAGAAAGAGGCCACAAATGCCAGCAGTCAAAACATCACTCTTACTCCTCCCTGTTTAATTGTTGTCTTAAAGAAACAGCAATCAATCTGATTTGATTTGCTTCATGTTAGAAAAGCCTGTGCACGTTGATCTGCATTGGGGTGGCTGGAAGGGGGAGGGGGGAACAGAGAATGGCAAATTAGAACTCCAAGTACTTTCCAGCGCTTCAGAGACACCTTCTTCTCAAACCCTTCCAGAAAGATTTTGCTTTCCGCTCCTTTGATTGACAGGGTTTCAAGCACCACATTTCTCATCCTTCAGTGTAAAACTCTTAAGTCCAAGAATACGACGATATCCTACCTTTGAAAAGTTTTTCAAACTAAAAGCTTCCTTTGTTTTCTTTGAACAACACCCAACAAAGAATATGTCACTGGATTGCTTTTTACAAACTTGTGGGATGTTTAAATAAAGTTAAATTAAGAGTCAGATGTTTATTTTAAACAATTACTTTAAAAAAATAGATAAATGAGAATAGAATAGAATAGAATAGAATAGAACCTGGAAGGGACCTTGGAGGTCTTCTAGTCCAGCCCCCTGCTCTGGCAGTGGTGGCGAACCTTTTTTGGCTTGTGTGCCAAAAGGGGGGAGCGCAGGGGGATTGTGTGCAGGTGTGCCACACCCATAATGCAATGCCGACCCCCAGCGTGCATGCGCGCATGACCAGCCCTGGCCCCCATTTTTTGCATGCTTTTCTCTCACCCTCCCCAGGCTCCAGAGGCTTTATAGGAGCCTGGGGAGGGCAAGAACAGCCTCTACGAAAACGAAACAGGCCCTATGGACAAACCGGAAGTTCGGGAATGGACTTCCGGTTTGTCCATAGAGCCATTTTTAGTCCTCCAGAGCCTTCTGGGACCTTCAGAAGGCTTCCCTGAAGGCTCCGGAGGACGAAAAACGGCCCTATGGACAAAACGGAATTGACCTCTGGTTTGCTCGTAGGGTTGTTTGTTTTGCCCTCCAGAGCCTTCAGGGAAGCCTCTGGAAGGCCCCTGAAGGCTCCAGAAGGCTAAAACTGGTCCGTTCCTGAATGTCTGGTTTGCCCGTAGGGCCGGTTTTTTCCGCTCCGGAGGCTTCAGGGAAGCTCCTGAAGTCTCCAGAGGGCCTCGGGGGGGAGGGGGGCTGGGGGCTGGGGAGCTATTTTCGCCCTCCCCAGGCTCCTATAAAGCCTCTGGAGCCTGAGGAGGGCAAAAAATGGCCTAAAAAAAAGCTGAAGTCAGCTGGCCAGCGCGCGCATGCACACTGGCCAGCTGACAGGGCAACGCCTCAAGTGCCCTGACAAATGGCTCTGCGTGCCACCTGTGGCCCGCGTGATATAGGTTCGCCATCCTGGCCCTATACCATTTCAGACAAGTGGCTGTCCGGTCTCTTCTTAAAAACCTCCAGTGATGAAGCACCCATAATTTCTAAGGGCAAGCTGGTTAGTTGTCCTCATTGTTAGAAGTTTCTCCTTAATTCGGCAAGAGCCTGAAATATTAGATCAGCTTCAGCATCAAGATTAACCCAGGGTTCAGCCATTTTCTTCCGCAGAGGGGCCAGTGGCCTGTATTGTGAATGAATGGTGAGCCCCCTCCCCACTTTCTCTCTCTCTGTCTGTCTCACAACTACCCCGGTACTTGGAAAGACTATTCAGAGCAAGCCATAGAGAAAGGTTTCTTTCTTAGGGAAACAAAGGTGTGCTCTGCAAAGTCTTGGAATGCCTCTTGTGATTGGAGAAATGAATGCTTATGGAGGGAGGGAGAAGAGACTTTAATAACTGAAGGCACACAATAAACACGTCTATATTGATATATTGACTTATAACTCAGTCTAAATTGTTACAATTTGTTAAAATAGCATAGTCTACATAAGGTACAAGATAGAATTACAAACATGAATTGTTTTTAGGACCACTATTGAGCCTGCAAACCCAACCCAAGCACTGGTATAATTGTTACTCTTGAGATTTTCTCAACTTACAAGTGGTGTTTTTTTTCATTAAGCAGGCATGGAAACAGAATTGTAACATAAGTTTTAAAATGATTATTGGTCAGACATAAATAAGCCTTTAATAAGCTTCCTAGGTCTGGAAAGTTCTCACACACATTATGAGAATTAATCATGCTTACCATAAACCTACTGCACTCATTGGGGCAAATTAATCATGGCACTCTCTTATCTACTTTCCAGAACAGATACACATTAATGGAGGTATTAAAGCATTTTGGAGTAGTACAAGCAAATAATAAATAATGTTGTTAAACAGAGATACTGCTCTATTGATCATATGAATGCCCAGAAGAACTTCCACAGAATTGGATAATTGCAGTAAGAGAAAGGCAACTAGGCATGATGAATCCCTACCATTCAGAAAATCCCACAGTCAGAAACATGTATAGAGGTTATATGACTTTAATGACTTGGTTTATGTTCAGAACAATTCTACAATTCAAGCTTCAAAACAGTCAGGATATTCAAGTTAGGATTTTCAGTCAAGTTAAGAAATGTTAGTTAGTCTAGAACAGGGGTGTCAAACTTGTGGCGTCACGCTGTCATCTAGTGACGTATCGTGAGTTTCCCCCTTTTCTAAACCAGGGGTGGGCGTGACCAGCACATGATGCATCCGCCCCACATGTGGCGAGTTTGACACCCCTGGTCTAGAAGAAGAAACAATGGCCACTCAATAATCCAATTTAGAAGCTACCAGGGGCATGGATAAACTGTCTCTGTATAGAAAAGAGATACAAAGGTAGAAAGAGATTTCCATTTGTATAGAAATGTCATTTAAATATGGTAGATGTTCTTTACAAAGTCTCGTCATAAAAGAAAAATAACAGTATTGCAGGCTTTGTACTCGGGAGGTTAGGAACCATCTGATTTCCTCGGTTAAGACTGCCAAGCAAAAGAAAAGATGGTGGTAACTGATCCCTGCCACCACAGCCCCAGTTTACTTTCTTTATATCACTACCATCATCCTTGATTATATTGGTCTGTACCCTACTTATTTTAGCATAATATTTTATGGCCAAATCCATAGGCTTCCAAATCAAAGCACAATAACCAAAGAAAAATGAAACAATGTATGTTGAACCTATCTTTCACACTTCAGATGCCAAAATTCACAAGATTTATGTCAAGATTTATGATACGACATCATGGCTCATAGTTCATCAATAGCCCTCCTCCACAATAAAAGCTATGCCTTTCTTCACTGCTGTTCTATTGTGCACATTTTCCAGGTTAAGAACCTGGACACTTATTGAAAATCTTTTTATTGCCCTATACTAAAATAGTCTATCCAAAGATATCACAAACACCTGCAATAAGTCATTTTGACAGCACAAAGTGGAAAACAGGATATAGAATTGCTGTAATACTGAAATAAACTATACGATTAGATCACAGAAATATATTTCTACCTTCATGTGAGTTGTCTTTGCACAACAAGCTAAACCATGTTTTAATTCAGTAAGTTACACCTATGAAAATGCAATTGGTGAATAATGTGATGTGCCCACCCAGCTATGCTGTTATCTGCTTGCTTCAATCAAGTGAGAAAAAGGAAGCAGTAACTGGCAAATATCTGCCTTTTCTTCATCGATAAGAATGAAGTCAATTACTGAATGTGTAATTGATAAAACACCAATCATGTTAAGACAACTTTTGATGATTTAAGCATACATTGCAATATGCATCATTTTCCATGACATTTTTTGAAAAATGAAAAAAAATATATAAAAATATATAATGCAAAAAGCTTGGTTGTGATTACCTGTTGCATCCCTATTTCCACTTGGATGGGACTAAACTCTTAAATTTGCAGGTTTTAAGTTGATTAAGCACATTATCACTTATATTCCACCTGACCACTCAAGAGACATATATAATTCATTTATTCTTCTACGATCCTGTGAAATAGTTTCCTATGAAAGAAAGTGACTGACTTGAGTCCTAATATCCATCTGTTACCAATATCGTTACACTATGGTTCTTTTGGAAGCTGAATATAAAATTGCATTAAAAGATGTTAATATTAGCAGAACATTTTACATAATTTTGCATTTTTATTGTACTGGCAGTTTTTTACTGTATAAATGACTACCTAGTAATGCTATTAATTCAGAAAAATAGCCAATAATCTACATTATAATTTAGAGCCCCAATTTATCCACACTAAACTGACTACAGGTAGTCCTCAACTTGCGACCACAATTGAGTCCAAAATTTCTGTTGCTAAGCCAGACAGTTGCTAAGTGAATTGTGCCCCATTTTATGACCTTTATTGCCACAGTTACGTGAATCACCGCAATTAAGATAGTAACATGGTTATTAAGTGAATCTGGCTTCCCCACTGACTTTGCTTGTCAGAAGATTGCAATCACCTTGGAACATAGCAATGGTCATAAATATGAACCAGTTGCCAAGTATCCGAATTTTGATCACGTAACCATGGGGTCATGTAAAAAATGGTCACAAGTCCCTTTTTTCAATGCCATTGTAACTTTAAAGCATCACTAAATAAATGGTTGTAAGTCAAGAACTATCTGTAATTCCACAAATCTTATTGAAGAGTAGGAAATGTGTTTACTGGAAACCTAACCTTATTAGAAAGAGCATAGCAGAGTTTTGAATAATAATAAACAGAAATGCATCTGATAAACTTTACATCCTACAGTAAAGACCAGCAAATAAGCAAATATAAAAATACAGCTTTTTAAAGGGATTTGGGTCTCAAAAAAGGGAAAAAGAGTAGCAAAATGATGATACCTTGCCTAGGATAAAATGCCTAACAGATGATCCTGGATCCTGGTGGTTAGCCGAGACCTCATTATTCCAAGTAAAGTTTTCTTCCAATAGATAGTTGCATGATAGAGGCATTTCACTTGCTGCTGTAGTTATGCAGTCTTGTTGGCACCACAAAATTTCATTTATGTTTTGTACATGAAATTCCCACTTTAAAAAACTACTATCTCAAAGATATTGTGTATAACATTTGAGTATGTATAAATCTTTATTATGGTCAAAGACCAGCAATACACATTACTTTTTACCATATGTTAAAAAAGTACTGACATTAAAATATAATTAAAAAGTATTGACGTTAAAAGTGGATAATAACATACATGTTCTCAAATTGTTCGGGTCACTCCCTGGTTTACCTGGGTGCAAAGCCGATAAGTATGGGAGTAAATACAATGGTCCAGAAATTGTTAGAGATATGTCCAAATAATTGGTACAAGATGACAACTATACTTCTGTAACCAATTTTTTTCTTGTGGACATTGCAGCAACACAGAATTTGCCACTGCATACGTGATAGCTGGGTTTGTGTCCTGGAGGAGAAAGCCTACATAAAAATTGTCTGCCCTCCCTGGCAATCTCTCTAATAAGGGGAGAATAACATTTGAGCTTTTCAAAGCACATATCATTTAAGTTCCTAAGATGGATGTGTTTAACATAAACATGAACAGTCTGTTGAATCTTCTCACTAATCAACTTACAGCTGATTTCCAGTAGGAAAAAATGGCTATCTGAATGTGTTTCCAGAGAAGCTCTGAGAGTTGAATTCTCCACTGGCTAGGCTTATCAGGTCCCCTAAATTTGAAGAAACTTTTGTCAGAAAGGAAAAATCTTCAGAATCAAACCTTTTGCTCCTCTAGACAGCTGTGGCTTGCAGAAAAGGCTCCGGAACTAAACTTATTTATTTATTTATTTATTTATTATTTATTTATTATTCATGCTTCTAGACCGCCCCCTCTCCCAAAAGGGACTCGGGGCGGTGTACAGTCCATGCAAAATATATCAAAATACAATAAAAATTGAATATGTACAGTTGGAATGGAGGAGGTTAAAAATGGAATTAAAAGAACTGTACAAAGCAATATATATAAATATAGGATTTTGAACCCCTAAAACACACACAATAAGTTAAAAACAATACCCCTAAAATAACCAGTTAATACATTTGCCAGGAGGGACAGTTGTAATTATGCCAGGCCTGCTAATCGGAACAGGTGAGTCTTCAATTTTTGCTGGAAGGAGCGGAGGTCGGTAGTGGTTCTAATGTCGGGGGGGAGGTCATTCCAGAGGGTTGGGCCCATCACAGAGAAGGCCCTACTCCTTGGTGTCGCCCGTTGGCATTGCCTAGTGGACGGCACCAGGAGAAGTCCCTCTCTGTGTGAGCGAATTGGCCGCAGGGATGTATGTGGGAGGATGCGATCCCGCAAGTAACTAGGTCCCGTGCCATGGAGCGCTTTAAAGATGGTAATCAGCACCTTGAAACGCACCCGAAAAACCACAGGTAGCCAGTGCAGCTCGCGCAGGAGAGGTGTTACGTGGGAGTACCTCGTACTCCCCATCACAGCCCGCGCGGCTGCGTTCTGAACTAACTGCAGTCTCCGGGCGCGTCCCAAGGGCAGCCCCATGTAGAGAGCGTTGCAGTAATCCAGGCGGGACGTCACCAACGCATGAGTGACCGTGCGTAGGGCATCCCGGTCCAGTAGGGGGCGCAATTGGCGCACCAGGCGAACCTGGTGGAACGCCCCCCTTGCCACGGCTGCCACATGGTCATCCATTGACAGCCGGGCATCAAGGAGGACGCCCAAATTGCGCGCCCGTTCCACAGGGGGCAATTGTTCGCCCCCTATGGCCAGCGATGGAATCAGCTGGCTGAACCGAGGTGCCGGTAGCCACAGCCACTCAGTCTTGGAGGGGTTGAGTTTAAGTCTGTTGTCCCCCATCCAGACCCCGACGGCTTCCAAACACCGGGACATCACTTCGACAGCCTCGTTGGGGTGGTTTGGGGTTGAAATATACAGCTGGGTATCATCAGCGTAGAAGTGACACTTAACCCCAAAACCACGGATGATCTCACCCAGCGGCTTCACATATGTGTTGAACAGGAGAGGCGAGAGGACCGACCCCTGTGGCACTCCACAAGTGAGTGGCCTCGGGGTCGACCTCTGTCCCCCTGTCAACACACATTGCTTCCGGTCGGAGAGGTAGGAGCCGAACCACCGCAGAACGGTACCTCCGACTCCTATCCCCTCCAACCGGCGCAATAGGATACCATGGTCGATGGTATCAAAAGCCGCCGAGAGGTCTAATAGGACCAGGATAGAGGAACAACCTCTATCTCTGGCCCTCCAGAGATCATCGACCAACGCGACCAAGGCTGTCTCCGTGCTGTGCCCGGGTCGGAAGCCGGACTGGCGTGAGTCTAGATAATCGGATTCGTCAAGGTGTTGTGGAAACTGCTGCGCCACCACATTCTCAACAACCTTCGCTAAAAAGGGAAGGTTGGAGACTGGACGGTAATTAGCTAGCTCCGTTGGGTCAAGCGAAGGCCCCTTAAGTAAGGGCCTCACCACCGCCTCCTTCAAGGCGGTTGGCAAGGATCCCTCACCCAATGAGGCATTCACCAGGCCCAGAAGCCAGCCTCGGGTCACCTCCCAAGATGCCAGTACCAACCAGGAGGGACACGGGTCCATTAAACATGTGGTGGGTCGCAGCCGTCCACGCAACCTATCCAAATCCTCGGGGGCAACAGAATCAAACTCCTCCCAGGATGGTCTCACAAGACTCGCTGTTGGCGGCCCGTCTGGTCCACTGAGGGGGGCCCATCCACTCCGGATCTGAGCGACTTTGTCCTGCAGATATTCCCCAAACTCCTCTGCTCTGCCCTGCAAGGGTGCCCCCCGCGTCCTCTGTGACAAGAGGGAGCGGGTCACCCTAAACAGGGTGGCAGGGCGGTTATCCGCGGACGCAATAAGAGCGGCGCAATATCTACGTTTGGCCGCCCTTAATGCCACAAGGTAGGTCCGCAAATAGGCTCTTACCTGTGTTCGATCAGATTCGGAGCGTGAGGACCTCCACCTGCTCTCTAGACGTCTCCTATGGCGCTTCATCACCCTCAGCTCCTCGGTATACCAAGGAGCCCGGGTGGGTCGCTGTCGCAGGAGAGGTCGCAAAGGCGCAACCCGGTCCAAGGCCCCAGCCGCCGCCGTATTCCAGGCGGCCGCTAGGTCCTCCGACCGAGCGCGGGTCAGGGCTACAGGTAATGGCCCAAGCTCCGTCTGGAACCTATCCGGTTCCATCAGGTGCTTGGGGCGGTACCAGCTTGGACCGTCTGGTCCCGCCTCCTCGCGGTGGGGGGTAGCGCCAGGGAAGTCCAGCCGGAGACATGAGTGATCTGACCATGACAGGGGTGTGACAACTAAGTCCCCTATACCCAGATCACTCGTCCACTGCTCAGATACAAAAACAAGGTCCAGTGTGTGGCCACCTTCGTGTGTGGGGCCCTGAATTAATTGGGTCAGGCCCATGGCTGTCATGGAAGCCATGAACTCCCGAGCCACCTCAGATGCTGCTCCCGTCGACGGCAGGTTGAAATCCCCCATAACCACAAGCTTGGGGATCTCAACCGCCGTCTCAGAGATCAGCTCGAGGAGCTCGGGCAGGGCCGCTGATGTATAGCGAGGAGCCAAGTATACAATCAGCAAACCCAACTGCCTCCCTGGGCCCCATTTCACTCCAAGGGACTCACACCCGGATATCTGAGGAACAGTGAACTCCCTCGGCTCTAGACCTTCCCGTATAACTACCGCCACCCCACCACCCTTACCCAGGGCCCGAGGCTGATGGAATGCACGGAAACCACGGAACTTAGCTGGAAAGCAGGGCAACAAGCAAGTTTGTCATGGAAAACCCAAGTCATTTTTAAATACTTCTAAAACAGATACTTAAATGAGCCTTCTACTTCTTAAGCGTATAATTTTGCATATTTGCCTTACTGTTTTAAAGAGTTTTTCAGCTGCAGCCTGATTTTTCTTTTTGATAAACTGTGTCATTGCAGAGGTTCCGTGATTGAAAAAGACAAGGAATGGGAGTGTTGAAGTTGAACAAAAATAATGAAGCTTGAAACTATTTTCTAAATCTACCTTTGAAACATAGAGACTTGAAGTTTCGGCGGGGACTTTATTTCTCCCTTTAATAAGCCTGCCTGATCCACTAAAGAGCTCTGCAAGTGCTAATTTTAAGAAGTGCGTTGTCTGAGTAGAAAAAGCTCCAATTACATCTATATGTGGCCAGAGTTTGTAGAAGACAGCCCGAGTTGGAGGGGAGCAAAGTTAAACATGTCATCAACTTAGAGTCGCTGTATTCCCACAAGCACTACAAGTTCAACCCTTCTTAAATTATGTTAACTCTTATCTAATGCCAATTTAGTATTGAACGGCAATGGACCAGTTTCTTGTGTATAGGCTTGAATAAATCTACACTGCACATTAACCTAATTTTTTGCACCTGACAGATCTATAATTCCTGGCAATATTTGAGTATAACAAGAGAGAATTAACGAGCAGAATATTGCCTATAATCTATTGATTTATCGCAATAAAGCTTATAACATATTTATGTGACAATTTGTGAATTCATAACATGACAAGAAATGATTGCTTGAGGGAATAAGAAGCATTTTGGAAAAATATTCAAATAAAACTCTTCAAGCAACCCAGGCAATGGAAACAAAAACTGAAGTAAAGATTGGCAAGCTTTCAAAGGAACTTTATAAAGAAACCCATCAACTTTCAGGGGACATTTAATAGATAAAAAATAGAGTGGATTTCTTGGAGTGTAGATGTAGAGGATGACCTAGCCAACATGGTCCTGTTGAAATTATGAAACAAAGAACTGGAGTTACAGTTTCGAGCTGTCCTTGAAGCAGCTGAGAAAAACACAAGAAAAAGGGAAAAGAAAAATTGAATTAGAAATAGACAAGATATGTAGGAAATACTCCCGCTGTACCACAAACAAGAGAACCACAAACAAGGAGAACAAGAGAACAAGTTTTGGATTGCCACTTCAAATCCAAACTGAAGATTGACAGTGTGGACATAATCATACTGAAGGAAAATCCTGATAGGATTTTGAGAAAAAGAAAAGATTATGCCTTTCTAACAAATATTTTAAAGAAGAGAAAGATTCCATGTTGTTGGGATAAACTTAAAGAATGATTTTTACCTATCAAGAACAAATATTCAGATTGAACTTTATAGAAAAAGGCAAAGATTTCTTGGTTAAACATAAACTATGGAACAAATGCAAGAAATAATGGATTCTGACAATCAGATTGATCTGGACCAACCTCAAAGATCAGATATAGAAAAACAGAAGGAAACTGAGGGAACAACTGCACAGGACTTTGACACATTATTTAAAGATGGAGAATAAATATATAATATGGAATGAAAATGGAATGAATGCTCCATCAAAGCAAAAGAAGATATTTCACTATTAGAGGAAATTAAATGTTGATATAATTTGTATACAAAATTGGCGCTTTGTTATTGTATAAGCTGACTGCAGTAAAAATTCTTTATGTGCAAAAATAGAAAGATACATCAATCCCATGATGGAAAAATGGATGGAAAAAGTGATAAGAGTGAGCAGAGATGACAAAATTAACTTTTTTAATCAGAGAAAAGAATATATCTCATTTCAACTCTACCTGGAAACTTCTTCTAAACTTTGTGCTCAAGACAGAAAAAAAAATGAAACCTTGAATTTGGGATTTGCTGATTAGATTAGTTTACCAAATGTAAAAGTCAAAAGTTGAGACTGTAATGTTATTTTGCAATCTATTGCACTGAAAAATGCTGGAAGTCAATGCTATTTCCCTTTTCCCCTTTATCCTACATTTCTCTTCTTTTCTTTTCTTTTCCTTTTCTCTTCCACACATGTGGGAATCAGAACATACTGGAATTTATTTACAAACATAGTAATAGATGTTATTGTGCACTGCATACCTAGGAATAGATGGATTGGCCAGCCTGGTACATTAAAAGTGAGTGCACAATAATTTGAAGTAAGATTGATGCTGGTGAATGAGTAACATTCACTTTACATCAACGTTTCCACTGTAAAGTATTTTGTACCATTGTTCCTAGCAACTTGTAGGAATTTGAACTTTGTGGAAATTTATAGATAATAACCATATACATATCATGAATTAAGCTTTTATTCAAACAATTTGCATGTAGCAAGTTACATTTTAATACAAGCAGCTATAGAACAATACAAAACCAACACGGTTTCAACTTTTCTCCCTCCCCTTAACAGTTTTTAACAATTAAATATTTTTTTAAAGTATGCTGTTTTCCATCTAAACGTGGAGACAGCATATTCAGTCCTTTTTCAAAACAATTCTCCAGATTCAAAGATAAAATATTTGGCATATGTGTAAAATAATTAAGCATAACAGTTTTTGTCTTTAATTATTTTTTACATGCAAAAAGTAAGAAAAATAATTAGGACTCTTCAGGTTTAGATATTTTATTTTTACCTGATTTTTCCTAAACTTTTTTCTAAACCAGATTTCAATTGGAGAAGAAATGGTGAAACAAATTCTTTCAACCTTAATTCTTGCATAATGAAACTCTTTAAACTAAGAATAACATTTCTTTTCCAGTGATAAACTTTATGTTATTCTTCCACTTGTGAAGACAAAGAGTGAATATAGACACAGATTTCAAGCTCAGATTCAGTCATATGCCACAGTGAAAAGGGCAACAAACCTTTTTTTCTGTCTATGTTGCATACATGGAATGCAATCTAGCTATAGTGTTTAAAGTGTCCTAGAAATCTTTAAGGAATGTTGGCCCGGAAGTTCCAATGAAATGCTGCTGTGACCTTTTAACTGAATATTTTAACTGGGCAATGATAAAATTGCTCCCATTTACTCCAAGCTAAATGGATGGTCAAAATTGGATTAGTTGATACCATTGGGTCATTACCATGTTAACAGGGCGATTTCTAATGTGAATTTCAAGCAAGTGGGCAAGGTATTTTATTATGCCTGTTCTGTTAAATGTATTGCTTGCTCACCTAGCTGGTTTAGGCTGTCAGGGTGGGATAATGAACTGGATCTGGGTAGCAGTTAAGATCTCACTACGGAAGGAACAAGTATGGACTACCTTTAAAGAGACACTGGTATGCCTCCTTAAGTCCACTATCACCCTATTGTAAATGTTCCATTTTTTGTGGAAGGTTGGTAATATGTAATACAATAGTTATCCAAATTTGCTTCCCATTCTTGAGGAAAGTTGTAAAGATGGTGAGCTGTCAATTACAAACGATCATGGAAAAAGAGGGCTATCTGAATTCTCATCCAGTTGACTATATGACAGAAAGAGTCGTATTAATAGATGGCCTGGGACAGGAGTGGGATAAAAAGAGTGCCACATCCCTTCTCCTAGTGGAACTCTTACTGGTCTTTGATACTGTCTTTTATGCTTTTAGTTCCCCATCAGAAGAAGGAAATCCTCGAAATTCAACCAGTCATTTAACCCATTTCAAAGTTATGGCTGCTGCAGTGTCCCACAGTCATTCGCCCTTATGATGACCATGTAGAGGTTGCAGTGCCCCCTATCTTCCCCCACCACATCCTGCCCCACCAGAACCCCAGAGGCCTTGGGCCTACTCCCTACATGTCCATCACATACTTACCTTTTGAAAATCTCAGACCTCATCTTGCAGAAGGAGATCAGGCCATGCATCCCTGGGCCATTTGGCTGCCTCTTGGAAGTGGCTGTTATTTTTAGCAGGCCCATAATGTGAGTGAACCAAAATGGCAGCCACTTCTGCAAGGCCACTGCACAGCCCACGGATGAACTGCTCCATTTTGATGCCTTAAACACAGTCTGCAGAGCAGATATTTTCAAAAGGTAGAGGAAGATGTGGGGGTGGGGGTGGGAATCAGGCCTAAGGCCTGTAGGAACCTGAGGGGGGAAATGTCTGCAGGGTATGATGGGGAGGGAAAGGCCTACAGTGACCTGGTAGGGGAGAGAAGGGCCTGTGGAGACCTAAGCGGCAGCAAGTGGAGCATGGGGTATCTTGGGCAAGGGGGGAGGCCCGGGCCAGGCAGGCCTGGACCTAAGCTAGGCCTCTAAGAACCTCCCCCATTCAAGGCATCCAGTATTCCACTTAGCAACCTGTGCATTCATTTAGAGGCTGTATTGAGAAGAACGGGGGGTAGGGATCATAAATAAGGACATCTCACTTAATGGCCATCACCAGTTGTGGCTGTGATAAGCAGCTCCATTACAGTAATATTTCAAGTACTATCTCGTATTATATCATGCTTTAGTGATTTTGGTCCTTCCTAAGTGGGCAATTTTAGTCAGTGCCTATGATGAGAAAAAAAAAGAGGTCTTAGGCCCAGGGCTCAACCCTCTCTTCCAACCTATAAGGGAGGTCATTCATAGGCATTTGGTATGATATACAGTAGATCTGTGGATGATACCCAATTCTGTATCTCAATCCAGGCTTAAATGGGAGATGTGGCTGAGGTCATAGTTTGGTGTTTGGAGTTTTTCAGAGTCTGGCTAAGGAGATTCTGAAAGACTCTGGACAGGGTTGGATTTAGCTGCTTGCGAGCTGCACACAGACTAACATGCAGTTGGGACAGAACAATAATGCTAACACTCAACACAAGACATCTTAGGGCTTTTCTACTTTTGATACTGGGTGAGTTATGATCTCTCTAAGAGTACAGGCTGAAAACCTGGAATAAAATTCCAAGTAAAATTCCCTAGCCTAGAAGGTTTTTTCTCACAATCAGTTGATATGCCAATTTTATTTAATCACATCATTGTGATAAATCCATCCATTCACTGACTAGGAAATATAATGCTGAATCTACTATTGATCTTCTTCCCTATCTAAGGAGTCTAACTGGCATGGTTTAATGATTCAGCATCAGAGGGAGGAAAACCACACTGTTACTGCATTTCTGGTGTCTGTAATTACTACGTTAGGTGAATCACTCCAAATAAATAATCAATATATTCTTTTTTATCCCCACTATACCACTATGCTATTATTGAAACCTGACTGTTCTTATTACAGTGTTAATTGTTCTTGTATTAATTTTGCTGGGTTTTTAAATAAGAAACTTTGTAGATATTTTTTAATAGGCAACATTGCAGATAAATTTTTAGATTAGAAAAAGATGTGTTCATAGTATTAAAAAAAGATTCACCTTTCTTTCATATTATTTTATTATTATCCAGCTACAATTTTTTAAAAAATTACTAAAACTCTTAAAATTCCAAAATAGGAAGATAACTGCATATTTAATTTCAATTCAATATAAGTATATTTGGAACAAGCAACAGTTGTTTATTTATATCCTACCTTTATTATTTTTATATATAACTCAAGGCAGTGAACGTATCTAATACTCCTAGATGGAGAATTACCATAGAGTGGTTAATTATAACTCCACTTATTAACAAATGTGATCCCTCGTTTATTTTTCTTTGGGGCAAGAGTCAATCATCAAGAAAAAATAGGTTTGAAATTATTTAGGCAAGTAGGTAAATCTTTACATTAGATTTATGTATAAACTAGACAGATTAAAAATTAAACACGTAAGCCCACCCTGAAGCCAAATTGCTGAGATAGCCAAACCATTGTCACCATAGCAATTTATTGTCTTATTAATATTTTCAATTTGTTAGTCTTGAAGATACAGACAGGACTTACAGAAAAGTAAAAGTTACAATACTTGTTTTGGGCTTCTCTTATCTTTTCCAGATGATTGAACTGGATAGGATCGAACTGGCATCATGTTTAAGAGAAGGCTCTGCCTTGTGGCTAGGGCTTATTTTCTTCTACTTAGAGGAGGCAATTATTAGCCATATGAGTACCAGTAAACAGTCAGTGTAACGTAAGTTTTAAAAAGAGATCAAGTTGATATAAGAAATTATACGCTAGCTAGTCTAAAGTTGGTTCACAACAAAACATAAACATTGTAGGAGAATAAAAAATATTTTCTTGTTTTATTAATTTATTTTATTAATCTCCAATATTTTTTAAAATACCACAAGCCTGTTGATAAGAATAAGGATGAAGTAATGCAGAATTTTATTTTCAAGTCCTTCATCAGTCTTTAAATAAACTCAACAATCATGAGATAGGATGACAAACACTATTATGGACCAGTTACTAGTAAAAGAGATTAAGGAGAAAACAATAATTTTCATATCTGAGAGGTGTACAAGTGGAGTCTTCAGGGGATCACAGCTTGGCCAATTCATTTTTATTTATCTGTAAATGCTCTGAAGTTGAAAAAGAATAGTGAGGTGGAAGGTTTTCTGATGATACCCAAGCTGTTCACATAATAAAATCAACAACAGATTGCAAAGAACTCCAAAAGGATCACCACAAACTGGGGAAATAGGCTTTAAAATGGCAAATGCGGTAAAATGTAAGCAAGTGTAATGTTACACATATTGGCTCTAAAAACTCAGCTTTTACACACACATTAATGAGTTGCAAGCTAACTGTGACTGATCAGGAAAGAAGGCTTACTCAGTGAAAATAACAATTCTGTGTTGCTACTATAAAAGCAAAACAAAAGGTAAATTCTATGGTTGAAATCTTAGAAAGCCAATATAAATCTACAATGAGTTTTCATTTAGAACAGTATACATAGTTCTGAGTATCAAATACCTCAAAAGGTAGAAGAAACTAAAGAAAGTATTGAAAAGGCAATATAATGATTGGGAAAAACAAGAATATAAATCCATCTATAATGTGGAAATACAGATTAAAAAAGTGTTTTTCCATCACTCAAAATGTTGAAACTGTGTCAATTAAGCTGCAAATTTTATTGCCAGCAGATCTGATACTGCCACCAATTTAAACTGTTTTAAAAAGAGAATGGACAAATGTATAGAGGGTGAAGCTATCAATGGCTAAGACATGGTCCATTGTCCTCATCCAAGCAAGAGACTTCCTGTGTTCTGAAAAGGGTCTATTGACTGAGATGCTGCCCCAAAGAAGAGATTACAAAACTCAACTGGGTGTACTTTGCCATATTGTCAAAATCTCTTCTGCATAGTTTATGCCAGAAGTGTCAAATCTACAGCCCTGGTCCCTAGAGATTGTCTTATGCCTAGGGGTAGATTGCTGCCGGCATTTCTGCCGCTTCAGGGCACACACAATTTTGCATGCATGTACACCTCCTGCCAACCAGCTGATTTTCAGGTCTGCCAGGCATGCGGGAGATGCGTGCACTTGCACAGGGATTGCATGCACATGTGTGGGGGCGGGGGGAACTGGGGGCGCCCCACACATTCCATTTTTGGTGCCAGGAGGCTTCAGGGAGGGCCTCCAGAGCCTGGGGAGGCTATTTTTGTCCTCTCAGAGGCTCGATGAAAGCATCTGGAGTCTGGGGAGGGTGAAAACTCCTCCCCACCGTGCAGGGGGGTCACACATGCATGCACGGGGGATTGCATGCGCAGGTGGGTGGGGTGCATTGTATTGTGGGTGTGGGCACGCATGCGCGCGCTCTCACACGCACAATTTCGGCACGTGGGGACCAAAAGGTTCGCCATCACTGTACTAGAGAAAGGGGGAAAGTTTCTATAGAAGACTTTTGCTTTACACAAGCAGGCCCCTCTTACTATGTTGTGCGAAGTAATTGTTCTTCTTTCCTGATGTGAATTTATAGTGATGGTGGTCAACATCTCAATTGTGTGAGAGAAAAGAGTCCATTGTTCACTAGTAGCATAAAAGTCACTCAGCACTGATACTGACCATTTTAAAATTTAGGAGGAAGTGTCTTTGGCTGACCCGTTCCAAAACACCTAAACTTTACTTAACTGTTTTCCTTTTTGGCTTTCTAACAAGAGCATTCCTTTCTAAAAAACGATCAGGTCAAAATTATATAAATTTTAAAATGTTTATTAAGCAATTTTTAAAAAAGTAATCTGGGAATTCCTATTTCAATAATGGAGCAGAAGTAAGCACTGAACCTAAACGAAATAATATACCATCAGATGATTTCTCAGAAAGGGTGAAACCTTTGAGTTAAGTAGAATCCTCAACCCCACCTCAAACTGTTTTTGCTACAGTTGCCAAAGCTGCATTTCCAAAGCCTATGGGAGAAAGCCCGATTCATTAGGGTACTGACTCAAGAGACACATTTGCAGCATTGTTTACCAGAAGCACAGAATTCAAATTAACAAGCAGGTACAAGTCCATGATTGTATTCAACTGCCTGTTTCTTAAAGTGCATGGGGAGACTCCCAAAGGATTAGTTGCTAAGTGAAGACATATAAGGAAGAAAAAGGAAGAGAACGACAGAAATAGTTTTTTTTTAGAAGGATAACCCAAAAAATTGAAAAGGGAAAAACATGGAATTCCATTAGAATTGCAAGCACAATTTAAAATAAAGTTCAGTTGGCCTTGTCTTCTCACAAGCCAAATTTAACAGAACTTAACCACCAATCTCCAATATATACACAATCTAACTTCAAAATTACATTTCTAACCAACTGAATTAGAGGCAAGAACTATTTTGAATTACTGAAATGCTTGGAGATAAACATGCTTTATCTCTTGGTAATTGTACTCCTAATTTTATAGAACTTTCAAATAAAGATCAAAGCAACCATAAATCAGAAATAATTTCACATACTAGATTCATTTTACAGCTGAGAATGTAAGAGAAATCCAATGCAGTCATACCTTCTCATCTAGGTAGATTATTAGCATCCATTTCCAACCGGAATATAATTTTTTTTTTCTACATCCAAGAAAAATGGACCAACACAATACTAAATCCCATCTAAGCTAAAGTTCTAAAAACAATGCTGTCCCTTAAATATTTCGTAGAAAAAAAAAGGTAGAAACTTAAGGAGAAATGGAAGAAACATGTCCTTGTGTTCCTGTAGTTAACACACCTCTTAGGAACAGTTATTAGAGTTGCCCACAATTAACACTTGTTGGGTGCAGTAACATGGTTTATATTATACTATTCTGCTTTTACATTTTGAATCATTTTATTCTAAGAATATTTTGTGTCTTCTCAGTTGCAGGTGTTTAATTTTACTTTCTGTTGTTTTCTGTGTTCCTTTTTACGCTTTCAACCAGTTCTTACTTACATGGTGCTTTCAACAAATTCTTACTTATATAATGTTCAAACACTAATCTTACTTATATAACGTTCAAACACATGCACTAATATTTAATGAATTTACTACACTAGATTTCTCATTAATTGTAGCTTCGGGATCTTTATTTCTTTCTCTCTCTCCCCCCCCCCCCCACTTTAAAGATTATGTTTGCAGTTATACTCCAAAAAATGTTAGCAGTCGACATGGCAGGTCTCTGACTTTACAATTTTTTTCTTGCTTTCTCTAATTTTCTAAAGTGGGTTTGGGATGGTATTGGTGTTGCAAGCATTATAATTTACTGGTCACCAAGTTACTTTACTTCAAAACATAAATTTGTTCTCAGAAAGCATTTTGCAATTTTCAAGGAAAGTGTTACTCATTCTTCTTCACTACTAACAAAGGCTTGAGTTCATGAGACATGAACAAAAGTTGTCTGTAAGTCAGCAGCCATAGAAATTGATGGGATAAAATAAATAACTGAAAAGATAAACAATGCTGTTAACATTTTATGAATACATTTTAACTGTTTTCATAGCTTGGATGATTACTACAATATTGAATGTTTAATGCTAGTATTTCAACAGCATTTTTTCTACCGGAAAATGAGAAGAATCTTTCAGCCCAATTATATGCCGCCCTGATGTAACTTAAATTATAGGCTTATAGAGCAATACTGAAACTTTAAGTGTAGTTTTTTTTTTCAACTTAGGCTGTCTACTCATACAAATAATAAATATAACAGGAGGATAAGAGACTGACAAATAAAATTGCTCTAATATAGCTCTCATAGCACAGAAGTTTTTTTAAAAAAATACAATAAATGTGTTGTACCCGCTGGAAAATTCACATATTTATTATGGCTTAAATTTGTACAACCTAGAGAACCTGTTAAGTAGATCAAAGCTGGGTAGGAAATAGATCAGGCTAAACTGGTATATTTGGGGAAAATTTGAATGATATTGGCAAGGATTACTGAATCTCCTTTTTAACACTGGCAACACAACAACTTTTCTCATTTTACCAATTGAGAAAATAAAGGTACCCAGGAATGGATTTTATATAAAACCTCAGTTTCAATTCGTGAGCTCAAAAGAAATTCCTGGTCTTTCAACTAATTTCCATCCCAGAGATCTCCAGGAGCCTCTTTAAATACGTTTTTCCCATGGATTTGGAATATTTTGACCCACCTATTTGCTTTAGTTTTGTATCAGACGATTTATTCTTCTTTGGACTTGCTTGCCTGGTGATCCCTACAGGCTGTGCTCTCCCACAGACACCATTTCTTTGTATAGAACAATAACTATCTCTGAGCTTCACGATGGGCCTAAAGAAGTTATCGCCTGGTAAGGCCTCATCAGTCCCAACATTAAAGGGACAGGACGAAATCAAAAAACAACTACAGGACTTAAATGAACAGCTCAGAGAGACGAAACAGCAAACCACACAGAATGAACAGAGGATAGGTGTACTAGAGGAGGGTGCAGTTGGGGTGAGAGACGAGATGAAGACAATCCAAAGGGGGAATGTAGAATTTGGAAATCAGATGTTAAAAATGGAATTTGAAAGGATGTTTTTTTTCCCTTAGGTTCCAAAACTTGCCAGAAGTTGAGAATGAAGATCTTAAGGAGTTTATGACCACAATACTAGCAGAATATATTAACAGAGATAAACAACAGCTTTGGTGGGATATTGACCTGATCTATAGGGTTAATTCAGCCTATGCAAGAACACACAATGTTCCAAGGGAAGTTCATGTTAAATTTCTTAGAAAAACTACAAGAGATGAGGTTCTAGGAGCTCAAAGGGGAGGACCATAAAGAAATAACCATTCTTAAACAGATCCCAAAGAAAGTAAGAGATAATAGAAGGAAATATTCCTTCTTAGCAAAAAAAATTATACAATAATGGGGTCTGGTTCAGGTGGCTGTTACCAGAAGGCATGTTGATTTTCTGGGAGAGCAGTAGAATTAGAATCAACACAGTAGTGGAAGCAGAGGCTTTCACTAAAAAACACTGTGCTCTCTTAGGTGAAATGGGGGATGTTACACAAGAAACAAAGGAGGGAGGGGCTGAGGCTCTGCCAGTGGACGGGGGGAGGGAGGATGCGACAACTAGAAGACTCAGATCACAAAAGTGATTTGAAACATTATTGCAATTGTTGTTACAATGTACCTTTATGGAAGTGATACAAAACAAATGATTGAAACATACTGATGATTTTGTGTTAAACTCAAAACTGCTAATACTTATGTAAATGTTGATATTTTTCTATTTTTGTTTGTAAAAGTTGTGAGACCTGGGGGGGGGCTTCTCCCCCCCCCCCCCCGCACAATGTAGCTGTCAAAATGTTCTATAACCCTATAATCCCTTTTCCCTGTAAAACTTTTAAAATCAATAAAATTTGAACAATTAAAAAAAAGAAATTCCTGGGCTCAAATATGTGATTTATTCTTTTTAGGACGCTAACAGGACATGATTGTTTTTCCTATTTCTTTTTTGTCTCACCCTTAGTCTTGGAGTAGTCTTTGTAGAAGAACTGTGCTAATCTACCGCATAGTGAGAGGGAAATCAGGAGTCTGATAGTACTTTTTGTGGCTAATAAATTTTATTAAATAGCATACTCTTTTGTGAGCTTTAAAAACTTGTGCCTTTAAAAAAATGTGTTACTCGGGAAAGTTGTATAAGACTCCTTATGAGCTATAATCTTGATTCTCACCAGTGATCTCTCACCCAAATTCTAACCAGGCTGAACTTTACTTGGTTCCAAAGCCAAGATAAGGTCAGCCATGAACCACCGCCTGCTGAGACTAATATTCCTTTCCAAAAGCTAGATCACTAATTTCTTCATTTGTTCATGTTCTGTTTGTATTTGGAAAGAAAATTTCTAACTTTAAAGAAAAGCATAATATTCTTTTGAGTATGGCCTTTGTTTGCTGTTCAATAATCACATAAAGTGTTGACGTTTAAATATCTAGGACCAGGACAGTATCTAATACAGGAACATTAGCAACATGAGTTGAGATGCTCACTTAAAGGTTCTTCTCAGACATAATTGTTATTCCCAGAAATATGAAAACAACATTATCTAGCCCAGTGATGGTGAGCCTATAACACAAATGTCACAAATGACAAGTCATGCCATTTTTTGCTAACACGTGGGGCCTGAGGCCTCCAAAAACCATGCAAGCATTATCATGCAATTTTCAGAGACTCCGGGGGCCCTGTGAGAGGAGGGCTATCTCGGGCAACTTCCAGAAGTCCAGACAGGAGGTCAAGACAAGCCTCTTTTGTCCTTGGCAGGGGTGTGGATGGGGAGAAGGGGGAGTGATATACCAGCAGAATTAAGGTAAACATGTTCTGAACTTTTGGCATGCCAAACCCTAAAAGATCCTAGCCTTGGATTCTCAGTAATGTGCATAATTATGGAGCTCTGGAAAATAACATACACAGTAAGGATGAATAAAATAGTTCTTGAGGCAACCCCTAGCTCGTAAGGTGATATGAATAGAACTTTTGGATCACAGGATTTTGACTTGGGTTATACCCTGCAACTATGAGAATACTATTTTTCACACATGAATATGGCAGAGAACCTATTCTACAGCACTTCTACCATTTATTTTACTCATATTATGTTGGGACCGGAGTTTAGATTGAAAACAGCCATGCGTATGTCAATTTCTGAAATAAAAATATTGATTTTAATGGGGCAAAATATTACTTTCCTGTAAGCTTTCCTCCAGATTTTATAAATCAGCCTAGTTCTGATCCATTAGAAGCACAGATGGGATTGCGTCAAGATGTTCTGCATTATGTTCATTCCAAAACTGAAAACTGGAATCAAATCGCTACAAAAGCCTTTTTTTGTTTCAGAGTCAGATAGCATATCTAGCATCAGATAGTGTATCTTTAAAACTCTGGCAAGCAAAACCTCAAGCATTTTTGCCTTTGCAATACTGATGAACCTTTTGGTCAAATAAAGTGACCACTTAAAGCATCAGTGGCCAAAAGATAAGTCATGGTTAATATGTAATCCTATAAAATCCTATGACATGCAGTGAGACATCACTCAAGTCTAATCTAGGCACAAATTTAATGACAAAAGAACATCCTTTTTATTTCATTCAAGGGGCAACCTATCATAATTCTCAAACTGTAACTTGCAACTCCCAGGAATGTTGTGAACAATTTACAAGAGATTTGCTATTTTCTTTTTAAATTTTCCTCTGTCAAGCTTGGACTTTGAATTTTTGCATGCTCACCAATCTGTTCCTTTTTTGGCAGAGGCATGAGGATTCTGTAAACTCAAAAAAACCCAACACCCATTTGATTTGATGTTGATACACAATTTTTGAAATGAAAATGTTTATAATCACTTATTTCTTTTACAAAATGTTTTAATGTTGTATCTATTAAAATCTATCATTATCTCATTATCTGTAAAGTTTTGTGACTTGCTTTGACTATATAACTGTACTTTCTGGAATAGAGTTTTTAGTAGAATTAATATGGACAACATTCTAATTCTGCAAGATGTAGCAGCTAATTTTTTAAAAAATTCATTCCATGTTAGTGATGTATTAACATTGACCATCAATGGTGGGTTTTTGCTTCTGTTGGAAATATTTGTTTTCTCTACAATCTTTGCAGGTGTGGCACGTAATAATACATCCATATTCTCTGGAGGATCTGTAGAAGTCTACATGTTAGTAATTATTAGTAAAATGTAAAAGCATTTATTAAAGCTTAAAATTTCATAATACAAGTGGGCTCATTTATCTCTTGCTCAATCCTAACCTGAATGAAATCCTTTGTTTAATTCCCGAGAGCTGGCAAAAATTCATTTATCTTTTTAGACTGTTTGCAGTTTTGGTAACTTTTGGGAACCCCTGCCTTAGATAAAAACTGGTTAACATTTCTTCATATTATTTTGACACAGGTAGTTTTTCTACCCTAGCAAATCAATACTGTTTTAACAAGAGAGCAAAAGACCACACCAATATGTATTGGTATTTTAATGAATGAGAAATAAAAACCGGTATAACAGTATTGCCTTTTGATTGCTTATTTAATTAACTAGAGAGGACAATGCAAAGTAGTACATGGAAAGACCCCTTCCAAATGTTTTCATTCAACTCTTTTTGTCTTAATTAAATAAATTAATGTACTTACTAATCCTACCTACAAAATGTGTTTATGCAATGAAGGAACAGTACTTAGCAATGCATTCATATTTTTTCCCATCCATTTTCACAAACAGAAGAACAAACCAGAAAAAAGAAAACTTTGTGCAATGTGTGACACAGAAACTACAGTGTATTTATTTGGAGAAGCCAAGGCATAAACTAATCACAAATCCTGATTTAAAAATTGGTAAAGGTAAAGTTTCCCCTCGCATATATGTGCTAGTCGTTCCCAACTCTAGGGAGTGGTGCTCATCTCCGTTACAAAGCCAAAGAGTCAGCGCTGTCTGAAGTAATCTCCGTGGTCATGTGGCCGGCATGACTAAACGCCAAAGGTGCACAGAATGCTGTTACCTTCCCACCAAAGGTGGTCTCTATTTTTCTACTTGCATTTTTACATGCTTTTGAACTGCTAGGCTGGCAGAAGCTGAGACAAGTAATGGAAGCTCACTCCATTACTCAGCACTAGGGATTCGAACGGCTGAATTGTCAACCTTTCTGATCGACAAGCTCAGCGTCTTAGCCATTATGTTTATGTGTGCGCGCATGCATGTATTGCTTGTACTTTCCACCCATTCCTCAGGTAGTGACTATCACAGTTAGCAACTATTCACAAATATGATGGTAATAAAAAGACCATTTTCTAACCAATCTATGCATTCATGACGAGGCCCTTGCAGCAAATAGGCTGGTCAGCTTCAGCACATTATTGCAGCCTGATTCTGCACAAACAGCTGATTGGCAGTTGGTTCGGCCTCCCGGAATACCACCAATCAGCTGTTCCATGCTACGGGGATCGCCACAACCTATAACCAACTCCATGTGTCGTGTTTTCGGCCTCCCCATGTCGCGTTTTCAGCTGTTCCAGGCAGCAGGGATTGGCGGCAGCGGGGATCTGGAACCTGCTGAAAGCACAGTGCGCGGAGGCCAAAAATGGGTGCGCAGAGGCCAAAAATGCAATGCATGGAGGCAGCGAGCAATGACGATGTGCTGTGGCAATCCCTGCAGCCTGGAATGGGTCTAAAATGGTGTGTGCAGAGGTCAAAAAGCTATGTGCAGAGGCCAAAAACACAATGTGAAGAGTCGGTGATTGGCGGCAATGTGCTGTGGCGATCCCCACAGCCTGGAACAGGTCTAAAACGGAGTGTGCAGAGGCCAAAAATGTGACCTGCGGAGGACGAAAACGGCTGGCGGGTAAGGGCCAACGGGTGGTTGGACCTTCAGCAACATTCATTGTATAAGACACACAGACATTTCCATCCACTTTTAGTGTGTGTGGGGGGGAAAATATATTTAGAACTTTATCTGACTGAGATGACAGCAACAAGAAGACTTTGCAGTATTTCTTTGTGACAATGTGTTATTTAGTGACCATTCATTTAGCGACCATTCACTGCAAGACCTAGTCTTGAATGTAACAGTCACTAAACGAGAAATGGGTGTAATTCATGTAAATTAAGCAAAGCTTTTGAAATTAGAATGGTTTTTGAAGAAAACAGCAACCAAAACCAATTTCAAATGTCATAGGTGCAACAAAAAAGCTTTAAGTTAAGTTGCATTTAGTACATATAGGAAACTATAGCTTGTATGAACTTAATGTTCTTATATTAACCTTTAAAACGGATGAAAACATTACTAAATAGATCAGAATGCATGTGTCCAAGAAAATGGATATTGAAACATATGTTAGCTTTAAGTACAAAACACTTCTTTTAAATTACTGCCATTACACTAATTTTTGAAAGCAAGTTCATTTTAACATTACTCTTTATCTTAAAATTAATTCATTGAAATATTAACACTCTCACATAAATCTTTCTTTCTTACCTCTCAAATTTTTAGGATTTATTTGTTTTGTTCGAGGCATTCTCATCCAATCATAGGTAGTTTTGCAGAAATGGAGAATAGATCAAAAGAAGATCCATAAATATGCCAATAAGGTCAATTAATCCACATACTGGGGAGGAAAAAGATTAGATTAAGTAATATCAGAAGCAGTGATCTGTACATACAATATCTATTTAACGAGCTGATTGCATTACAACAATATGGACTGCCAGTAATCACATGAGACCAGGCTAACCTTCACATGCAAAGTAATTACTTCTTCATTATTTTATTTTATAGACTATGGCCCAGAAAATATCCCATTGTGTCTAGCGCAGATGATCTTTATAAATGATGTACTTAGAACTAAAAGTTTAACTATCTCATTCTTTAATTATCTACACTCAACATAATTTTTTCTACAATCACCTCTTTAAGAAAAAAAAACACAATTTAAAAAGCAATACATTAATTATGACTAACTGAAGTCAATCATATAGAACACTTTAAAACTGCATCCACAATTATATTTAAAAAAAACTATTTTAAAGTTTCAACCCACTTGTAATGGAAGTATTTTAACAGGACAATCCTCTGTCATGCCAGCATGTTAGGTCACCAAAATATGTGAGCAAAATAATAGGTTCTAATATTAAGATTGTGACAAAGTTGCTGAGTCAGATCAAATCTATTAAATTTTACAGTTTTTAAGGAACTGTAAAACCCTTCCTGAAGGAGATGCCTCCCCAAATAGTTTAAAACTCCACTGCAGAAATATTTATTATGTGCATATAATGAATAATCCAATATGGTATTTCAAATCTGTTCCGCTAAAGTTTCCTCAGATCTCAGACAGAAATCAAAAGGCCTTTAAAGAAAAGTTCTAAGAGCTCATTTTGGATTACAATCAAACACAAATTATGCACCCTACAAAAACACAAAATGTTCTCTATTGCTCAAGAGAAAAATAATTCTAATCCACCTTTCCTAAACTACTTGTTTCAGTTAGTTTTTAATAGTGTATATATCTTGTTCAGGGTTTATCCACTCCAACAGAATGATTAAATTGTGAGAAAATTTAATGTACAGCCATCTTTCTTCCTTGAAATAATTAATGGGAATCATGTA
Organism: Natrix helvetica; assembly: GCF_964273705.1. NCBI lineage: Eukaryota > Metazoa > Chordata > Lepidosauria > Squamata > Natricidae > Natrix > Natrix helvetica. The sequence goes on along the minus strand of NC_138550.1, from coordinate 99,850,243 downwards.
ATGCAGGGAAAGGGGAGAGATTCACAAATGAGTATGTGTGGCTATGAAGGAGTTATTTTCTTTGACCCCAATATGATAATTTATTTTTCCCTTAGTTTCAGAACTCTTGTGTTTTTAAAATGTTATTACTCTTCAGGGCCTTGCTAGGTCAACAAAAATGTGAAAAATACTATGTGAAACATGGATAGTTCTTTAATTGGATATCCAGGTTATTACCAAACGTATTATGCTGCCAAGTCTTAGACAAAACTGTAGTTAAAAATATCAGCCTTTTCCTCACAATTCATCCCAGATGCTGGAGTACTGGCTGGTCAGCTATTAACAGCAAATGAATCCTTTACCCTAGCAAGAATTTTTAGACTCAGTATATAAAAAGCACATTACATAATATTTATTCTTTTAGAGTAGTACTTCCGCTGGCCACCAGCAGGATTTCCCTTCTGTTTTTAGAATAGTTAAGGATATAAAAGGCGCTCGGGTGACAATTCTTTCAAATAGGAAAACATCAAGCATCTCTTATGTGAATAACTGAGGAAGGGCAAAGGGAAAGAATAGTGGGGGGGGGGGGGACCCATCAGAATTAACAAAACAGCATTACAGGAAAAAATGGAAATGAAATGAGGCGCAGTGACGGCGGGTAGCCCTGTGAGAAGTACTGTTGCAAAGGGGAAAAAACATGAATGAATAAAGAGGGAGGAGCTTGGGAAAACCCCTGTGCAACGCAGAACTGAACAAAGCACAGCACACATGCCAGGAGGTGGAGGAGAGCGAGTGCAAACCAGGACCGACCCGAGGGAGGGAGAACTCACCGGGATGCCTGGTTACCACAGCCACAGCCCAGACGCCCAAACCTACCTTGCTGAAGCTGCAGACGCCACCGTATAAAAAACGCATGCAGCCCAAAAGGCCGGGAAGAAACAGGAGCAAACGCGCCAATGCAAGCCGAACCAAACCGCGCCAGCCAAAGCCTACAACGCGAGCCGTGCAGGCTTCTCTCCGGCCCTTGCATTCGCGCCTCAAGCCCGACTCTCCCTGCCCCGAAGCTTTCATGATTAAAGGAGACTTCTTGGGGCTGACGGGAGGGGGGTATGTTTTTCCCTCAGCTTTGAGGGCTCGGAGGCTCCGCGGGGGCTAAAAGAAGCGGCCAAAAGGGGAAACTGGCAGACCCGGGGGGGGGGGGAGGTGTACGCGCTTAGGTCTCTCCTTCCGCCACCCTTCCTGGATTCCCCCCCGCAGCCCTGCTCAGTAGGCAGCCAGAGCTGCTGCTGCTGCTGCTTCTGATGGCGGCGGCGCCGGCGTGAAGAGCAGCAGCCACCGCGGCAGCAGCCGGGAAGCTCGTCGACCCCAGCACGGCGGCGACGTCTGGGATCCTCCTTTGCTTGACAGCCGCCTCCACAAACATGACCCGGCGCTAAAAAAAAGAAACCCCTCCCCACAATCCTCTTCCTCACTAAGGCCTCCCCTCTTCTGCCATACGCATCCCTCCGCCGGCTCAGCACAGACATATAAACACGGCAGCAGCGCCCCCCACCCCTTCAGCACCTCCTCCTCCTCTTCGGTTCAACTCTCTCTACCCCAGTCACTCCAGGCACGTCGCGATGGGCCGAGAGAGCCCCCGAAAAACGGGCCGGAGTTCAAACCGGGGGACTGGGAAATGAGCGAAGCCTTTTCTGCTGCGCCAGGTGTCCACACCCGCGGTTCAGCCTCGAGAAACATTTCGCCTCGGTCCTCGAGGGCTGCAGCAGAAGCATGCCCGCGGCCGTCCCAATCCCGGCGGCTCTTGGCCCTTACGCACCCTCCAGTAAGCTGTCTCCTCGGGGACCGCGCCTCATCTTGGCGGGAAGTTCAGCGCCCCTCCTTTCATGTCGAGAGTCACCGCCAACTCTGCCCGCATCTGTTCCAACTTGGGAGCTCCCTGCCCGCCTACCATCTCCCCGGGGCTCTTTTTCCCCGCGGATACCTTCCTTCACGTCCATAAGAGCTGTTTGCTCATACCTAGGAACTCCAGCTCCAGCCAGCCTCTCCTGCCTGCCTCCGGGGAGGCAGGTGTCGCGTCATTTTCCCCGAGAAGCCTTTCCTTCTGGAGAGGAACCCTCTCGCCACTTCACACCTACGTATCTCTCGTACCTTATTCCAAACCCGCGCTCCCCTCCAAGGACCTTTGCTGCCGCTTTGCTCCGAACGGTTACCTTCCCCGTATCGTCTACCCCTCTCCGCGTATTCCACATGTTTCACGGGCTACACGTCAACAGTCTCCCCGGCTTCCACCCTCCCCTGCAAAACCCACAACCCTCTTTTCCCGCCCCGGGCTGCATCCTTTCCTCCCCCGCCGTTTACACCCAGGATTAGCAGCCAAGCCTGAACTAGCCACCCCTCAAGCCCACCTTCCCATCCTCTCCCGCCACTATACAAAGCCCGGGTAGCAGGCAGAGGAAAGGAGAGGGTGCGGCGATACCGGGGGTAGCAGGTGGACAAGAGAAACACCCAGTCTGCAGGGGCGCTCGGGGGGTTAGGGGGGTGGCCAAACGGGCTTGGTGGGGCATGTCACAATCGGGTACTCGAAAGAAAGCAGAGCGGGACTTTGGAGGTTTAGGCGAGGAAGTTGGAGAAATTAAAGCGCAAAGGAGGCAGTTGTACAGGAGGATTCAGGAACAGTAGGAATCCATAGGCAAAAAGGGGGGGGGGGTTCAAAGAAGGTGTCAATGGGCGGAGACACCCTACACGGTTAAAGCGGGGGGCTGGCTGGAACGGCTGCCGCCACCACTTCCCCTTTTCTTTCTCTCCCCCCTTCCTCTCTTCCCTGGTGCCCTTCCCCCATTCTAGTAAGGGCGAGAGGGAGGGCGGGGAGAGAGTAGAGCACGCGACCGGCTGCACCTCCGGCCTTTTTTTGGGGGGGGGAGAGGGGGAAGAGGAGATAAATGGAAAGGAGGGGGTTTGCTTTACCTTCCTTCACTTTCTATTGCAGGAAGCGGGCCGGGTGACGTCATCGGGTCTCCCGGGCCCCGCCCCCTTCTCCGTCTGCCTAGGAGAGAAGGGGCGGGGCTTGACGAAGGAAGGGGTGGCCGAGGGGCTTTCCTCGCTTCCTCTAGACCTCGACGAGGAAGGGCAGAAGTGAAACTAAGAACTTAAAGCAGGAGGGGGGAGGGGGAATTCCTTTGCTACCGTTTAGATCCTCCCACCCGAAGAATCCCAGCAGCTCTTTGAGCAGCAAGTCGCTTTTCTGGAAAGCCCTGGTTTGCAAAGCAGCTGGGACCTTCGCGGGAGGCAGTGTCCTTGGATTATCAACCATCATTGCTTTGTCTTTAAAAGTCAAAACTATCTCCCCCGCCTGGCCTTGTAGCTGTGTTTTCTCTACAGGTCCTAGAATTCCCAGGCAGGCTGACTTGGAAGTCAAAGGACTGAACTTCAGTATAAATATTTTACTTTTCAACACTGCCTAACACAGGCTGTTTCAGCAGCAAGCTGAACTCCAGTTTTACAGGTTATATTTCACATAGAGTTATTGAGTGACCAGCTTATACAGACACTTAAAAAAAAAAAAAGGATTTCTCCAACTTTCCCAAGTATTTCTAAACAAATGAAATATGTATGCTAAATTTCTATTGCTAATTAAGGCATACATAGTTTGAGGAAGCACGCTTTAAAAGAAAAAGTGTCAGGGACAATCATCATTGTAAGACACCCATCAATCAAACAGGAAGAACTAGGCAGGCAATGATCTTTTTTCTGCCTATCTCATTAAAATTAAAATCCACTATTAAATCTGGTCAAGGACACAAAAGTATTGGGAAATGTAATAAGCTGTGAAATGTTATATGATAATACTGGATCTGCTATTTAATTATAGAAACACTACCCCAGGCTTTCTACAAAATACAGCTTAATGGGGGGGGGGTTTCTTTAATGGACAAAAACATGGAAGTAATAAAAAAATAGTAGGGAATTTTTATAGAGACAGAAAGATTGCAAGTGGTCCCGACACAATTATGTAAATAAGGTAGAGCAATGACATAATGGAAGCCTCTTCTATTATTGTGTCATTCTAACTTAAGTTTTAGAACAATGGGACAAATACTGATGCACAATAGCCCAACCATACTGTCTAGAGTAGTTCTTACATTTCAAGGTTGACAATCTGAGAAATGACTGGGAATATATGTTTGAAGTTATAGGAAATCAAGCCAATCTCTGAATTTGTCCACCCTGGTGTCGTTGGGATGTCTACCTAAAAAGAATGCTGAACTCTGAAAGAAACAGCATCCAGCTTCTTGTAAAAGGAAGAAGAAACAATTCTGTAAAATGATGGTCCTGTCATTCAGATCAGGGTTAAGGACTCTGGATTCAAGGTATTACAAAATTCCCACTCGGCCACCACAACCAAAAACAAAGGATGGAAACAGCTGTGGAACAGCCCTTTCTGAAGGCCAAAAGTATGTCACATCTGCAGAAATTGGATGCCCTGCTATTACTACATTTATTCAGAACTAACCAGATCCTAAGTAGTTTTGAAGAGGACAGTGTTCAAAGACCGCTCTATCTACATGATCTTATTTTTGCCACTGTGTTTACCTGTTATGCTTGTCCACTATATTACTCTCAGTTCTTGAGTGATTCACAGCAGATGCCTTCTAATGCTAAGCACAGCCATCATCACCCTGGAGTTTCTTTGTTTTTTTGTTTTAAACAGATTTTTCTCTAGAAAGAAAAAAAAACGATGAGAGAATTGGTGAATAAAAAAGGAGAGAAGACTTCTTCGGCATTTAACATACAATCCTTTTTGATAAAACCGTCTACTCGTGCAGTAAATTTGCCTGGAAGCTGCCCTCTCCCTCTGGCACACCCACGACGCCTAGCGCCATCCTATACACGACCGTGGAAGCAGCTCACAAATGGGGGTCTTCCCTTGAGGCTGAGCGATCCCCAAGCTTGCAAGCCCAGCTATCCTTCCATAAGATCTGCTGGACTGTCGCTCTCCTTGGCGAAAGGGAGCTTCCTCGGATCCAGAAAAGAAAAGATTAAAGCGAGGAAAGGGGGGGGGGACACAACCATGCATTTGGATTTTTGGGTGATTTCCCTCCCTCGGGAAAAGTCCAAACTTAACCGGGAAGAGTCCTTACCGAGGCAAGCAGCGGCAGCGCTGCCGCCTCCAGCCCTGGTGCCCGTCACACGCCCCCCTGCAGAGGCCCATCTCTCCAGGACCGAGACACGCACACACCCTCCCATGTATGCACAATCGCTGGGGCTGCTGCTGCTGACGCGGAGATCCCGGAGGTTCCTCCTTGCTGCTGGCAGGTCATGCAGGCTGCGCTTGCCGGCGCCGCCTCCTCCTCCGCCTCCGCCTCCTTCCTGGTTGGGTTTTCCCGTTCGCTAAGGAGCCACGCTTTAATCCCCCTCCTACGCCTCCTTCCCGTTGCGACAGACTGAGCCAAACTGCGCGGGCACAGAAATATGCACACCCCGCACCAGGCGAGCGGGCCAAGCGCCCCTCTCGCCGCTGTCAAATCTGTCCCGAAAAACCGGGGAAGGAAACTTACCCCAAGTCGGCGCCGGTTCTCACCAGTTAAGTTTTAGCGTGAAACGACAAAAGCCGAAAGAAAAGGAAGGCAAACCCCCTTCGCTGTTGGAAGTGGGCGTGAGAGGAAATCAAAAGGGGAGGCGCCTAAGGCTCGCTCACTCGTTCTCTCTCTCTCTCATTCTTTCTCTCTCTCTTCTACCTCCGCCTCCCTGTCCCCACCCCCACCCCGCCGGCGCTTGCTCCCCTTTGGCCCTGTCCGGGTTTTCGCTGCGCGGCTTTGATTGGCTTGCATTGCAACCATCAGCTGTTTATAAAGATCGTCAGTAGGGCAACGGGATCTTTTTCCAGAATAGGAAGGAGTTCCCCGACGAAATCCTTGCTTTAGCGGAAAGCTTGATTTATTTTATTTTTTTCAAAAGCGTACACTGTGCAATGCGACCTTTTTTTCTTAAGATTGTCTAATACCGATGACATAATAAATACTACTGAAGGCAATTATCCATAAAAGGTTAAATAATGGTAAAGTAATAAATAGATATACAGAAATGAGTCTAGTAGTTTTCCACACTCATTTCTAAAATAACACAATGCTCTGATTCGTGTATCTTTTCTTTACTTGGAAGTACGTTTTACTTTATTTTTCTAAAAAGTTCAAGGTAGCTCATAACTTTCAACAAATAAAGCTTTCATTCTATTCTACAGTGCTTACCTTATTGTAATCCCTGCTGAATGCATTGACTTATAAATTTCCTGAATCTTAAACTTGCCTTGCTTAAGTGCCATCAATAAAGGCTTCAGAACATCCTTAATGCACCAAAGACAGCTTTTAGAAACAGGCTGTAAACTATTGTTGTAGATTATTTTATTTTCTATTTAGTAAACTTTCTATGAATTGATGACTTCTAATGATTACACACAGTTCACTCACTCAAAATCCCTTGCCTGTTCCTGGTATGCCTGGAAGATCTTCAGATGTTCAGTCCTGTGTATGTGAAAATGTCCCATTATCCCATTCCCAGGTAAATTACAGAAGTTTCATCATCCCCAACATCTGATCTAGTTTTAAATGGTGTAGAAAGTTATCACCCAGCCATCTCCCAGAAAAATGAAATATCCTAGGAAATATTGAAAAGGCAGAATATTATATTTCCCTGGATGTGAAAAGGGAGAAACATGTTTTAAGAGAGAGTAGCTACCTGCAGCTTCCTGCCCACCCACTTTGTCAATGGGCCATTAAGATGCCCAAGCCTTTTACATAATAGAGTTATCTCCTTCAGCTCCAGGGTGATGGGATTAAGGCATGATTAGCCTTTACCTACTCACTACATGGAATCTGAGAACTCAACCAAACCTGGATTCAAAACACAGCTTAGAGAATTGTCCTTGCATGGCCCCATAGGAATCTGACAACCAATCAGAATACATTTCCTACACAGGAAGAGGAAACAGAGAGGTGGGGCTGAAAGATTATAAACATCCCAGCAAGCCCCTTCCTCGGCCCTTCTCTTCTTCCTCACCCAACATTGAAGCATGTGATCACCTTTTCTGCTCAGGAACTCAAGCCATGTGATCCTGTCCACCATTAAACCATCTTTCCAAGCAGCCTCCAGAGTCTTTTTCCCCACTTGGAGTCGAACCCAGAAGGACATTTCTTTCAACAATGGTTAATTATGTTGGGCCATTTTACAATAGTCCAAATGCTTCTTTCCTTATTGGTACTTCATTCTATAACAAAAGAGTTAACTGACGCTTGAAACTTTTGATTTTGAACACTTACTGCACATCTTGATTGGGGCTGATAGTTGTATAAAATGTATTCACCCATTTTGCCAAGTTCAATGCACTAGATAACAATCTGCTTGGATTGCTACCTAGGAATAAGAAAGCTCTTAGGCCTATAGCATTGCCTCTAGTCTTAGTTAAAAGTATTGGAAAACTTTATTTTAATCTAGTAACAGCTAATTGGTCCTGACAAATTATTGTGGAACTTCATATAACTTCCAAATATGGTTTCAATTTCTATTGTGGAATTTCACATAATTTCTTAATTAAATTAAGTATTTTTCAATACTTAATTTTGTTCTTGAAAATTTTCACCAATAAAGTGGTACATGCATCAATGTTCTGTCAGTGAACATATGTGTGTATGTGTACAGAACTGTATATGTGTATTCTGTACATATATGTATATCTGTACATATATGTATACATATATGTATGCTTGTATGTGTTTGGCGTATATATGTATGTGTGTGTGTGTGTGTATTCACATATACACAGGTTCAAATCCCAGTAAGGGTATGGCTAGCTGATGAGAGCTAATTAGCTCGAAATAGATCTATACTAGTCTCCCTTTATTTATTTATCAGGACAGAAAGAGGGAGTAGTGACCTTACTCCCATATTTGGGCATACCAGGGGTTGTACCACTAATACATACCTATTTCCCTGGCTCAACTGATAAGGAGGCGAGCCTGTGGCTTAGTGGCTAAGACTCCTGCCTACGATATAATACAGCCCAGGTTCAAATCCCAGTAAGGGTATGGCTAGCTGATGAGAGCTAATTAGCTCGAAATAGATCTATACTAGTCTCCCTTTACTTATTTATCAGTACAAATACAACATATATATATATGTATATATAAAATGTTGTATTTGTGCTGATAAATAAATAAAGGGAGACTAGTATGGATCCATTTCAAGATATTTAGCTCTCATCAGAGCTAAATAGTATGGATCCATTTCAAGCTATTTAGCTCTCATCAGCTAGCTATACCCTTACTGGGATTCGAACCAGGGCTGTATTGCATATTAGGCCGATGTAATTGCCACTAAGCCACAGGCTCTCTTCCTTATCAGCAAGGCCAGGGAAATAGGTATGTATTTGTGTTACAACCCCTGATATGCCCAAATATGGGAGGGAGCTCACTACTCCCTCTCTCTGTCATTCCCTGGCCTTGCTGATACATATATATATGTATGCATATAGGTATATACGTAGTGTGCCATAAGATAAGGTATATCTTCACCTATAGATATATTATAAATATAAATATAGTATAGATAATTTGCTCACATCACAGCCAAGGGCATACTTACACAGATTGATGGTTTCTATCTTGCTTCTTACATATTCACTATAGTTTATTTACAATGCCATGTAAAATGTACATGTTGGCTGAACTTCATGTACCATTTGGCCAAGTGCTGGGGCAATTATTTCAAGTGCAGAGTACAATTCACAATAGGTATTAATTTACTTCCCAAAAAGTACAACAAAGGGTATTTTCATCTAATCATTGCAGGATCTAGGAACAGAGACAGCAGTTTTCCATATCTTCCTATCCGAGTTTTAACTTGAATCACCCTCTCAAATAAGAAAACGTGTTTAGTATTTTTTTTACTTTACCTCTATTTTTCTCTTTGTCTTTTTTGTACTCCCTCTCTCTGTCATTCCCTGGCCTTGCTGATACATATATATATGTATGCATATAGGTATATACGTAGTGTGCCATAAGATAAGGTATATCTTCACCTATAGATATATTATAAATATAAATATAGTATAGATAATTTGCTCACATCACAGCCAAGGGCATACTTACACAGATTGATGGTTTCTATCTTGCTTCTTACATATTCACTATAGTTTATTTACAATGCCATGTAAAATGTACATGTTGGCTGAACTTCATGTACCATTTGGCCAAGTGCTGGGGCAATTATTTCAAGTGCAGAGTACAATTCACAATAGGTATTAATTTACTTCCCAAAAAGTACAACAAAGGGTATTTTCATCTAATCATTGCAGGATCTAGGAACAGAGACAGCAGTTTTCCATATCTTCCTATCCGAGTTTTAACTTGAATCACCCTCTCAAATAAGAAAACGTGTTTAGTATTTTTTTTACTTTACCTCTATTTTTCTCTTTGTCTTTTTTGTTTTTCTTTTAGAGGTATGCCATGACAATTCATGACAATGGAAATAACAATTTAAAAAAGAACTACCGGCACTTCTCCTCCTCCTCCTCCTCCTCCTCCTCCTCCTCCTCCTCCTCCTCCTCCTCCTCCTCCTCTCTAATAATCTGCAGTTACATTCACAGTCTAAAACTATGCCAGATCAACTTTTAGGCAGATTAATAAGAGTTGCATTGCATGCTATGATTCCTAGCCATTCATAGATTTTTTTTCATTATTATTATAGTTGTTCACACAGCCAGCCAGACATTTAGACCATTGGCATTTTTATCCATCTTTTGAGTTCTTCCCAAGATCCTAGGATAGGCAAATGTTGTTTAATGGTATTATCTAAGTATCATTGCAGGATATAAACTGTACCAAGTAAAGTTGCCTTTTGCAATTGATTAATGGTGATTTTGTCAATGCCGTTATTAAAACCATGCTTCAATTTTTTTGGGATTGAACCCAAGGCATATATTACATTGATACTATTTTTGCTTTCATTTACTAGTCATTTTACTTCTGGTTGGTTGGTCGCATAGTCATTATTACTATTATTCAATTATATGAATAAATTAGAAAAATATAATTTTAGTGTCCAGTACATTTCCAATTAGACAAACTATTTTCCTACAGGAGCTTGAAATCACCTTAAAATTGATGTGTATATAAATATAGATCTATATAAATATACAGTAAGATAGATAGATATATAGATAGATAAATAGATATATAGATATATAGATATACATACATATGCACATACATACACACACACAAATACATACACACATATTGTATACATTATATACATTATATTGTTATGTTATATTATTGTATAGTATAGTATAGTATAGTATAGTATAGTATAGTATTGTATTGTATTGTATTGTATTATTATATTATATTATTATATTATATTATTATATTATATTCAGATACATAACATATACATAATATATACAGATAGTCCTCGATTTATGATGACAATTGAGCCCAATACATCTGTTGTTAAGCAAGGCAGTTGAGTGAGTTTTGCTCCACCTTACGATCTTTTTTGTCACTGTTTTTAAGCAAATCACTGCAGTTGTTAAGTGAATAATGCAGTTGTTGAGTGAATCTGACCTCATGGACTTTGCTTGTTGGAAGCCACCGGAAAAGTTACAAATGAGTATCGCATTTGTACCCTGAGATAATGCAATTGCCAAGTGCTCGAATTCTGATACCTGACCACAAGTATGCTGCAACAGTCATATGAAAACTGGTCATAGGACATTTTTTTAGTGTTACTGTAATCTCAAATGGTCGCTAAATGAATAGTTGTAAATCAAAGACTACTTGTCCATTCTCTGAAATATGTTCACCATTTGGACATGCTTCCTGCCGACTAATATTGTCTTTAAATACTGGGCAAAACTGTTCTTATTCTCCAAGACTCGTTATCTCTTGATACATTACCACTTTGAATTAATATATGATGAATGTACTGTTTAGTTAGTATGTTAAATATTGCTTTGGTATTTTAAAGGATTATTTAAACATTTTGTAAAGATGATACTGTGTTTATAATATGGTAGAAAAACCTTGATTTTGATAAGCTGCATGTCACTGCGTTAATTGGTTTGCTAGCCGAACTGAACTGAATAGTTACTGAAAGAGTTACTGCGCAGGTCATAAGCTTTATCAGCAATGATTTATTGCGCATGCTTAACATGTTTATATACATCACACATTCCAGAGACTTCTTTCCTTTTTGATCTTTGTTCGTCTGCCAGGAAGCTGGGAGACAAACTGTTTCTGCCAAAATGTAACAATTAGATATATTTGTTTTATTTCCTTATTTCTTATTTTTGTATTAAAGTTTGTTTTTAATTAGAAAATGTTTCCGGGATTTTATTTTATTTTTCGCTTATTGGAGATATGCCTGTTTGGAAAAGCCGCGGTCTAAGCCTCATTTAGTTCAGGGTGAAATCTTCCCCTGACACTGCACAAAAAATATAAGGATAAATTTTGCACGTTCCTCACACTTTGTTAAAAGGAGAGGAACAGAATGCTTGTAATAAGAGATTACAGTCAGAGATGTGTTGCTCCCGGTTCAGCCCAGATCCACAGTAGAAGCTGTGGCGGGAGGCTTCACCCACCCGCCTGGATGCTTCTGCGTACGCGCAGAAGCATTGCACACATGCGCAAGCGCACAGGCACGAGCAAACCAGTAGTAAAAAAATTGGAAATCAACCACTGATTACAGTATGCAGCAAATAAGAGGAAACGGTGGTCTCTAGGTATTGCAGAACTAAGAATCTTTTCCCAAAGCAGAGTTAAAGTGCTATCCACCCATCTTTAAAACAGCAGAAAACTATTATCAGCATAAAATTGGCTGTTCCCATTGCTAATCCCTATCTTGCTGCTGCTTCTTTTGCCTCCATTCTGTCTGGTAGAGTGGACAGTGGTGCCCTGAATTCAGGTGCACTGAGCATGATAAGCAAAACCATTGACTTTAAGCTGCTATAAGTGTCAACTGGGGATAAGATCAAAACAACATCCTGGAGACATGAGGGGGGAAAGTGACCGCCAAGGCATATTTGTCCTAGTCTGAAATGCAAATCTATAATCCACAGGTGCCCCAGCCAGTACAGCCAATGGTGATAGAAAAGATTTAGTTTTTAGAAAATCTGTTGTGGATGTAGACAAAACTCCACCACCTTTATTTATAGTGGTTTTCCCACAGCTATTCCATACAAACTTCCTTTCCTTTATAAATAGTGGGGCAAATGTGTAGGGGACGATATAAACAGGGGTAGAAGCCAAGGGGCCTCCCAGTCTCCTAGCCTGTAGCATCTTGGGTCTCTCCCTTTCTTCACCCACCAATTGGCTGTAGAACTAGAGTGCTGAGCTCAAGAGCAAAGAATGTGATGAATACTTTGTTGAGTTAGTCTCCCCTGTTAGCTCAGTCATGAAAAAAATTCTCGCCCCTGTATTTCTTAAGAAGAAATCAGGGAAAATGATTTTTTAAGGCGGAATACTCAGCATTCAAATAGAATAAATGAGAAGCATTCTTGTTAAACATCAAGCAAAAAGGTTCTGAAAGGGTGAAGAACTACTTTAAGGCATTGCTTAAATGAGCAATGTGACCTCCCTAAATAATATTTAGATTTTTTAAAGAAAAAGAATAAACATCCACATAACATAAAGATTAAAGAAAGTTATCTCTTAGAAACACTATTCCGGAAGTGATGCCCATGTCACCTAACTATATTTTTAAGTCCAATAAATATTGCATTTTTGTTCTCACTACCAAACAGTTATGAGGGTAACAGCAAGTTGATTCATAATTAATTTGATATTTTATCTTAGTTTTCCTTGATGTGAGACCTCCCATAATTTAATCTGAATTCTGAATTAATTATGAAGTCGGATCAGACCTCTTGAACATCAGTATTGATTCACATATTTCTGGATCAGAAATTATTGGCATTGACTGATATTTAACCTCTCTCTCTAGCATTTTATATATATATATATATATATATATATAGATAGATAGATAGATAGATAGATAGATAGATAGAGATAGAGATAGATAGATAGATAGATAGATAGATAGATACTGTATGTATGTATGTGTGTGTGTGTGCATATACACCGTATGTATGTGTGTGTTTATATATACATACATACATACATGCATACATGCATACATACATACATACATACATGTCATAATCAATGACGTTCTCAGCAAATAACACTCATTCTTTGGATTAGCGCAATAACAGCATGTGTCAAAGCTGGATCTGTGGCCAAACTATGGTGGCCTTTACAACAGATTTTGTAGCATGTCCCCTTTGACTTCTATGGTTGAATACATGAGCATGGAGAATTTGATCCACAAGCCCCACATTAGTTAAACAACTGTTAGTTATAATAAACGGATTTTGTTTTATAGCATTTTCCCCTGACTGTTTATGATCTTGAAATCAGAATTGAGAATAGATATTTCTGATGCGTTATTATGCCTACCATTTGTTTGCATACAATTGTTGTTCTGTGATTATGTTTCTGAAAACAACACAGAATCTGAAATATGTAATAGGGCCAAGCATCACATACCAACACATAGTTGTAGGAGAAGTTAGGAATTGAAAAGGTCATGGGTCCTTTAACATTAGTGTTGAACACATGCCATAATTGCAATGCTACAGTTGCTGGAAAAATGGGAGATCATTTAGTCTGTTTTTTAAATCTTGTAAATGTATGTTTCTCAGCGTGTGTGACATTTTATAAGGAAGTGCTTTACTAAAATTGCCTTTATGGTATTTTTTTTATTATCATGATCATATTAAGTTCCATACTAATGAAAATTATAATTCTAACAGAAACATAGTTACTATATCCTTCCTACTGCTCCTTCAAATTATTATCCTTTGTTAGAGTAAAACAAGAACACTTACTCTAATGACTTTGACTGCTTTAGTTTGTGGAATAGCCCTCCCCTGGACATTGTTCAAATTAATTGTGAAACTTGTGGATTTACAATTTCTATTAATAAAATACTATATAATTAATAAGGGGTGAAATTAACTATAGGATAAAACAGGAAAGTATTAAATCTCATAAAATGACAGGTTGGTGTAGGAGAATATTAGAATTAATATTGTAACATTAACTTGTTTATTGAGGTTTAACACAACTCTTTTAATGGTAAATTTATATACAATGCATATTATTTTGCAAGTGAAAGGTACATTTCAAAACAGAATCCAGTTACAGTTTTGTTTATTTGTGCTCCTATTACTTTTAGTCTTTGCTCTAACTTTTTTCTAAAAAAAATTTTCATTATTCCTTACAAAGGAAAAGTAAATAATAGGATACTGTATAATGTTAAGCCTCAGAATGAAATTTATTTTTATACAGACTACCAGGGAATATATCTACACTTACATTAAGCTGTAT